>NC_034411.1:7678986-7978986 GCF_002078875.1 Numida meleagris
CAAAGGAAATAATATATATATATTTTTTTATATATTTTTTTTTTACTAAAAAAAAAAAAAAAAAAAAAAACAAAAGCAAACCAGAACCGCCTCGTGCGAGTTCTGGATCCTCCTGGAGAACACGACTGCCGATCAAAGCAACTTCAGCTCCCGCCTCGTTCCACCTGCCATCCATCCATCCATCCAGGGGCCACAACGGCCGAGATTCTGGAAAAGGTGTAAATAGTGTGACATGTTCCGTGCATGGGTGTTTGAACAGGGCTTGTTCTTGTCGAAAAAAAGAAAAAAATATAAATAAAAATAAGAAAAAAAGGCTGTACTTCCCCTCCCCACAGACCTTAGAGCTGTGCCTTTTCTATGCAATATTACAGACATGTACATCTGAAACCAGATTACTGTATTCACACGTAGGTATGGGCTGTAATCAAAACCAATTGGACAAATGTACATGGAAATGAGCAGTCTTACTTTTGTAGTTTTATATTATACAATAAACGATTAAAAAGAAAGGCCGGCTCCTTTCTTTCACCTCCGCAAAAGGGCACGGCCCGAGGGGGGGGGGGGGGGGGGGGGGGGGGGGGGGTGAGGTGGGGGCCGGAGCTCGGGCTGCGTTTAACGCACAGCACGCGCTCCGCTTGAGGGCATTCGATCCCAGCACGAAACGGCCGCTACCTCAGCGGTAGCCCGAGACGGCTCGCGCCCTCCAACCGCCGCTGCCTCGGCCCCCGCCCGCCCCGGGGCCGCTTGTGCGGACGCAGAGCTGCCTGCAGCGCCACGGCGACGCGCGGAGCCCCGCCCGGCCCTTCCCGAAGCGAACGGTTTCACACGAGCTTAAGGAGCGCCGGGGCCGGGCAGCGAGCGGCTTCCACGAAGCCGCCGGCAGGGAGCGGGGCTCCGGGGCCGCGAGCAGGGAGCTCTTCTCCGCCCGGCTTCCCTCTCCCATCGTATTCAGCCCAAAAAAGCCACCGGCTCCTCACGGAACGCCTCCAACCCGGAGCGGCTGCCAGGGGAAGGCGCGTCACCGAGCGCGGCAGAAGGAGCGGGCGTTAGATCGCCCATTTCTGCAAGGATTTCCTTCCATTCTTCCCCGCCGCCGCTGCCCAACCTCGTGCAGCTCGCCCCTCACCGTTTCCCCTCGTGCTTCCTCTCCTTTTCCCCCCATTCTCCGGGCTTCCTCCCCTGCTCCTCCCCTCTCCTCCCGCAGCTTGGCACGCAGCCCTCGCTCCGCGCTGCCTTTACGCCTCCCTTCCCGGCGCGAGCGGGGACGACATGGATTTTGCGCCTGTGCCGAGCCCTGCATTCGTTAGAGAAAGAGATGCCCTGAAACCCTGCAAGCTTGCTAGGAGACCGCACCGACGTGGGGACGCCCACTTCTCAGCACAGCCCTCAGCAGGGCTTGGGAGGGAGCTCTGATCTCCGGGCACCTTTCCCCTGTTTGGAGGACACCTGCCCTGCAATTCCACCTGGGAACCAGAGCATTTTCCTTTCCTCGGGTAAACCTACAGCTCCTGGAGGCCTCCACTCGTCCTCCTGCACCCCAGTGCATTCAAGCCAGCTACATTGGTTCAGGATAACTCTAATGCAACCAAAAAAAAGACAAAGTGACTTCTGCCCTCGCATTGGGTTACTACGCAGCCTGGACATCACAGGTCAGAGGTCAGCAGGACCCCCAGGACTGCCTGCAGAAAGGAGGCTGGCTGCAATGGGCCCCTGCTGCACGGCAGCACAACGCAGGATGCCAAGGAGCAGGGCTGTAAAAATGGCCAGCCGCAGACAGACGCCGCGGGAACAAAGCGAGGGCCGGCACGCAGCCGGTGAATCATCCGCTGCCGGTCGGTTCGACCAGTTCTCAGTCCCACACCCGAGAGCAGACACCCCAGCGCTGTGTAATCCTAGGCAAAGGGGTGGGGGAGAACGGGAGCAAAACGCGCTAGGCAGGAGGGACGGCTCCCCAGCACGGCCCCGGGGACGAGCTCGGAGAGGCAGCAAGTCGCGGCCTGCTGCCAGAGCCCTGCTCCTGCCTCCCCTCCCATGACCTCCTGCCTCAGCGCCGCTCCCTACGGCACCCGCAGGCCCGATGGGAACCCCAGCAGGTCGCCGTGCAGAGCAGGGAAGAAGGGTTAGAGGGGAGCTGAGTTGCTGTGTGCTCAGGGAGGGATGGTGGAAAAACAGACCCGGCCGCAGTCCGGGGGGGAGTAGCGAGGCTGCTTGGCTCTGAATGCTGAAGGCCTTCTCCTCAGGTGCACAGAGACAGAAGCTGCTGAGCCTCGCTGCGCCATGCGACTCCAGGATGTGCTCGCTGCACTGGGAGAGCCGGAGCAAAACTTGCACTGCGCACCTCTGCTGTGAGGGAGTGATCAGGCAACCTGGCACGGGCACTGCAGGACGCCCCGTGCCACCCGCAGACAGCTTCTTAGAGCAGGAAATCATGCCCTGCTGGAAAGGGTTAAAGCAATCTGTTTTCAATAGCTTCACGTTATATTGGGTTTATCACCCAGAATAACCATAGCAAAAGCACATTTGAAGTGCTGTTTTTGACTGTGGTTAACCCCAGGAATCGGGGGCTTGATCTCGATTTGATTCCTAGGCCAACCCGCTGCAATGCAGCTATCCTCCCCGAGCAGGCCGAGCTGGGCTCCGCGGCGTGAGCTCCTACCCAACACCTCTTCCTACAGCACGGAGGTCTCCGAAGACGCAGAGCATCTGAAGGGCTGCCGGTGTCTCAAAGAATCCCAGAACTGGGCGCAGACATCGTTACGTGCCCATCATGTTGTGTCTGTCTATAATCACATATAACTACGCACGATCATTATTAAAAAAAAAAAATCAGTTCCTCTCAACAAGCTCTAGACGGGGAAAATGGGCCGGGGAGCATAAATTATACAAACAAAAGCAAACGCCAAAGCCCTGTTTAGACACTTAAGCTGAAGTGTTTTGCTAGAGAAGCTGGTCTTGAGTTGATCAGCCTATTCTTCGAGCAACCCTGAAGAAGCAGGGAACAATCACACCACGGCTGCAGCTCTCATCTGTGAGCTGCACTTCTGCAGCTACAATAGCAACAGCAGGAGCATCTTTCCCCCCCCCGCCTTCTCTCTAGCTAATTAGGATTTCCCACGCGTGAGTTCGTTTTACAGGAGAAAAGGCCTTCCTTTGCCTTCCTTTCCTCTTTCCCAGTGGCAGCAATATTTGGGGGAGCCTGCAGCAGCAGCGGGGTCTGCCAGGCTCCATCAGGCAGGAGAGCAAAGCAAGCCGTGCCGAAAGTAGAGCATGAACTCCCCTGTGATCCTAGCAGAGCTCCCTTGTTCGCGTTTACCTGTTTGGGTTGCTGAGAAGAAACCAGAGCCTATTATCAGGCCTGCTTCTTTGTCAGGTGCTTCTTTGATGTAAATTCAACCATGATCAAATGTGCTGATCGCAGCAAACAGCCAAGGAGTAAGAAGCATGCAGACTGCACGGTGACCTGCAGAGATTACAGCAGCCAGGGCTGTAGACAAATCAGGAAGATTAAAAACACAAATGAGCTAAGAAGTCTTGTGAGAAGTACTCAGGGAGACAGAAATAAGCAATGCAGACAGCAAGTAAGAGAACAAGGCAGACTAAAGACTGAAGAGACCTTACTGGCCCATAAAAGCAAGCTTGCTTCTCCCCCGCTGCCCCCAGTGCTTTAGCTTTACCTTAATGCTTCAGCATCAGGCTTGCTGGTAGAGAAGCCAGTAGAAAGAATGTCCTACTGCATCTTAGTGCACTGAATTCTGCAGTGACAACTGCAGAACCAGCCCAGCCCTTACGGAGGAAAGCAGGCCGCCTTTATTATTTCCCCCCCCCCCCCCCCTTCCCTTTCATAAAAACTTCTGGTGAGCTGCTAAGAGGAATCAGAACTGCCCTGCTACTCCATGCACCTGCAGCAGCCACCTTCACTCACAACCCACCCAATTCAGGGAAAGCCAACCTGCATTATTGTTTGTCATCTTTCAGCAGCGTTAACTTTCCCAAGTCCAAGACACAACTGCTATTATTCACAAATGAGATTTCAGGTATTCACCAACCCGACCCCTATGGGCAGCACTTCCCACACAGGTCAAGGACAGCTATGGTGCTAACAAGAGCCGAGGGATGGGTGCTGAACGTCCCAGCTCCTTTCCTTAAAAACCCATTCAGCTCAGAGCTTTAACCTGCTAACTGGAGAGCCCCGATCCCCATCCACGAAGGAGGCTTTCATGAAGAGGAGAAAACTCCAGCACACACACTGCAAAATGCTGCCAGTCTCCCGAGAGAGACTGATCTCCTGTGCCAGCCGAGTCCTTCAGTGGATCGCATAAATGAAACACTGGGAAGAAAAGGAGCCTGTGCCAGCTGTGATGGGCCCACAAGCTGGAAAGGCCCGAACTCCCTACCTCTTCGGTCCTGGGCTGGGGAGAGTTGGCTCAGGCTGCCTCCTGAATGAAAGAGAAGCTTTCCTAATGACTGAGCTCACACTGCCAGCCTGCTAAGGAGCTGCATTGATTTGAAACCTAAAGGACAGCTGTTAGTTCCTCCCTTTCCACCCTGCTTTCTCCTCCCCGGCCAAAAGAGGGGGAAAGTTGCCAGAATGAGCTTCGTATAGGTGGACAAGGTAAGAGAGGGGGAAAAAAAACCCACAACAGAAAAAGAGGGGAAATTGTACGCTTAAAAGCAGCCATACAACTGCTCACTTTGCCACTGTCAGAGCAGGGCAGCTTTGTCCAGGAGAAAGCAGTGACCTGCAATAGTACTAAACAGCTGCAAGACACCCGTTACCAGCTGCAGGTGATTCTTCGCTCAATCCGGCACTAACAGAGTGACAAAAGGCTTTAGTGCTCCTAATGAAAACTCAGTCCCCGCACTCAGTAGAGTAACACACCCATAAAAAAAGAAATCCTACCAAGAAGGTTGGCTTCCTCGTGCAAACAGGTTTTAAGGCCAAGTTGCTGAGACTTGGACAAAATATTTTATGAGATTCAGGAGAGTCTTGAAGGCGCGTGCTGGGGATACTTCATGTCTGTTTGCAACTTACTTCCTGAACAGCCAAGTTCTTGTATCTGTACCGTGACTCCTGGAGTTTAAGAACTAAACATAGAAAATCTTACGGATCAGGAACCAACCTTTGCGTTTTTTGAAGGAGCCTGTTAGATACTTCCCACTACTCAACTCCTGTGCAGTCTGCTCCCAGCACTCTCCACTGAGGCTGAGTGAAGAGCTGAAGGGCCACTGGGAAACATCCAGCAAAACTTGTTGCCTCGTTTTCTATAAAGTCCTCACGCTAGTGCACCTACAGGAGTAAGAAAGTCAGCAGTGCAGCTACGCTTTCAGTAAAAAACTTCCCTCTGACAGCTAATCTAAATCTCCCCTCCTTCAGTTTAAAACCATTCCCCCTTGTCCTATCACCATCTACCTTGTTTGCATCACAGCGAGGTTTGCTGTGCTCTCTGCATTGCAGCGTGAGGCCACAGTTACCTGAGGTATGCTGGACAGCGTTTCCTACAGGGCATCCTCCTGAGCAGTTGAAGGCCGGTCAAAGATTAAGGTCTGCTCCAAAGCACTTGCTTTTCTCCCTTTAATGCCTTCCAAGTGCCAAAGACGAGCTCAGATGAGACAACACTTCCTGCCATTTATAAGATTAAGGCCATCTTTAAAACCACACCTGGCTTCAGTAGCTGTGCTCACTGCAGTTCTTCACTGTCTGAAGGAAACAGAATGTTTGATCACTCGCAGGTTTAAAAACTATGGAGACACATTTCACTGGAAAAGCTGAGACAAAGGCACAGACCGGGCTGCTGAGCAGGGCTGAAACTGCACCTTTGCTTCCCTCCTTCCCCATTTAATAAACTTCATTGCTTTAAATATGGGAAGCAAGGCTCACACAATGACAGCCACGCCAGTAGGAAACCCACTTGCATTATGAGCGGATTTGCTTGCTGGAGTAAACCAAGCAAACGCTCGCAGCATGGGACTGTGTGTGCATGTCTACTAACAAACCCCTGCTGTTCCAGCCCTAAAGGGTAGAGAGCAGCCACAGCAGCTGAACTGCATCCACGCAGGTGGAGCAGGTGAGCAGCAAGTGCCCCTGTTGTCAGGCAGCAGCAGGGACACAGGTGGCAGCCCAGCCTAGCACCTCAAGGCACACAGGCCAGAAGGGTCAGCTTCGTTTTGATGCTTCAAGTTTGGTTTTCTCCATGCATGCGTATGTACTCTGAACATATCAAACTATGGCAAAAGGATCATTAAGCACATGGAAAACGACACGTAAAGGATGGCTATGTCTATTTAACCAAACATTCAAAACATCTATGGTACCTGACTCTCCTTTGAATTAGTCCTTAATTACACTCTCATTATTTTACCTTCTGCAGGCCTATTCCAGTTGAAAGACAAGGGTTTTTTTTGCCCCTTCACATTCTACAAGTAGTCCCAAGCCTTATTTAAGGCACACAACCCTATTCCTACATGTAGTGTTAGGAACCTCTGGGGGATATTTGCCCTAAAATTAAGTGAGTGGAGTCCAGATTAAAAAAAAAAATAATCAATGGATCTGCAAAGGAAGATTCAGAACCCCTAATACAGGAATAAATCTCTTGGGTGACCATATAGCGAATCCAGATGGAAGACAGTGAGCACCCCCTATGCCTGCAAGGTATTTCTGACACTTCTATCAGCTGAGCACTTCCCAGACATCACTGACAAACTTCAAAGATGATCGTGGCACATCAAACAGAGCTGGTCTCCACAACCCTGCCTGCCATAATGCAGGGGGACAACACATTTTACAAGTCTGAGAACCAGATGACAAGACTAAAACAAGAGCTCCAGCAGTTTCAGGTACTTAGCACATGCTCCTAACCCCTGATGTTGCAGAGTCCTTAATGTATAACAAATGAGCAAACAAGGTGCTTCTTTCCCCCTGCTTTCATGTTCCAGGTTCACCTAAGGGAGCACACCGGGCTGCCTGCTGCCCTTATCACCTGTGCAGTTCAGCACAGAGGCCAGATTATGAACCAATTTCTCTACTTGTGCAAGAAGACACTCCTAGAAGCTGCTATACAATTATTAGGTGCCATATGCTATTATTAATTATATTCAAGTGTATTTTGCAACTAGGTATCCCGCTTTCAGACTGCTCTGAAATCTAAAAGATAATTATGCAGAGGTAGAGAAGTGGAACAGAAGAGTTGTACCTAGAGATAAGCAGTTGCACCAGGGCTGATCCACCTTATACACACTGAGTTAAGCCTCCCTTGCATCCTACACAGATCCCTGGACATCCAGCTGAAGAGCAGTGGTCCTGCAGCCCAACAACAGTCGCACAGTGATTTCACTATCATGTAAAACTGTGCTCAGCAATCCAGCATGATGAAAGGTTAGCTTCTGTACACACTAATTGCACAGGAGGGCGTTTATGTACATTACTCGTAAGCTCCGTTTCTGGGATCTCAAAATGAACCTGTCAAACTAATGGTATTCTGAGGAAGACTTAAGATTCCAAGTACTGGTGGCAGTGCAGCAGGTGGCAAAGCTCGCGGTAAGTCAGCACTGAATGATGGAGTGTCAGAGTGCAGTCTTCTGGATAACACCAGCAGAGTTGAGCTCTTCTTTGCAATCATTCAGGGTCCTGCAGCTCTCTTCACAGTGGGAGCTTTGGACTTTGTTTTATGGCCACGTTCCAATCCTGCTGGTTGCATCCTAACCAAGTGTCCTTTGCTGCTTCTGTTGGATGAGCACAGAAGCGCCTCGCCGCTCAATGACAGCGTTTCTCAAGTGAATGCAATACCCCTGATGTGTCTGAAGACAATGCACAGCAACGCGTATGTGCAGAAAGTATCAATGACTACACAGCCCATAAACTTAACTGGCCAGATTGAATTAGACGAGGCCCATCTTGTCAACGGGAACAGCATGGGAGGGCACCTCCGTGTAAGCTACATCTGCTAGACAAAACTGCCTTTACAAGACAGGAGAGAGGTAGAAGAATCTGTTTGTCCATCCCATAACTAACAAGAAAGAAGGGGTTAGATTAAACAGCGAGCTGAAAGGCAACACCGCTTTTTAAGGCAAACAGCATCCATCTCCAAAGGCTGAATTTCGATGGAAGATTTATGTTTTTCAGTGGAGAGTAGGTCTGGGAGAGGTAATTTTTTATTTTTCATTTTTGGCAGAAACAGCATAAAACCCCCATAAACACGCTGTGGGTAGCACCAGGTTTCACAGAGCGTCAGATTGGTTCATCACTCAAAGCAGAAATCCTTTCCCCTGCCATTCCTTTCCCTTCCCCCATTTACGGCAGGCCACTAGGACCGCACTTGGGGACTGGTAAGACAAATGGGCAGCTGCCTCTAGAGGCAATTGTGAGGAGACTAAAGATCAACTTGCAGCTGGCACTTCCACCCCCACCTCTCCTTAATACTTCAGTCCATTCGCTGCCAGACAAGGATCATGAGTCAGCTCCTAAACATATTCTCCTTGGAACAATAGCTATAGCTCTCTGCTGCAGCTATACCACTGCTCCAGCTCCAAGGGACACGCTACAGTTACAGGAACAAAAGGGCTGTTTTTAACCTACAGCAGCCAAACAGAACTCAACAATATAATAAGCAGGCATTAAAGAATACTATGCTAAACCTGTGAGAATAGCAAAGCAAATTTTGAGGTGAAACAGGCATGAAGGCAGCACTGTAATGAAAATTAGCTAAAGCAAACATAAGCTTTTTGGATGCATACGGTAAAGCAGCTGGCTTTTGCACAAACCTTTTCATCTACAGAAGGGTGCAGTTTTTTGGTGTTTTGTTTTTACTATAGCACTGCACATTGCATCACTAACTGGAAGGCAAAAGAGTCAGGTTAGCCTTTACAAATTAACTTTATCACGACTGTACGAGCTGCTCTTTCAATTCTGAGCAGCCACCGCTCACTGAAACTCCTGTGTTCACGAAGGTGGAACTCAAGGGAAAAGGTCTTTGACGAGGGAAAAGTCTGCAAGGGCAACACGTCAGCTAGTAACATCAAACTCCAACTTTACCTTCACTCATCCAAGCGCTGTCAGAAGATAAAGAATTCAAAGAAGAGCTAAGAAATGCACTGGAGGTTTCTCAGAACTAGTTGTCAGCTGATGAACTGCTGGTGACTACCACTTAAAGAGCTGTGTGCATAGAAAAGGTTAGATGCAGTCTCTGCCCACACCAAGAGCCCTCAAAGAACATCCACACCCAGAGCATGCCTTACCTGCAGACTCTCTATTCCAAACAGCACACAGATATCCTCTGAAGAGAAGCTGCTGAAAGAGCTACGGTGCAAGCTAACACATCAAGAAACCTAGGTGAATGCTACAATTACATTTTTAATTCTAGGCAGGAAGCAGGCAAAAACCAGGCGTCCCTTCCCACATCACCCAAGCTTGCGTTTCTTACAGTTCACCATTGCCTATTATTTTGAAGTCTCCAAACTCAAATACCAACATGCCTTGAGCCACAGCACCCTGTAAGTCAGAGGCAGAAATAACAGACTCCACCATTACATATTCAAAGAGACAGGATGGTCAAAGTGAAGCCTGCTTCTCCTTCTGCAGGACCCTGACAGATGTGTATCGTGGGACTGCGCAGTGAAAATTCAGGAGTTCTACTGTTAAGGCAGCGCGTCAATTTTACCATCAACAGAAACAGGGATAACGTATACACACTGGATAAAAAGAAAGCAGACTATATACATAGGTATCTTTTAAATTATTTTATTTTGTGTAAGCTAAAAGGAAATTTACACACTCAAATCTCAAAAGACCTTGGGCATGCACATTGACCTTTTTAGAGGTTCTTCTACATAGCTCTCTTTTTTCCATAGGAATTTCCCCAAACATTTACAACCCATAGTTTTTACTGTATATACAGCCTAAAACCATAGCAATCTATGATTATGTCATTTTACACTGTGCAAAATCAAACAGAAATAGTGGTACAACAGAACATAAGAATTTTTAACAGATAAATTTCATCGTAAGACATTCATAGAGTTTTGGTCCTTCTTTTCCAAATCAAACCGATTAAAAGTAGACAACCTTCTAATGACCCCCAAAAATCAAGTGTTTAGACAAAAGATCCATAACTGGAACGAGAAGTTACTGACAGCATACCTTTCAAAAGGCTATACAGTGACAGAACCATACCACTGAAGTTTAGGAACAAAAACTGCTCAGCCAACCAATCGACCAGGGAAGGAGAGGGGGAGAAGAAAAGGAAGAACGCATCCTAAGCTTGTTAAAACAGAAGAGGTTTAAAAAAACAACTGAAACCCCACAACGTAACCTTCTGCTTTCCCATCAAAAAGTATTATAATATATGCAGGAAAGAAAAAGACATTCGATGCGACCCGAAAACTTTTAAAGGGGACTTCACGTCTTGTGAAGATTGACGTTTTTCATTATGTGTTTCTAGGAGATATATCTATTTTAAACTTTTTAAAGTTTTGTAAGAAGGACACCACCAGTGTATTTCACAAAGACATAAATGTATACACCCCAGCACAACAAAAAGAATAGATCTTCAAAAAGATTTACCCCCAATTATTTACATTTTTCTCTAATATAAATTTAGGACTTCAGTATGTAAATAAATATACATAACTATGTATACCTTTCTAGTGCTGCTTACCAACAAATCATCTGAACTTGATTTTATTTTTTTTTTTAATTAAAGCAAGATTGCTTTTTATGACCCATAGAGGGAAGAAAAAAAATCAATAGAAAATGTCCAATTCACATCACTTTAGTCTACCTTTTCTTGGCAGCTTGTTGAAGGTGTTAATGTGGCTGGGAACATCAACACCTTGGCATGCATGAAAGTTAAGTCAGGAAGGCTAGAAATCACCTTGGCAGCCTCTTCACTAAGATGTTCTTCCTTTTTAGGCTTCCTGTTGAGAAGAAAAGAAAAAAGTGCATTAATCTAGTACCTGCAATCCGATGGATCACTGAAAGAATCACCGGCTGAAGCAACGTTCTGTCAGTTTGTCTCCCACAGACAGGCACTTCTGTAAGCTATTTGAAGCTAGGCTAATGTTATAATACATACCTGCCTACCAACTGAACATTCAATAGGAAGTCAGCAAAATGTTCCTGAATACTGTTGCAATAAGGAGGAACGATTTCCTATTCAGATGCTAATTTATCTGGGGGTAGGCAAGTCCCACCGTGCCATTCTGGGACTATTCTCTTGAAGAAACTGCCATACTCATCTTCTAGAGCTAAGACAAAAGGAACGTTAGCTTTGAACTGCCTAACTTTGGCATAATCTTTCAATCTAAAACGGAAAAATCTAGAGAGGTCATTAAGAAGTTCCAGGCTTACTCCTTTAAAAATAAAAAGCAATAGAGATGTCCTTAAGATGCGTTTCCAACACAACTGCACTCAGATGTCATACCGTGCTTCTCTACAACATGATCCACAAACCCTTTTCCCCCCCCAGGGTCTCATCACCAGCAAAAGGTAGCTCACAACTTGCAGCTAACTTGTTTTGAAGTGCAGCGGCACGTGTAGCCATAATGATGCACACAGCAGTTGGGGGAACCACTGGTATTTACTTTGCCTTTTGCATTATTCACAAGAATTACTGAGCACAAGAATAAAGAATCTGAATCCCATGTTGCTTGGTTCTCACTGTTATGCAAGAAACTCACACTTCCTAAGTAAAATGGCTCAAACGGCCACAGAAGATCCTATCCACTGCCCACACACCCACACGTGGTGTTTTATCTTGAAGAATCCTGGCTATTACCAGAAAACCAAATATTACAAGAAAGGCACTAGCTATACCCTACGATGACATTAGAAATCCTTGCCAAAGAAGCTCCCCTGCCACAGAGCAAAAAAGCTGAGACAAAAGGCTCGAAACAAACTGCCTTTCCAGAGAGCATTTCAGAAACTTCCTTTCTGTATCTTATCCATAGCTATAAACTTTAAACTGTGTCCGTGAGAGGGCAATCACCACTCCAATCACAAAGCAACATGTAGTCATATATCTTTTTGATCAGCACCCACTGGGATTGCTCCCTGAGCTGATCAGAGATCAGGAGAAAGCATGGAGCTACGTGTTTCCTTCAGCAGCAGTCTCAGAATTTCTTGGCTAAAGGGACAAGAAAAAAAAGCTGGAGTTAAACTCATCCTTGACATCACTGATCATTGTGTTGACACTGAGCTATCAGTTTTGTTTGCTACTTGAAATTTCTACTTGATGAAAGATCTCAAGATGAGGCATTATAGATACTAAATCTGACTTTTCTTTGCTGGAATAGCAATATTTTCTTTTCTCTGCTGCAGTGGAATTTCATGAGCCACCGACTAGGCAGATGACCAAATTCTGGGGGATAAACAAAGCCGTGTGCTGGATTTACTGAAGGAAGAAGCAGAGAGCCAATCTGTGCAGCCTTCTCTAACAGCTTCGCTGTCAGTGCCGTGTGCACTTGAAGGACTATCTCTGAGCTGTTGAAATGTGTTTGTCACCCACCACTGTCTTATCAGTATTCTGGTGCCACTATTAGTAATCACTTACCACAAGCCTCTTAAAGGTACAAACTCCTGGTGATCAAGAACTTACAGCTAACAAAGGAGTATCTGACGGAGGAAGCCAAAGGAAGAGGGCTGACTCAGAGATCTCCATTAAAAGGAGTTCCTGCAATTGTAATCAGGCACCAACATGGAGCTCACACACTCCTTGCTATTTATATGCCTCTTCCTCTTCTGCACAACTGTGTCATGCTAAGAAATGGCACTGCTGGGTCTCAGAGGCAGTGCTGCTTTTTATTTGGTGTAGGCTCCTCCAGAAGACAGTAAGACTGGACACTCCAATTACCCTTTCTGGCTAACAGACTTGTCAACACCTTCGGTAGCAAATATCACAGGGCAACCCTAAACAATTACTCATTATCTTAAGTTTATGGAGATTTAAAGCATCATCACTAGTTTTACATTAACGTCATTAAGGTTTTAAAACTACCTTCTAGAAAACACTTTGCCCTCCCCACCTCTTCTCTTACATCAGGTTACATTTCCTCCCAAGACAGGGAACTGAGGGAATACCTTTCCCCAAGCAATTACACCTGTTCTACCTGTTGGCATGAAGTTTTTTTTTTTTCTTTTTTTTAATGGCATATTAACACCAAGCTGCAAGAAAATAGCCAGACTGACAGGCACAAAAGTTGCTGGAAGAAGATTTAGCAAGAAACACGTAATTCTTTGCTGATGTGTCTGTCACTCACACCCAACTGTTCCAGTTTACATTCTAACCCCTTCCTGCAGCATTCAGCCTTTCAGGATTTCAGTGATCGCTTGCATTTGCAAAAGGTTTTCAGGACACCACCAGAAAGGCCAGGCCCTAATAGCAACAATGAGTTGATTAGAGAAACGCACTTAAAAAAATCACTCTTCAATTAAGAGTTAGTCTGCTGCATCCAACACTACCCACATGGAGTATTTCCAGTTTAAATGAGGGTTTCAGCCATTTCTTGTAATAGCATCAGTGCTCTGCTTCCCTTCCAGAAGTCAGTAGATAAACTTTTGATCTCTGCCAAGTCAACAGAATCGGGCAAGGCTGCGGTCTCAGTGGAATGCTGCACCATAGTGCTGGCATTCAATACTTCTACCTTCAAGGTGTCATACTCAAGCTGAGAAATCCCCCCTCCTCTCCCAACTCTTTCCTTCTGAGAAACCGATTTTCCAACTTCAAGCGATCAGTTCACAAGCAAAAGATGGAGCTATTTCAAAGAAAGATGGCTTCCCATAGCTGAAATGGTACTTCCCTCTAAACTTTAACCTCAGTGATCCTGAATTCAGACAATTTACAGATAGATACGGGGTAGTCTTAGCGCAACTGAAGTTTCCATCGCAGTGATGCTTAGTCACTGGCCACACCTTCCCCTGATTTATTGGGAAAGGCTAAGTCTGTTTCCATTTTAGTGCATGTGGGCCATCTTTGTTGAGCCAGCTTTACCCAGCCACCAGGGCTCTAGGTTCATTATAATTTTTTTTTTTTAAAAGCTATTTTACTGGACAAAGCTAACACACTACAACATATTTGGCATACTGCTGAGATAAGACCTTATCTCTCTGAAGGTTTGTTTTAGTTTTTCAAGATAGAGACTGCTGGTTTGTTTTCTTTCAGAGCATGTGAAAAGATGAAAACACACTTAAAGATTTGGAGTTGACAAAAACACACAAAACACGTTTAACACTGAAAACAGCTGCTCTAAAGGAGCTCATCTGCATGTATCTGAACATAACTGGCACATTTGAGGCCTCCAACCTTTCCCTACAGCCAGCTGTATTTCTACAGCACCGGTCCAGAACCTTTTTGCATCACCAAGCAATGCTCTCCAGAACTGAGGAAGAGCTTTGATATCTAGTCATTGAGCTTCAACAGAGCAACTAAAAGTTTCAAGTGCTCTGTGGAAGCATTTAAAAACAAACTCACCCTCAAAGAAAATAATATAGAAAAATGAAGGTCAACATTCATAAGCAAAGCAGACTTCTCTGCTCATTTGTAAATAAAAAGCAAACAGATACCTCACAGGTCTGCCAAGCAAGCAGACAGAAATCTAAGAATGGAGATAAAGAGAATAAATAGTAACATTCGGAGTTTGTATACCCTGCTGCAAATTTGTGATTACTTTTAAATTAGACTGAATACACTACAAAAATAATTCCAACTGTTGCTACGTTTGCTAATTAGCTGAAGTTGGACTTTTCCACTACCTTATCTTCACAAGAAGTATATGCCCTCCATGGATAGGAACAGGCAACCCAAAAGTTGAGGAAAAATCAGCACTGAGGTATGGAGTTCCCTCTGCTGGTTCTCTCTTGAAATTTCATAGCGTCGGTCTTTTAATCAGCGTTCACCTTGAACACTTTTACTGCAGGAAAACTATCAAGATTGTTTTCTCAGTGAAAGAATATGCTCTAAAAGAGCTGTTGAAAATTTTAGTTTTTCTTATTTTAAACAAGACTGCTATCTCCAACCATTAGAATACCCTATATATGCTGCAATTCTATTCAACTATACCCGTGTGCTTTAAGTGCTATACTGCACAGAAACTCATTTATTTAGTTTTAGAGTGCTGAAGTTCAGAGTGAGGATATCTTGCTATCAGTTCCAAAGCAACTGTATGCATAATTATCTATAAAATAGACGTGTACTTCCTCAACAATAAGAGCATTTTACTGCATGAGAATCACTCAGTGACTCTCTAAAGAGCACGGTCACTAACTGTAAATTAAGACTGTCCAGAATTCTACTGGAAAGATGCGTATTAAAAATATAAACCCACAGTATTCAAGCTTAAGAAGTGACAAACTACTCATTCAACAGGCCAGATGTCAAAGAAGACATCTGACATATAAGACCTTTATATACACTACCTACAGAGCTAAGCACAGAAGAATTTTGCGTGAGCTCCATGAAACAGAAAGTATATAATGAACCAGCCACATGAGCTATGTGTTAGTTCCTAAAAAGTAACTTGCAACAGCAAAATGAATCTGACGCTTGGTCACTGAAATTTTTACAGGTGCTGGAACTGTATCTATATCTAGCACCTATGTAGAGGACCTAGAAGAGCCATCTGTCAAAGCCCTAGCAGCTTGATCTAAGAGCTTCAGTTTACCCTTCCATTCTTAGGAATCAGTTTTGTTATTCAGAAAGTCTCATCCTCCAATTTAGTCTTTGGTTCCAGCTTTTGAAGTTAATCACGGTGACTTCTGTCAGCTCACAAACTGCATCCCATCTTGTTTTAGAGTTATATGATAAAACAAAATACAAACTACAGTAGTACAGATTTGATGTTTGTAATATGCAACCTTGGCTTACATCTTAAACATTTTGTTCCTTCAAAAATGGCACATACATTCACTCCTCACAGAAAAAAAAGAAAAAAGCATGACAAATGGTATTTACCTTGTGGACGTGCTTGCCTTCTCTACTGTGGACATGAGTCTTGCAAACGCATCAGTCACTCTGCTGCTTGCATTGGAAGTTTCCAGTTTTGAGGTTGTCAATTCATACAACTCAGGATCCACACCTTATAGTATAAAATGATAATCAGTGATGGTTGGAGAACAGGATAGCCATAACTAGCCACAGACCAGCTTGCTAGAGACAGTCTTCTGTAAACATCTGAATCATTTACAATTTCAAGATGCATGAAAAGAACAAGACAGAACATGTCCGTGTTTCTAAAACAGCGTCTTCTCTCCCCACCCTTTTCAGTAGTTTTTATAGCTGTATTACAAAGTACACACACTTTGGATCAAGTCTGGCATACAAGGTCTCAGTCTAAGAGCGAACAAACTAATTGGATTTACCTTTTATGGCAAAATACCTGTAAAATGCCAGTTGTGTTAAAAGGGATTGTTTCAATTACTTCAGCTCAACTGTTTCTATTAAAAGAATGCTGATGGTTAACAGTGACCAGCTGTTTAGTGAGAGATTACACAACACTGGCATGCATTATAGGTAGCTCAGTCTATTGCTTTTTACAGGAGGATGCAATAAATCTTTTTTTTTTCTTTTTAAAGAGAAGAAAAATAGCTTTTATGATGCATACAAGTGGAATGGCATTAAAAAAAAAGATACACAACCGTATTTATACAGCTACCAAAACTTTCTGTCCATGCTCCCTTTCCATCTTTCATTTATTTATAAAGCATCATGTACCAGGACATTTCAGTCTGGATTTCCTAGTTTCAGTTGTCTTAGGTCAGATACTGTATTTTGACATTACGTATGGTGCTAATTGATTTCCATTAAAAAATTATTATTTAAATCAGCAGAGGTCAACAATTGAAATTATTAAAATATTTTAAGACTGCTATACCACATCTTGGTACTCAGGAGCATTTTAAATTGTTGATATTCCTCTAGTTACGTTTTCAGCTATTTGCACTTCATGGTTTTAAGTGAAGAGCAAACACACATCATCGTCAATTACAAACAACTTTAAAAAACAGCATAGAATTTGGACAGAAGCATCTCATTTTGTAGACACCTGCATTCTAAAAGAGTATAATGCTGGTGTCAGCTGGTTTGGACAACATAGAAGCATTTTATACTGCTGCAGAACAAATGTTGCAAACCCTTAGATATGCCAGTCACATGTAGATATCCAACGTAAAACCAGTACGTATAGCTTAGTATGACGGTGATTTTATTCAGTCTGCTTGCTCAGATCAAGACATATTTCGGAGTACTCCTGAAATATCAAGAGCTGACTAAAAGCCAAAAAATCCTGTGCCTACTGTCCTTCCTTTTCCACCCAGTAATCGCAGCACTGTGGTTGTGAACATGAGGACAAAAGCCCTCACACCTGCTTTATGTGAACAGTTCACAAGCAGTGTTTGGAGCATTCCTTATTTCTATACAAGTGGTAATACTTCTTAATTGTGAGGAAACTAAGCCAATCAAAAAGGAAAATTAAGAAAATAATCTGGTTAAGCTGGGGAGGTGGGGGAGCGGGAAGGATTTGCTCAATTTAATATGAGTTTATGAGACAATAATCAGCTCTCCCTTCAACCTACATGTTTCAGTCTAGATTTGCAAAATGAATTTCACCCAGTTTCATGTGAAAGATCAAAATATGTACTGCACTGAGACCAGGATACCATGACTTTAAGTACTGTCAGATGTTTACAGAACGTGGAAATAGGAACAAGCCCAACTATTCCATAAAATATCCACTTTCAAACAGGGAGAGGAAGACTTGAAGATATACACTTTGACTTGCAGAAGCCTGCGAAATCCCATTAAGGTACAAATTGTAAAACCAAATGAAATGAGGAGTTCTTTGACATGCAACTCTGAAACAGGTGTTAAATGCAACCTTATAAATTACATCGTTCAGACATTTATGGTCCTGAATTCACTCTCGTTGTAATGCAATGCCACCGCTCAATTTACTATTCCATTACACACCTTTTACTCTGCTACATTTACGTTAAACTTTCAACGTGAGAAATAAAACAACACAGTAAATCTGTGGGAATATACTAGAAATGAGTAACTTCCTGATCACGACATAGAATGCAAGTTTTTACGAGACGTTATTTTGGCTACTGGTTAGATCAGACTGCGAAAAATAAAGCACAGATCTAGTGTAAGTAAAACTAAGGCCTTCGGAGATATAACAAACTTCTACCACTGATAAAAAGGTTATTTTTAAAAGACGTAACAATTTGTCTTTTGATTTTTTTATAATTTTTTAATTTATTTTTTTTTAAACGTTAAGAGTTGCATATTCTCCATTTTATTCAGACAATCAGAGAATAGCTAAGGAGAGCACTGCAAAACCTTAATGAGATATTGAAGGAAAGTTAGCCAACCAAACCCCACACAAAGCTCCTAAACACACACACAGACACATGAGCTGCAAGCCAAGGAACAAATGACTTTCCCAGAAACAAGTCAGGAGGAAAGAAAAGGAAAAACTAAAAAACAGGCACGGTAGGGCATACCAGGGAAGGTGATAATACCTGCAATTGATGAAACAACAACAACAGACTAAAGAAATAAATGAGTGCAAGAAAAGGCTAACACAGTATTTGCCCAGTAATGACTTCAGGTGTGCACAGCAGCAGCAGGATAGAGGAACATGTGACTGCATGAGCAGCACGTGTACCATGGTGAATTGCATGTCAATAGACTTGCACACTCTTATGAAAGAATCTATGAAACTCAAGAATCTCAAATTTGCTACCTGTCGCTTTCATGACAAACCTGCTGCTATCTTTCACCCGATAAGGACATTTCTCAAGAGTGGAACAAGACCACATTTGGAGTGGGATGCCGTAAAACTGCCTTCAGCGATCAAATTGCAAAAGTGAGCAGTTTTTTAAAAACAGAAAATACAACTCTAATTATAAGCACTTCTAAAAAATATTGGAAAGCCTCAAAAACAACCAACAATTCATTCCTATGAGAAATGTGATTATTATGGCTTCCCAACTGCTGCCAGGCATTGGATTGAAAGAGTATTTGCCTTATCTGCTTGGACTATGCACCAAGAGAAATCTCCAGAGGGCTCCCTTAAGTTCCTGAAGAAATTTATTCCAAGTGTGGGTTTTCACAAGCTCACATAAAATACTCAAAGCATGTCAAAACCACACGAAAAACAAATTCAATTACTTTCACATTTTATTCAAATGATAAAGTGATATTTTCATCTCCTTAAGTTGCAGATGAAGTGCTTTAGTTTTATAATTAGCATTCATGAACTTCTAACACCCCACGAACATGCAACTATCCTTATTTTTCTATTATGAATGCTGTTAAAACACTTTTTTCTCCCCCTGTCATGAACACTAGCACTTCAGACGTGACAAAATTTGGTCTCCAGGTAGAAGACAATACCATCTGGGTTGTGATTTGTTAACCCCATACCTTCATACTCATGCAACTTTCAATTAACATTACAATTCTGTAATTTGAAGACATTCGCTTCGAAGAGGAAACAAGCCTAATTTTAATTTTTTTTTTTTTAAATAGTCACATCCACATTTGTCAGTTATTCTTAAGTACTTGGAAAATTTAACTTTCAAAATTTCTTACGTGAAACAAGTGTTTTAACATCTTAATTGCAAGAGCAAAAGAGCCATTCATTCCTCCAGCGTGACAATACAGAGCTGACAGTACCTTTTAAATACTTCGCACTTGATATCAAACATCAGAAAATAGAACACAGATTAAAGAAAAAAAATGCAGTAGAGAGACATTTTAGAGAAACATAAAGTAACATTTCTCCTTGTTTATAGGAAAGTCAAGTGATGTGCTCATGCTTTTAGTAAGTTGTTATACTACAGTTGTGGTTTTAACACTCTGCTGACCTGGGATTGTGGTGGTGCTGTTAGAGCTACTGTCATCCACGGGCCCAAAGAAATCAAGGTTCAGAAGAGTGGAACCTCCACTAGCTTGAAATTCAGTGACCGTGTTGGTAGGCAGCCATATAGAAGGTAAGCCAAGGGAGGGGTTTATGTGTAAAAAGGGGTAAGACACACACTTGAACATGCAAGTTATAATTAGTACTCAGTACACAATTTAAAAATTGACATGAAAACAATGCTCACAGTATTAGTTTGTACCTTCTAAAATGTTAACAACTTAATTCAGTGCACATTTCCTCATGTACAATGCAGCAAGGAAATCAACACTAGCAACTTTAAAATAGAAACATTTATTTCAATCTAAAAATGGAAGAGAACCAGCAAGACCCAGAGAGAAAGAGGTGATCAATTAAAGGGAAACAATATATGCATCAATTGATAGCTAGGAAATACTGGGCTTCTTCTCCCTTCAATGACATTAGTAGTCATTCTGTCATCAAGGAGACTTAGCAGGTCCCCAGATAGCAAAGAACCAAGCAATTGATTATGATTATCTTAAAACAATGTGAACGCATGTTAATAAATGCCACTCTCAGACCCAGTTCCTCACTGGTGAATTATACTGTTCCCCTTTAGTACTGAAACAGAAATTAAGCCAAGATACATTTTAAAGAAGTTGCTTGTTAAAAAGAAAGTGTGATGATTTGACTGAAGTAGTAAGACACTAGACAACAGCAAAAGGGTCCATCCAGGCTTTCCTTCAGCACCATGATATTGCTATCCAAACTGGTACAACCTACATGTTCTGAAACGTGAGGCAACACCAAAGCAGCAAGAGATGCAATTTCTTTTAGCCTGCTTTTGAGCAACTTATGCATTAGAAATTAACTGTTGTTAGCAGGCTTCCTCTTCTAGGTATCTTTTTCTTTCAAGATCTCTAGTCCGTCATTCAAACAGATTTCCAAAATTTATTTCCTTTGCATAAACTTACATTTCTGAGATTGGAGGTCGTGCCACAACGCTTTTTGCTATTAAAACAGACATAGGCAAAGGGTTCTACGTGATAATTATATACATTTATAGTTAGAAATAACTTTGTAGCTACCTGTTCAATATTTTAGCTCTAATTAACTATTGAGTGCAAGCAAAAGTAAAACAGATGGTGTCACATTTTTCAAATATAAAAAATTATCTGTAAATCTGAAAACTTTCAGGTCAGGAAGTGCATCTTTCGCAAATAGTTTGCGGTTAAAATATTGTGCTTTGAAGTAGCCACTATACACAAGTTTGTCATTCAAAGGATGTCTAAGGAGAGAGTTCATCGGTGAAAAATACTTTTACAAAGAAAAACTCGACACTCTAAAATGTTCATTTATTCAGGGTTTCATTATACTCAGCAGTTATTCATAATGAAATGTTAATATTGCCACTGTGTCGTCAGCGTATGGCACAAATCTAAAATAACGCTTCACTTGGTATTTTTCAGACTACATAATTTTTCACGTAGCAGCACAGTTAATCAGAAAGAAAGCCTGAATTTCCAAAGTTAGGAGTAAGAAATAAGTAATATATATATTTATATATATGTATATGTGTGTGTATATATTTAAAAAAATAATCAGCAGATAGATGTTTGTCTGAACTTTGTAGTTTTCTTATCTCTAGCTCTGGCGCTAGAGGCTCTACGGAGAGACGTACCATCTAAAGGGTTAGTAAGGCCACTGCTACTCCAGTCAAACTGGACAGGTGGTAGAGATTCCTAGAGTTGAAAAGTCAGAAATCAGATTTTATAGTCAGTTCATGTTACAACAATGCAAAGCAGTTCAAATAACAGATTGTTTGGCATCTAAATACTACAAAGACAACTGAACGAGCAAGCCCCAACTTTTGCAAGGGGCGTATTTTCATAATACGCACTAAAGATCCAAAGAAGATTTGTTCTACTGTAGGAAGTCTCAATAAATTCTCAACAGTACAGATTAGGTCACTCAAACAGGATTTTCAAATTAACTAAAACATACGAATTAGATAATCATTAAGGCATAGTTGAATGTTAAATTAATATTACTTTCACAAAAGACAAAGCATTCTGCGTAGAATTGTGTATCTGCAATTTAGAGGACAATTTTAGAATCGGGTTATTAGTGAAAGCTGTCTATATCCATGCTCTGACCCAACTATAGACAAATCCAGTTATTTACTATAAAATAGTGCACAATTGTTTTTGGTGGGTTTTTTTTTTTTTTTTTTGAGTTTTAATAGACAGAAACCTTACATATGAAGGACAAACCATCCAAGAAAACCTTCATAAGAAAAAAAACCACACCACCCTGTGATTTACTATCCCTTCGTGATTAAATCATTTCAATATTTAAACAAACCACTGGTAAGATGAACAAAAGGAACATGGAAACTGACTCCTTCTGCGAGTCCATCCTTGCCTTCCCATTTCCTCTCGTTCAGTCTTTTTGCATGTGCATACACACACGTGAACAAAACAAGCAGCAGGGACCGTGTTTTACAAGGAAGGCATGTTTAGCAACTTGCAAGTGCTGTCCTCCTGTATTCTCAGAACACAGATCAGTAGGATAGTATCATAAATGCCTGAAAAAGTAGATCTTCCTACTTTCGTGCATTTCACTTCCGTTCCCAGTGAATTCAACTTCACAAGTTTAATCCAACGAACAGAAAAATAACACTTGTGGAAGAAAAGCAATTCAAGTTCTCCACAACGTTACTCAAAATACATCACTAGCTGCCAGGCTTTCAGTGGCATAGACATGCCTCGAGTTTGCTTTTGTAGAAAATTGGGCTATTTATTTTATTTTCACAACTTAAAATTATTCAATATTCAGATTCAAGAATCAAGACCGCAGCAACCTGAGCTAGCTTTGTACAATTAAGCTAATTATAAAAGGTTTTTGCTAGGAGATAGGTGATTACAGAAAGAAAAGGGAACTAGAGACCTCTGCATTTACTTAGAGTAAAACCTTGCCCAGAAAAACCTTTCCTACTTAATGACTTGGAATCATTTCCAATACTGTGGAACACAACTAGAACAATATTCGCTCCAAGGAGTTTAAGGAGCTGATGCTACATTTTTTTTTTACTTTGCTCTGGTAATGAAATTACTGGCACTGAAACGACTTGGATAGAAAAATCATGTTACCAGTGTAGAAGCTATACTTGAGATTAAGTAATGATCCCTATGATCAGCAGCTTGTATAAAGTTTGTTGCACCTAAAATATATTAGCACTAAAAAGAGGTTTTTTTTTTTTTTAAATCAAATTAAGAAAGAAAGGGAGGCTAATATAATTTAGTAGTCTTCTGGAGTGAGCAAAATTAACTCAAAAGTGAAACAAAGTAGCTTCATACCAATTCTCAGTTACTGAGGAACACCCACTACATTTCCTGTCAAAAGACTGAGTCAGGATTGATGAGTCCTGATGAGTCCATGACAGTATAGCATGGAAAAGGTGATAAAAATGGCTGGCTTGGCTTTTCACCTTAATGATTACACGATTCTCGGACTTGCTAAGGAGAGGGCAAAGGATGTGACGAATTCTTCCTAAAATGGATAAAAAAAAAAGATAGCCAACTCCAAATCAGTAAATATACTGCATATACTAACTACTCTGTTCCGTGGGATGAGGCCACTCCGCTGGCTTCAATCGCTTGCAAAAAAGGGGGTGGCAAGTAAATCAGAGCTCATCTAAACAGGATCTTGGCAAGCCCTGGTCCACGCACCAGCAAACAAAGCAAAAGGAGAGGACAGAGACAAATGTCAATAAACTAGAAAGGAAAGGTTTGCTGTTCTAATGTCCTTGGCCCTAAGAAAACTAACTATTCTGAGGTACCTGAACTCATATAAGGGAAACATGCCCTGCAAACAGGAATATAAATGTTCTGTCTTTCAGTGTCTGCAAGGTTGCTGGACTACTGTATTCACAACCAGTATTTCAATAAAACACTTTAAAGAAAAGCACCCAATCTAGAAGAACATTGAGATCCAAAGAAAACTGCTCTCACTCCTCCCTCCATCTTAGATTACAGGACATAGTACAGAAAAAGTGTACTCTTATCTGCCAGAGCATTACTCTGAGCATTCAGAAAGTAAGGAAGAGAAAACTAAAATGCCTGCTCATTTTACTGCATCATATTTCATTTAGATAAAAGGAAGAGATGTTTTCACACAGTAATTTTAGAATGGCATTATGTAAGATATTTTTCACATTCAAAAATCTAAAATGTTAAGTGTTTGTTTCCATGTCAATGATTAGCCAAGAAAACTCCTCCCTCATCCCTTCCCCTCACTAAAGGGAAGTATTTTGTTGTCTTATAGCTGAGGGAAAGATAGGAAGACTTGTAATACAAATGTATGAGCAATGTTCAAATACATCCCCCAGATGAGCACCATAAACATGACTTTCAGAGAAAGGGTTACACAGACATCATTCATACATTTTGTTGTGGTAGCCATTGGCACAATTACAAGAGCTCCAAATGTATTTTTCCTGAGACACCACCTTTAAGCAACTCAGTTGCATCTAATAGAATATTTATGTCCTATATTACCTCTTACCTGCAGATTTTTTCCTCTTACTCTGTCAGAGCTACATATATACGTGGACCTTTCTCACATGTGTAACTGGAGAGCAGTTCCATAATGGAGTCTTTGGCTGGTGGCCAATTATATGGTAGTTTGCATCTGTCATTGTTAGAAGTCCTGATGGTCCCTTATGTAATTAAGAGTGTTTTTAAAGACTGTCACCCCATGAGGTTTAATTAAGTTTCAATCCCTAAAACCCAACAAGTGTAAGATACATATTCTGTTATAAGCCTCTGAATTAGAGATCATGTTATATGCATGCAGATGTGCTGTAATAGGCACATGCAGAAAAGAGTTACTGGTAATTTTCTTCTAGAAGAGACTGAGTCACCGTAGATTTCTATTCCAACATTAAGCTTAATAAGCAAAACTAAGCAGGTAACAAACCACAAAGCTATCCTGTATGCTGGGACAAAGTTACCACTCAACTCTATCAAAGATAGATATATATATAAAGATAGAATACTTTGAAACAATAGCAAAAGAGCAGAAATATTTATGTAACTTTTTGCAAAAAAAAAAAGCCAAAGAGAAGAAGGTAAATAAAATTTTAAATTACACTAACCAGAGAACAATAACAAATCAAGAGAAATCAGAGAACATTAAGCCCAGATAACAATGTCTTTAACAAGCATTGGACTATATTTTAGTTGTGCTGACTAAAAACAGCCACAGTCTAGAAGGCCACTTCAGCAAATGCTGTAGAACAGAAGAGAAGGGCACCTGTCTGTGGGCTTTCACCATCAGTGTTTGGCTATTTGAGCAGTCATTCTCTCTTACACTTGTGCCTTGATGGGACCTTGTATTTCAGACCAGCAAAGTCTGCAGGACACCATGCTCTTAGACACAGGTAAAAGTAATCAGGGGATTATTTCACTGTCTGTTCACTGCCTTACAGCACAGATGAACAGAGAAATAAAACCCCAAAAGTCTCGATAAACAACATATCAAAGAAAAGTCTAGACACTACCTTCAAATACAAATCAGAACAAGTCTAGAAGTTACCTTTATACTAAAGAAAAAAAATAACGTGATATATCAATCAGTACCTTAACTTCCTTGACGTATTCTTTTGACAAGTTAAAACCTTGTCATTACAGCTTGAATGGCCCAGAAGGAGATTTGCTCACTGTATTTCCACGCCCTAAACAACCCAAATGAGAACTGCTGCAGGGAACAAGGCCAGAACATACAGAATTTATACAATAACTAGGAAAAGTTATCGCAGCTGATTTGCTTCTTTTCTCCTCAGTCACTTGATTTCAAATGCTGTTTTAATTTTTGCATGCTTTCCTCCATTCATCCACAACCTAAAAACTATGAAGATATCTCTGTGATTCTACAAATGCTCCTCCCACCTTCATTTTTGCATCAACATAGTATTTTTTTTCCTAAGTCTTATTTCATCAGCATCATACACACACAGAGCCACTGATCTGTATACAAGTCTCACAAATGCTAGGCTGTCAGCAAGAGAACTTTCCTTCTTTCCGAAGCAAAGCATAGAACTCTATTAACCAAGATCTCTCTTTCCAATGAGGAAGCCAATATTCCGACGTTTCTGCATACAAGCATGACCCATCACCATCATTTGAAAATGGAAGAACTTAAGACATTTCAACAGATTAATGTGTAGTTATTTAGTTAAGCTTAAATATGCGTATAATTGTACCTAAATTATGAGTGTTTAGAATATGTAATTTTTGGGTCCGCTAAAATTACCTACTATATTTCCACTGCATATTAATTAACATCTACAGCACAGTTCATAATTAAATGTTTAGGAAAGTTTGGGTACATTTTCTCAATATCACTAAAAAGCAAAATATTCCTAAAAGGCAGCCTGTGTGAAGTGAAGCAAACTTTATTTTTCCAAAAGCAAGCTAAAACCATCAGGCATTAAGAGAATATAATGCCAAGACAGAAACAAAGTGTCTGAGACCACAGTTGATTGTCCATGCCCAGAAGCTTAATGTCATTCAACTGCAGCCTCTTAGTGTTCTTAAAGGTTAGAGCTTTAACTCACCTCTTTTCTGAAAGCTTATTTTAGTATTTGTCTTTCATGGAAGAAAATAATCTAAGGCCAGCAACGCAGACAGATACCACTAAAGCTTTTTCTATGTATTGATAGGTCACAACTGTTGAACTAAAATGGACTTGTGAGAATAGTAAGCTAAGGGACAAGAAAATTAAGCAATTGTGACGAGTAATTGGATAGTCTGCTATGGAAGTACCCAAAAATACAAAACACTCATGACTAAAGGAAAATCTGGACTTTGATAAGTAGGGGTTCATATTTCCAGCGCTCAGCATTAGGACTGCCAGGCAACTAGGAAGATGGGATACATCAGAGATACTGCTACCCTAGGCTCTTGCAGGTCTCTATGCTATAGGGTTTAATCTATGCTTCTCCCAGTAAAAACTTAAACTTTGCAAAGAGCCAGTGAAATTTTCTAAATCCATTCAAATATACACGTTAGACACTTGATTTCTTCAGCTCAGAGTGGTTGCAATAATCTTAACTGTTATCTTTTTCTAATATATACCTCAGCTGCTCAGTTCAACTACAGGATTCGTGAGGGTCAGTAGACAGAGGATGTGTCACCAAATATGTATAGTGCTTTATAATAAACAACCTCAGTACTGAGCCCACCAACTTACTGCTATTCCACAACGAAAAAGATTTCTCCATTGGTATAAGTATGCCAGTCAGAGCTCTGCACTACAGCAAAGCAACAAGTGCCAGGAAATCACTATACCCAGAATTAAGGTTAGGTATAGCACAAGGGTAACTCATTCTGGAATGCCTTCAATCAGAAGACACAAGCACAGCAAGTAACCAAATGCTGGGCAGATTAAGCAAGACCTGTGCTAAGGAGAGACAAAGCTGACTTTCTCTGAATACGTGCCAAGCACCGCTGTAGTGACATGGAAAATTAAATGTCTTTGCATATCCTGCTAGCTAGCTAGCTGCCAACCAGACATACTACGACACACAACATAAAAGGTCTTCTAATATCAGAATACCAGAAAAACAAAAAACCCAAAAAATTTTGAATTCAAAAGCTCACTCCTAAGCTCCTCTGAACTCATTCTGTATCAGGCTTAGACAACAGAAACCAGAAGTGACTTTGAACTGTTCAACAGATAATTATTCACAACAATCTGACACAGAACTCAGATAATAAAAAAAAAAAAAAATCAGGTACTCATGCTTGTAATGATTGTACCCAGAATCTCTTTCCAGGCTACTGGGCTGGTTTTTTTATGTTACTCTGAAAGAGAAAGGAAAAGGAAAAAGCATAAACAGTATACCTGGAAATGTAATCATTAAAAAAAACAACCAAAAAAAAACCTAAGCACTGTCAAACTACGATAAGATTTAGATAAAGTAAAGATAGAACATGAGCCAGAGGAAGGACTTTTAAACTAACTTGCTATATACCAGTAGATATCATCAGGACTCTTAAATGTTGGCCACCAACTGCTGTAGTCTTATGGGTACTCGCTTCCAGTCACACATGAAGAGTAGATCCAACAGTATGTCTTCAATCTGATGCAACACCTGCCCTTTACATACAGGTGCCTTTGAAAACTTAAATAATTAAAATATGAAGGAAGAGGCAAGGCATTCCATTACTTCCCTCATTCATTCTTTTTCTTTTCTCCCTCTCTCTCTGTTTTTTTTACCTGGAACTGATCAGATGCACATGTGTTCATCTCTGGTGATACAGGAGGTGTCTGTCCTATGGAAGCTATTTTTTCTGCTGCAGATATTGGTTTCAAGGGTTCCTTGGTAGGCTCAAGCATACCCTAAAAATAAAATAGAACAGAAAAAAAATCACATGCCTGCATGTATACATACACACGCACATATAGATTACAAGAAGTGCAGACACTGGAAGGGAGTGCATTCATTCTGTTTCAACAAGTAATTCACTCAGAAAAAAAAAACCAGTCAAATTATCAGTTTGTAGAATGATCCTAAGAGCCATAACTACTGACATGGCCAAAAATGCATTAAAAAGCATTAAGAAAGTGAACAAATACTACTTCTTTTATTTACTTTAAACAGCCCAAACTTCAGCTTTTAGTTCAAAAGCTAAAGAGCTACAAAAGATGACTGAAATCTTTGATCCTCCTGAACGAAACTAAAAGTCAAGAAAAGCCTATACATAGACAAAGGTTCACCCTGAGATAGGCAAACCACCTCTGAACACTGAAGTATGTAAAAATAAAACCACTGGATTTGTTACAAGCATGTTTTAAATAATTTCAGAAAATCAGCTACCAAGATAGCTGTCTCACAAACATTTCTATAGCATGCTAGTGGAGCCTGGAATTTTACCACCAACCAACTCTTCTGGACAGCACAGAAACACCTGAAGTAGCGCAGTAAGACAAAGAATCAAGCCACTTCACTGGGAACATCATCTCCACCCAACTTATCATGTGCTTAAGTACATAAACAACTTAGGAGATAATTCATCAGCAACAACAATCCATTGCAAAAAAAAAATTGCATGTCACATTCAAATAGTCACAAATACGTTACATGAAGAAAACAGCAGTTGCTCTGAGATGCATTATCTCCTGGTTTAGCAGAATACCATGCTTACATCCAAAGAAGTGCATGAGCTGACCTTGATATGTGAGAAAACAACTGCGCTGGGAATTAACTACAGAAGTCACTCTAGGAAATTAACCTACAGATTAAATTACACTAAGCCAAAGGAAACTGTAACCCTTTTATATTCAATTTGTGAATGACCATATTAAAAAGAACAAACACATTCTTTTTTTCTAAAAAGCTACACAAACATACATATATAAAATACATAGGCAGTACTACACAAACTAGCAAAAAAGGCAAATCTTATCTTCTGAATAATCTTACTGTTACTAACAACAAGCAAGAACTGCAGAGCATTGACTTAGGTGAAAACAGCTGATCCTACTACAGCAAGTTACTTGGCTTTCCTTCACAGTCTACACAAATCTAAATTACACTTGCTATTTTTATTTAACACTAGGGGCAATATAACAATACTTTCCATAAAATATTTCTCCTATGCCTAAACAGTCTATTGGCTTGGGAGCAGAGTGCAGAGGCAGGAAAGGAAGAGAAAAGGGAAGAAGCAGAAAAGTTAGGAAAAGAATAAAAACGTTTCAGAAGAATGGGAATTCTCAGGAACCACAGACTCCATCCCTGCAAGTTTTTTAAATTTATATACACATCCATATGTGGGTCCCTTATTAATACATATGTGGGTCCTTTGTTAATATGCCAGTAACACTGCAAAACATTCCTATGCTTCTCTTTTCATCTGGGGACATTAAGATGCAATCAAGTAATTAATAAACAGTCTCCCAGAGAAACAGCTGCATGAAGAGGAACGCTTCAGAGAGTTGAGAAAATTTCCTGCACACAAGAGAGGGAGTATCGTAGCTGCCCACCCATTCCTAACCTTTCTTTAAAGCATCTGGTCTGAGTGCCAGGGCTTCCCACAACTGCTGCTATGCATTGACATTTTGATTTATTGTGATGTTCATTCATTATTTCTAACTACTATTTAACCATCTAGTTTCCTGCGTCAAGTTTCAACTGACATCTTTACATCTCTATCTTGTATTTAACAGTTAAAAATCAATAAGAAGAACTTTTTATTGCCACTTACACATTCATATAATACTTTGATCAATTTTTCTTTCTATAAAATGCTTAGACTAGCTAGCCTACCATGTTAGATAAATAGTTTGCTTTATGAAATGAGTAAATCAATACTTTTTTCATTTAAAATACTAAAACACGTGCTTGCACGCGTATTTCACAAAAAAAATTGCGTATTTCATTATTCTTTTGTACAATTTCAACTGATGCCTAAACCATAACTGAAGTTACAGACACATCTTCCATCATACTTGGTGCTCAGTGCTATTTAATGTATTTCACTATATAATGCTGTGGCAACTATAAAAAAAAACCAAAACACCGAGACAGCTTACCAGTCCTGCTGCATACATGGGTACTATGACAGGCTGTTTCTTGTTGCCTGTAAAGAGCTGATAAAACAACAAGAAAATTTTCTTAAGAGGTTTTGCCACACTGTTTTAGTGATTATAATATTGTTTCAATGTTGCTTCAAACTTGTATGAGATTAGTAGAAGAGAACAAACGTTACGTTAAACACAACGGTTAAAGTAAATGAAACTTTTAATATTAACAGGACTTGTAAGAACTTCAAGTTGTAAGACAGTATGCCATGAAAACTTATGTTTAGCGCAGCTATACAATTAAGAGGCAAGTATTCATACAGAACCACTTCGACCTAATACTACATTTAAAGCAGCTCTGTTATTCAGAAAGCTTTATTGACAGACTCACAATATTTCTCGTGTCGATTCCCAAGGAGCACAAAAGCTTTTTGTTGCTGTGGGAGCCACCCCACTGGTATCGCAGTCCATACGCATCGTGGATATCCTGCAGCTCTGTCCACACATCCGTCAGCTCCCTGCACAACCCATCATGAATTGAACATCACCAACAGGAACAGCAGCTTACCAGCTTTCAACTTTTATTCTCATTTTCAATACAAGTGTCTTCGTGTACATTCCAATTAAACTTACACACAAGCACTGACACTCTGGGGAACCAAAACTGCACAGTGTTCTCCAAACAATTATATTTCAGACTTCTAATTGGAAAATGATGTCCACAGCAGGCAGAACAAGGCCTACTTAGATTTCACCATCATACCAATAAATACAGCAATTTACAGCAAGTGTAACTAATAAGATACATTCTGATTATCACAGAGACACCACTTAAAAGAGATGCTGCTGACTAAGTGAAATATCCCTGGCACAGCGCAATCACTGAAAACAACCATTCCGCTAGATGGCTCATCTTACTCAATACTTTTTAAAAATAATCAATGGAAACAACTCATCTTGAATTACTGCTGTATGTTTTACGTTCCCACATAAGATATATTCCTAATTCATTTCAAATAAGCGCGTTAGCAGTTTCTTACCCAGTATTTGCTGAGGTCTCCTCAGTTGCTGTCTGCTTTCCACCCGCTTCCAGCAAATGATTCAAGGAAATTATTTCTTTTTCAATTTCAAGAACAGGCATGGAAGGAAAACAGACTTCAAATATTCGTTCCAGACGACATAACAACGTTGTCTGTATCAAAGAGAAAGATATTTTCACCAACTTTTGTTAACTGTTTTAAAGAAAATTAGTCTGAAATTATAAAATTAAGATGGAAAACAATTGGTGGCTGATGCAAAGCTTCACTTACCTCAAGCTACAGAGCTGCCAGAGAACCACATGACTTGGTTACCCTCAAATACAGGCCATTAGTTATTGAGAAAGAGTAAGGGTCTTACCCTCTCTGAGTTCTTACAGAAGAGTTCAGAAAAGATCTTACTAGTGAGTTACTCTTTGTTACAAATTAGCAACAAATGTATGCAAAAAATTTTAAGTAAATATAGCTTAATACACGGGGAAGTCTCCAATTCTACACACTAAGAGTTTTACTGAACACATTTTTGGTACTGAGTGTTATCTGAAATTGGAAAACAGGTAACATTTCATTTAAAGACAATGCCCTTCCATCCAAACTTGATATATAATGCGGATTCAGAAGACAGACTCACTTGTTGTAAGAAGTATGTAGTTGAAAGCCTCACAAAATTTAGCTCAAAAATAAAGAGCAAGAACATTTATAGTGCAAAGACTGCACACTTCCTAAAAAAAAAAAAACAACCTATTGGTATCAATGATTCGGATGTAGAAAAACTATAATCCTCAGCTTCATTTCCTATTACACATAGAATTTATCACGCATGAATTCATCATTTAACAAAAAACCCCAACTTCCAAATGCCTTCATTCCTTGCCCCCAAATCTACTAATATGCTTTCAAACGTTTGAAGCTGTTTAATCTAAAAAAGAAGAATCTCTTTCCTCCCAGCAGTTTGCCTTTCCTCATGTTCACAATTCTGACAGTTGATGCTGAATGCTGTGATCCTGCAGGGCTTAAAAGCCTACTCTAGGAATGTTTCTGTCCTAGCCAAACAGTTTTAAACAAACAACAAACAAACCAGCACCACCAAAAAAGCCCACTAAGTTGTATTTCAGCTGAGTAAGAAGCCGGCTAGAAAGCAGCATGGTTTGCACAACCACAATTTTCTCAGCGTTTCTCTCATTGGACCATCATCTCGCTAGCTTAAATTACAAACTCAAGATGGGTAGATAAATACAAATACTCAAGGAGTTTTGTGAGATGGCTACAAATCTATATTCTACAGTTCTGAGAGCCTGCACTTCTCTCGACTACTGCCACAATCACTCCAGCTGTGTAGGATAAGGCCTCAGAATTATAAAGAGCATGAACTTGTACTGATGATTTCAAAGCATTTTAATACCACAGTGTGCACTGGAGAATGCTCAAACACGTGCCACCATGAGCCTTGACAGCTGGATTTAATGCTAAAAGCAAACAAAAAAAAATCTCCTACTAGCACAATAAAAAAAAAGCCAGAATAGTAAGCTTTTTTCTTTTTAAGTTCCTTCCTTAAATTTCTCCCTTCTCAGTTGTATTTTGATATAGCCACTGAATTTCAGCTTCGTTACAGCTGTGTGAACTGTCTCAGACGGCAGATGGAGCACGGAAACAGAACATGTTTTTTTCCACCCCCTGTTCAACCAGTTAGAAACAGGTAACCAGTAATCCCTTATTTATTAAAAAGTACCAACTGCAACGTACGCTCCTAAAATGAATCCTAAGCCTCTTCTTTAATGTACTTATTTTTAATAGAACAACATGAATCTCTCTTGCTCACACTCACCTGGGGTTCCTCAGCAGGCACCTCTGTGATTATCTGCTGCCCTGTATAGAGGGCAGCACCCAGCAGCCCTAATGCCTGCTGTTCTGCGGGGGATGTGGAAGAGGAGCTGAGTAGGCAGCAATCCCCTCGAGCATCCATCCTTCAGCATGTGCCAGCAGAGCTGTGCCTGCAGAGCCCTCCCGTGGAGACGCAGCATATTCCAGCAGTAGCGCTACATTCATAAATACAAACCTCAGGCTGAGGTTTTCTCTTACTGTTGAACTTACTTAAGGTTCAGAGAAGGTAGGGTTGTAGGAGGACGTTATGTATTTTAACTAGACCAACCAATACAACTCGGACACACGCTTAGGCACACAGAGCATCTGCTTCACAGAAACCATCTACAGCATTTCCCACCTGAATTTTTGTTTTATTTGCCTCATCTCTTGTCTCACTTCAGCAAACCATATACAGCACCACATACAGCACCAAACAACACAGAGGCAAAGATTAAACAATCAGAACATCACCATTCTTTGTGATGGAGTAAGATGAGGACTCAGGATTCTGTTGTCCCTAGCCAGCTCCTAACCACAGAAAGCAGGACAGTTAGCTTGCTTACAACATCATCAGTTTTCATACCTGCAAATATCTATGTGCCTGCCATACAGGGACAGCCACCAGATCAATTATAAGGCATTTGCAAAGCATTATGTCAAAATGCCATTATTAACATATTAGCAAATGACGTGAATTACACAGCATTCCTGACTCATTTTTTTCCCCTCCTCTTCATTTTCCCACTGGTATTTTCTGACTGTAGTGAGTCACGTTCCACAGTGTAGCATTTTCTTTTTAGGTTTAATCATGCCTTAATGCCCAATCACTTTGGCCATACAGTACTAGTTACATTATTGTTATAATACCTGTAGACTGTTTCGTATTAACTGATCAAAACAAAGACGCTCATTTAGTATAACTAAAGGTCATTCTGGATTCTATCTCAATGCTTCAGCATACAAAAGCATGCCCTACTTAAGTTATAAAAAATAACTCTGTCTACAATGTCAGCTGCTATTAATGTACATGAATGGGTGAAGCTCCCTTCATTTCAGTAATACAGGAGAGAAACATATTCCTAGAGACAGGGAAGAGTCAGAAGGAAGGCATTGTATCGTGACAATAGGAAGGCATCAAGTTTCTTGAAAAAGATGAACATTTGAGAACATAATAGTGACTGAGAACACACTTAGATAATGAAAGAATTTAGAGAAAGTCTCCATGAACCAGCTCAGAACCCAATTTCAAATTTGAGCTCAAAAACTATGCCAAAATTCCAGGCACAGTTTTAATTATAGCATTCTCTGCACTTCCCTTCATCTTTTCTAAGTCTCCAGAAGTGCTCAGCCCTTACTTATATATAGTAGAGAAGAACTGTTTCCATAGCAAACCAGAATAATTACTTCTATGTGTGCAAATAGACAGAGGGATGAGTGTACGTATGTACATATCTCTGGCAGAGGCAATGTCCCTCAAGGAAGCTTTTCTTCTAATTGTTAAGGAAACACTGCACTGACAGTGCCCATGTACTGACGGCATTAGCAAGATTTTGAATTAATTTAAGCATTTCTCTCCTACAAACCTTGTTCTATTGTTTGTAGAAAGCAAACTAAGAAAATATTACTCGTGTCACGGACAGTAGGAGCATGACTTTCAGGAAGAGAAATCCTCTAAGAATTCAACATACTTTGAGAAAACTTCTAACTTCCAGTACCCACACGCCATACCACCAAGTAACTCCCAAAATATGCCTTCTTCATTAGGGATAGAACACTCTTCCTAGGCTTATATAATCATTCTCTTAAAAGAAAAAACTTTCTTCCACTTTCTGAGAAACTGAAATATTTGATACTTGAGAATTCTGCACTGCAGTTTGACAAAAGCAATCCTTACAGGCACCTACGAAAGGCGGCCAGAGCTGCCAGTCTAAAAATTAACTTTGATTCTCCAGCAACAAATTCAAAACTCCGTAGTTTCTGTGAGTGTACAAAAGTTCTTGAGAAATATGTAAGATATTTGGCAGTTAACACCCAAAACAATCAAAATATCACAGACGTAACAGACTTTCGAGTGAGAACTACAGCCACAGGGTTAGAACTTATCTTCTGGGCTGTGTCAACAGAAGAAGAAAGATCCAGACCTCTGAGCTGGAAGACCAAAGTACGTGGTTTACAAAATCTCTTTTTCCTCTCCATCACAAGCCTACGGAAGCCATGCACTCCCTCCACACGCCAAGGCTAACATGGCCATCGAGCAACCTATTCCCCCCTAGCTTTCTGCATGTGAACTCAGCAGTGATGACAGCTCACTGCCACTCTTCAGAGCTGTGCAAAGAAGAGATGCTGCAGCTTGCTGTAAAGACAATATATTTGGGTTACGCTATGTAAACAGTCAACATGAATCAAGGCTTTCACCATACAACTACTTTAATACTTCTCCAGGTGAAGGGTCACGTTTATTTCTCTAACGTGCAGGCTCTGCTTAGCAAACAGAGCACCTTTGTGGAGCAGTGGGAGAAGAGCTACAGGCAGAAAGACACCTGAGCCAAGAGGAGAAGCAAAGCTTACAGACAACACTAGCTTCTAGTGTTCTAGAAACTTCTCATGATTCCAAGGTGGTGGCTTCTCTCTCTCCTCCCCTTGAAAAGCAGTTACATATAAGACAGAAAATTCTTAACAGATAAAAACCAAAAGGAACTGTTTCATTTATACTTACCTTCATTCACTACTACAGTGAATTTATAATGGAAATAGAGGTTCTAAGCTAAGATTTACAAGCCAGCATGAGAATGCTACTTAGTTATTCAATCAGTATAATGCCACAAGAGCTAAAAAAAAAAAAAAAAAAAACAACAACCAAAAAACAAACAAAAAAAAAACCCTGAAAACTCACCAAAGGAGTAAACTGTTACTGTGACAAGAGTTGTAAGAGTGGTAGTTCTAAATAACCCCCCGGAAAACATTTTTAATCAGTAACTATAAAGCTCTCAGTCTGGCTGCAAAGCAAATCTGAAATTTTAGTGGCCTGGGGAAGAATAAGACTTCTCAGCATTTTTACTGCCTGATGCAAGAGTTATAGACCACAGGGAAGTTAAGTGTACAAATGTGAATCTGTCTCCCTTCTCTAGCTGAAAAGCTCATCCTCTCCCTCAGCTGAAGAATGGAGCAAGTCTTACACTTTCCATGAATGCAGAATGAAGCTTGATGGTTCTCTCACTAGACTGCATAAAACTTGCTTCTTATTTCAGTCAGTCCTGCTATTCTGATCTAGTGGTGGTGTACTAATTTTTCAACCAGGCTTGGAGTTCTCCCAAATGTTACTTTTTTTTTTTCCAAGAGGATGACTCTCCACTCATTGGCCAAGACAAAATAATCTCAGCATGACAGCGATCCAAAGTTCTCCTCATCTTGAAGTACGCTTGTGGCTTAGTAACTGTACATCACCCACACTGATCAACCTGAAGAGGAAGAGCTCCAGCACACAGGCTCTCTAACCTCACTTTAAGGGCTGTTTCCCCTTCTCCCTCTTCCAGATTTGTTAACTCTCAGCTGAATCAGGGAAGACTTTCGGCCTTCCAAGCAAACCATTGCTCATCTCCTCCTCCTCTAGAAATGTTTGTACTCCTTGAACGTAGCTGTGCAGTCGTTTCACCCACCCCCATGACTACTGTAGGTAAAAACTGCTCTCGTGCTTTGCTTAATCCTATATATACTGTTAACACAGTACTGCAGAATAACCCCCTCAGCTGACTAATGCTCAGCACTATCTCATCCAAGAAGCTGCACTGTGAGCTTTATGTTCCTTGTAAACACGTGCTACATGATCATATAAAGCAGATTAATGCATAAAGTGCAGTATAGATTTGCTCAAAACTTGTTAGATCAATCAATTCACCCACAACTACACCCTAAATCAGTTTCAAAGAACTCAAAGGCAGGCCTATATCAAACACAAGCCTGCAGCTATACTGGAGCAAACTACTGTATATCTTCAGCTGAAGAAAAACATGACGTGATTAAGGTACATAGCAGTATTAAGATGGGTTCAAACAGTCTGTAATATCTGTGTTCTCCAGCCTCAGAAGTTGGAATGTAATGGATTACATATCATTTCTGTAATTTTAACTGAACGCGATAAACCCATTTGCCCAGAGGGGTTGTGGATGCCTCATCCCTGGAGGAGTTAAAGGCCAGGTTGGATGAGGCCCTGGGCAATCTGCTCTAGTACATGATCTAGTAGATTGCAACCCTGCCTGTGGCACGGGAATTGGAACTTGATGATCCTTGAGGTCCCCTCCAACCCAATCCATTCTATGATTCTATATCATTACCTTTTCCTTCCACTAGCTAATGCTAGTGAACAGAAGAATCCAGCATATTACATATAACATATTTCCAATCATACGGAGGCTTCTGAGAGCCTTTTAGGCCAAAGGCAAAGGAGAAAAGACTAAATGATCTTTTTGCTACTAGAAGTTACTATATTAGGCTGTTTTTGTGACCTTTTCCCCTTACTTTCTTCTTTTCTATTCTATATTTTATAAGGAAAATCTAGGTTAATTAGCTGAATTCAAGTGAAGTCTACTTATTAATTAAACATTATACCAAATCTACAATTTTTAAAACTGCTTGACTAACGTGCACCTTATTATCAGAAAACACAACATTTTGCTCTATCCTTCCAGAAAGGAGAGAAAAAAAGCAGTGCATGAACAGAGAAGAAAATATGCAGAGACAAACGATGAGGGAACTTGAGCTAGCAGTAAACTCCTTTCGTTTGCTCTCTGGAAGAATGAACACTGTTGCATATGTCACTTCCACATTTATACAGTAATGCTGCTGATTAAGTATATTTTTCAGTTTTCTGCTTTTGCAAAGAACTATGTTAGGGTCATTCTGTTTATACACCATTTAGAAGTATTACACTACCACACCACAGTGAGCCTTTCAGCCTCAGCATTACAGATTAAGCGTACACAGTATCTTGTAAATGATCCCAGTTTGCCTTCAGAGTATGCCAAAGTTTCAGTTTTCACATCTATCTCGAGTGTCTAGCACATGCAGTATTTCTCTCTCTTAGCAAGTACTTTAAAAAGGCTCTATTTTGTGGTTCGACCTCAATGACATCCTTTAATCATAAGTAAGAAAAATTAAACTCAGCTTTTGATCACTTTTCTAGTATTCAGCACTTCAGGTACTGGGGCTATTAGTTAGCTCATGTTGACTCAATTCATCTCAATATCCAGAACACACAAGGCAGTGTTTCTCGTTGCAAAGTACCAAACTACAGCTCCTTGGATTACAAACAGAATTACTAAAGATTAAAACAGAGCATTTTTTAACATGGGCAGATTTGGAAAAGTCTTTTGAAACCCTAAAGCTCTTTCAGAACACAAAATAAGCTTGCAAAAATTCGTAACTATTGTTTTTAAGAGTTAATTGATAAATAATGTAGCGACTAACATTTGTTGCAAGGCTGAGGCAACTGTTGCGTCACAGAAAACTCATCCAGCTCAACTTCCTCTGTAGCTTGCTGGTGCAAGACAGTAAACTCCGGGTTGTACTTCCTCACTTGCAGAAAAGACAGAATATCACTTCATCTCCAAACAGTCCCAGCTGACCGAAGTATAACGAGGAAGAATGAATAAATCTTTAGTTGGTTTAAAATCCAACCAAATTTCTGTACGACTTTATGACAGCCCACCCAAGATCTCCCACTGTAACTGAGCTTGTTAGCACAGATGTCGAGAAGGGAAAAAACATTACAGGATCTCTGTCAATTCCTCTTTTATAAGAATTAACACTCACAAGCGTTTTCAACTGAAACTCCATCATAAAATTATGGAAAACTGTAAGAAAAAAATAAATGTTGGAAACTTTCTAATTAGTTCTTGAAAGCATGATTTAGCAGAATACTGGATAATTTACAAGAATAACCTCCACACCCTTTGTTAGATTCTGAACGATCTCTTTCAAGTGGAAGCAGGAACAATTTGGATTAATTGCACTAATGACGTGAGCACTCTACAATTTAATAGGTGAATGAACAACAGAGCAGGTAACAATAGGTTTGTGCTTTTGTCTTGAGAACGGGACCTGCTCACTCAGGTAGTCCCCAGCAACTGAGGAAGGTTTGGCATAGGCACAAAAATCCATCTGCTGGTTCATCTGAGACCCTTTTTCGGCCTCACAAACTCAATTTGAAATTTGGTGTGTGAGTCACTGAACAAAACAGGAAGCAGGAAGTGTCAGGAGTCAAGGCTCATACCTTTTAATGTGACAAGAACTCAAGGACAAGCCCTAAAAGCTCTGTTTTGCTTGCTTATGTTTGCAAAGCTCTGGCTGTCACAGCCTTCTTCTGAAAATCCATTTTGTCTGTCATTGGTAAGAAACGTAAAGAGGAATGGCTGTCACCAAGTCTACAGGAGATCCTGCAAGAAGAGACTTACCTCATTTTCTTCTGTTGACAGAGAAATTCCAAAACTTTTAGACAGTTACTATCATCAACCCTTTACTGCTGGTGCTGCTACACGTTTCAGAAAGAGAACATATTCTAAACTACTCACCTGGAATGACTTGATTAAAAAAAAAAAAATCAAGAATCAGAATTTTAAAGCCAAATTGCTCTAAATTTTGTATAAGGTAGTACTAAATCCTTATACAAATGTATCTATGAATGAACAGGCACAAATCTCAAAGATGACTTGTGAAAAGACCTAAGAAGGAATTAATTTAGGAATTAATACACATTTAGCAGCTAAGGCAGAAAACCTAGGAGGTAAGAAACTATCCTACTTTACCATCCACCGAACTCCTTACTGGATACAGCAGCATCTTCAAGAAATTATCAGTCCAGTATTTGCAGTGTTGCTATGATGTGGGGTTTACCACTATTGACGTCCAGGCTGGACGTGGCTCTGGGCAGCCTGGTCTAGTGCTTGGCAACCCTGCACTCAGCAAGGGGGTTGAAACTCAATGATCTTGGAGGTCCTTTACAACCCAGGCCATTCTATGATTCTATGACATAACAGAGACTCCCAGGAGTTGGAATATCAGGGACAGAACTCAACAGGCCATATTTAATGATCAAGTCAGTGACAATTTTGAAACAAATAGCAACAGCGCTTGCCTGCAAAGTCAGATACCTTCTGATCACGCTCTCTAAGCAAATGAGCACAACTATTAACAAACTGAATCATTTTTAATCAGATTTTTGAAGACATGGTAGAGAACAGTGCTGAAAGAAGTTGGGAACTAGTAGCCCCAGTTTTCAGACACTTATTTTATGCCTATTTAATGAAAAGGAAACATCAGAGGGCTCCCAAAAAAAGCCATAAACTATGAAGCAAAGGAAGAAGTATCACAGGCTCTGAAAGGCTTATGACAGGCTCTGAAAGGCTTATGATGGCTTATTACTTTGATCAGTTTATATAAAGGACCACATATAATTTTCAGAACAGATGCATACAAATTCCAACATACCCTGCTCTTTTTTTCCCTGCAGGAAGTAGCAGTGCAGAAGATAAAAAGTAAATGCAGCATACTATTTCATACCAGTCTTTCCTACCAACCAAATTAAATCTCTCCCACAAGACAAACAAGAACTATCCAAACATCTGTTATATGCAGAAGCAGGAACCAGGAAGAGCTTTATGCAGAAAAGCAGAATAATCCTGAGCAAGCAAAATCAGAAACACCCTTACCTGAACTGAAGGTGCTGGCTCTTGAGATTGCTTACTGGTAGTTCCCTGGAAAGACGCTGAAGCAAAACTGTCAGTCTTGTGTAATACTGGACCATCAATCCTCTCAGATGTGTCTGTCCTATGTGACTGCCACGTCTCTTTTCTGTGATGAGATTCACCAGCTTGCTCGTCTCCAAAGGCAGCCCAAGAACAGCTGTCCTTTTCTTCATCTCCAAAAGCATTCCAATCAGTAGCCTGGCTACAACCTGCTGAACTGAAGTCCGCAAAGTCATCAGAGTCCTGAAAAGCAACACCCTCATCTTGAGGTTTTGGCACTGAATCAAAGTCTCCAAATTCACTATCATCGCCATTTTCTACCTCAGTAGTACGCTGGAAGTCTAAGCCAGAAGTTTTACCGGTAGCATCACATTCTAAAGTGTCAGCGGTTTGATTTAGTTTAGCTTGATCCAACGTCACTGGCAGCTGAGAAACAGTACTTGTGTCCCTGAATTCACCAAATGCATCATTAGGTTTGCTAACATGTGCGGACTGTTCAGAAGTTCCCTCTAAAGCTAAAGCATTCATTGATTCTTGAGCATTAACAAAAGCGGAAGATGCGCTGCTGACTGAACCAAAATCACCAAAGTCATCGTCACGTGTGTCCTGGCAAACTACAACTTCAGTACTACTTCCACCGTTCTTAACTTCTTCAGAATCACCTGCGTTTTCTCCTTTGAGATCAGTGCTTAAGCTTTCAACTTCATCAGCCTTGATGTCCTCTGTTCCTGAAAAATCATCAAGCCGAGAAAAATCTTTGCCCTTTTCTACATCGTGTTGTTTTCTTCTTCCATTGTTTTCTCCATTTTCAGTAGTGCATATGGAACTTCCAGTTGTTTGAAACGTACTAGAAACAGTAAATTCATTCACTTCCAGTGCTGAGGAATCCTGTTCACAGCTAACTTCTGCAGTACAAGTCTCTTCTTCAGTATGAATTACTCTGTTTATTCTGTTGTTTTCCTGAACGTTCAGAGAGTCTCTTTCACTAAGAACGGTGCATATTGTAGGCTCTGTTCCCTCTACATTGATTGTTTTTCTGTTTGAGAATGTTGCAAAATCTGCAAAGCCTTCACCTGAGCTAGGAATTGAGTTCAAACTTAGCTCAGTACCATGGGCATTAACAGTTTTTAGTCCCTTTGAATTACTGATGCTGTCTAGATCTTCTGTTCCCTGAGGATTTACAGGGTCCAGTGCTGCAAATCCATTTGTTAGAATCTCTAGACATGGAAGTTTTTCACCATTGCAAGCATCTATTTGCTCATCTTGGCTTTCAACTGTTATATCAGTTCTAAGATCAGAAGGAAACCCCTCTGATTTCCCAGTGTTCTCTCTTTGTTCCCCTCTCTTGTTTACATCTTCTAAACTTACATCAAAAGCAGTACCTGAAGGTCTAAACTTAGATTTTTCTTTGCTGGTACTAGTAGCCAAAGTATCAGAAAGTTCCTTAGGAGGAGTAGGAAGCTCTGCAATGCAGTCTTTAACATTTTTAACAGACGTGAAAGTTGCAATGCTAGCTACATTATCAGAATAATCATGAAGGGGTATAAAATGATTTGTGGGTATAAATTCCTCCTTTGGATGACTGTAGTCTGGTGCATCAAAATCAGCAAAAGCTACACCAGTAGTGCTTACACCAGAAAATCCTCCAAATTCTCCAAATTCATCTTCATCATCATCATCAGCTCCATTGTCTAGCGGTGGAGGGGATGAGGAGTACATTCGAATAATATCTGGTTCCATTGTTTAGTTCCACTTCAAAGTTAATATATTTCTATAAAAGAAAAAAAAAGTTTGTTAGAATTCATTTTATTTATTTTTAAAAGTTTTACATTTTAGAAGTTTATGCATATGTAAATGTCATTCATATTTGACAAGAAAGGAAGATAAGATACCACTACGTACAATGTCTGCAGAACATCTACCCATAACTTTCAATATTGAAAGATATTTTCAATATTTTTCTTTCTGTTTTCTTTCTCTACAGAGAAGCCAAGCAAGGCTTACATCAGAAGACAGGTAAAAAAAAAAAAAAGATAGGTAGCCTCAGCTAAAGCCTAGGACAACATCTCTCAGTAGCAGTTCCGCAGGATACATAAAGCATTTTATAAAGGTGGTGCCAAGAATTCCTCAGACTCATTTTCTAAGCAATTCTCCTGTTTTAGAAGTCACAAGGAAACTACCGAGGACGGTTCAAGACTCTTGTAAACAACTACTTGGCCACATTCTCAGCAGACAGCACTGAAACACCCAGAACATGAAACACGTTTATCTTGAGCTGTTGTGCAGCGTAATAATGCAACTAAATTGAGCTTTGCCAACTTCCTGTCACCAGCAATTCATGAAATAGCCACTTACCCCGCTCCACCTTCTCCCACACGCAGTTGTGCCCTCAGTTGACCGTGTGACAGAAATCAAGCCACTTGATGGACAGCCAACAATCACGTACTTAAGATACCTCCAGACAGTAGCTTCAAAGAATTCTAAAGCTGCTTCCACAACTTTTGAAACCGTATAGGAACGCTGAAAGAGCTACGGTTCTAACTGCTAGCTGTGCTCTGCTGTCCGACTGTTTAAGTCTCTACCTGTTCATGGGTTTCTATCAGGTCTCCTTGTTCTTTGGATTTTGTAACTCCAAGGCAAAGCGTGCTGCCTCTCCAGCTGCTGCTACCCGCCTGCTTTTGTCCTACAAACCGCCGGTCGGGAAACACCGCGATAAGCACCTTCCAAGCCTAGAGCAAAACTAAATTCTCCATCAAAGCTTATTCTCAAAGGCAGAATGGAGCAAGATTACCCATAAAATATTTAAACGCAGATCACAGGAAAAAAAAAAAAGTATGAAAGCATTCCCATGGCCTAGATAGACATGGAACTAAGGACTCAATCATAACATTGCAAACTACTTCAGCAACAGTCAAGGTATGAACTGATTTCCCCCCCCACAAAGAGTAGTCTAGACTTATTTCACTATTGCACATGATTAATGAACCATTAATACCATCTACAGATTTACAACCGTACACATCACTTAAGTGGTTTATAATGTTGAGCCCATAGAGGGAGATCTGCAACTGAGTTCTTTTCACTTCAAATGACATTTGTATGAATTAATTGTAACAACATACTAAGGAATACCTATTGAAAAATAAGAAAGTGAAAACTAGTTATAAATAGCAAATAATTGAATTTCTAATCACTGGAGTAAGTGCAGACTTTACAACACTGCTGAAATGAAAATAAAACAAGAATCCTCAATGCCAAAACGTTTGGCCAAGGACTTAGTACAGAACCTAAACAACAGCACACCAAGGGTATAACAACAACAAACTAAACTCTGCAGTTCTTTGCAAGTACAACAAATCACGGCATTTCAGCCAAACGTCTTCGCACTTGCCAAGGAAGCCTGATAACTTTAAGGTAACTAACCTATCTTGTTATTGTTGTTGTCGTTTTTTTAAAAGGGTATTTTGCAGTTATAAAATAGCCTGCTTATCAAATTGAAACCAAGAAGTAATTTGTAACATCATATGAAAACCGAAGACTGCAGAGAAGTGTTGTTTAGAATAAAGCTTAAGTTGTCAGCAAGCTCCCACATAGGCTTACTCAGCACCAGCTGCTCAGCAAGGTATTTGCGAGGAGCTTCACTCACATCTCAGAGGCTTCAGCAGCCAAAAGCACTCTCTGTTTTACATCGAGGTTTAGCAATAGCTGTTCAATGTCATGCATGAACATAAAGATCCACTCCAAGATGTCCGTGGAGCATGACTTTGAGCTCACACTGAGATTGCTCCAGTCTTCTTACTTTCAAAGCTTCTGGGTTCTCCATCCAAATACCATAACAGCATTTATTCTTTGTAACTTGTCAACGGTTTACGGGCGTTAGGCCCGATTCCGTGACAAAGGGGACGGGGGACCCAAGGGCCCACGTCCCGGGAAAAGGGGAAAGGGGAAAAGGGTAGGGAGATGGCCCTGAGAGCAAAGAACAGCGGCAACAATCTGAGGAGAAACAAACTAATTTACTAAATAAAATATCGGAATGCAAAACAACACACTATAATACAATATAATTACAATTTAAGCTGATAAATCCAACACAGAGAGAGAGAATGTCCCAAAGTCAAGGTAGGCCTTACTCTACTACCGACGATAAGACGGCTGGAGAGCGAGGTGCTGCCAAGACGAGAGACGGCGGAAAAAGGGACGAGGTCTCGTGATCTGCAAGTTTTTATACTGCGAGCTTTTATCTTTTCCCTCCGGCTGGAAATGGTAACAGAGGAGCAAAGTACCGTGGGGACTGTAGTAGTCTTTCTCTTCTGAGGACTAGGTATGTCCACTACATGATGTTATGATGTGGAATACCAATAACCGAAAATCACAAAACCATGACAAGCAGCCATTCCTCATTACTTCCACATTTCCAAAACTAACTGCAGTCAATCACTAGCCCTAAGATTAAACAACCAGTGCATCCAGACTACGACTGTATCCTGAACGTTTTCCTGCAGAGGAAGATCTGTAAGTTACACACAAAGAAATGCCCTGGGAAATGGAACTGCTGACTGTTCTTTTGTAGGAAAGAGACTCATTCGGTAGATATGGGGATGTACTAACTGTGCTCACTTCAAGGCACTGGATTTTTGGGAAAATGCTCTTCAAGGCAACAGGGGAGACTGTTAAGCTGGCCAGCATCATATCAGGAGTTTGTGACTCCTAGGGTCATGAATAAGAAGCTCTTCGGTAACACACTGACAGGAAGGGACAGAAAATGGCATTCACGGGAATGGAATTCCCTCATCCCAATTCCTGCCACTGGTCCTGGAAAAAGGAAAAGACTTTTTTTTTTTAACTAAAAAAAAAAGTAGATTTGGTTATTTACACACACACGTATATACAAATATATAAAATCATCATTTGTAACTCAGTTCATGAGTTCCCGGTTTAATCTCAGCAAAAATTCACTATTAAACCTCCTGGAATTTAACAAGAGTATTTACACTTATCTGGAAAATTCAGTTGACATGGCATTTATTATTCTACACCAAGTGACAAAGCTGAAATCACTGTAAAGGCAGGAAAACACTTATTGAAATGAAAAAATCCTCAACGTTGTTCCAAGGATGGTGCTGAGTGGATATCAAACAAAAGAAAAAGGAGCTGGAAGAGGAGCAGAGAAGCCGTGAAATGGTTGGAATAAAGGAAGGTGAAAATAACAGTCCTGCCAAACAAAGAAACAGAGAGAAGGAAAAAAGAACAACAAAAAAGAAATCTGCTTCTGAGCTCAACGTCCAGGACCAACTAGTGTCACTGAAGCCAATGCAGCCTCAACACTGAATTTTATCACATCGTTACATGTTTTATTCTTTATTAGGCAGAGATTCACAAGCCCTCCAAAAGACATCTCTAAAGCTATTTTTAAGATAGAACAGATTTTAAAACAGAAGATGAGAGTTCTACAGACCACTGATTTATACTGGAAATAAAAATTTATGTACGTAACTAAATCCATAGGAGTTAAAGCAAACTCAAACAAAATCCCTAGATGTTTCAATTACTCTCAAACAGGTGGTCTATGAAACATAATGTGTTTTAAAAAGTCAAAATGCTTGTGTCAACACAAGGTAAAGTTAGGAAGCTAACTCATTTGATTTTCAAATCAGATTTCTGAAGTCCCCAAAACCCAATCTTGAAGTTTTCAGTGTGGTAGGAGCAATAAAGACCAAGTGGAACCAAAGCATCATACATATTATAAAAACTCTAAATGGACATAATCTCAGATTTTTCTTCTTTTGAAGCAGATTTAGAATAATCAAGTCACATGAGCAGTTATATTTAAATAAAAAGGACATAAGTCTAGGCAGGACATCTTCCCCAATCCCACAGCTCTTATTTTCACTGATGAGAAGTCACAAGAAGGGCAGGAGAAAGCACACAATAGAAACGGAATTTGCTTCCCACTAGCGAATACATGCATTTACAGCTCTGCATGTAGACAGTGACGTCAATGTACGGTTTTGTTGGCTCAGTAATAAAACAAACCCACATCATATTGCTATGGCTTAAAGATTTCAAAAATCTTGGAAGAGACTTGGTTCAGCTGCAGCTCTTCTGCTCAGCTAAGTGGTGTCAGTAGCTCAGTGGCCCACCCAAATTACTGTAGCTTGATGCACAGGAATTAGATGGGCAAGATGCTGTGAAACCTCTTAAATTATGCATGATATAGGCCAATCTTTAAAATTTTTTTTTTTTAAATTGCACTAATCTTAACTCAAGACTAAAGGAGGAAGCCTGGACAACTGAAGCTTAAAGTCATATCACAACACAATGAATCAAAGACCTTGAAAAACTACTTTGAAGCTTTCCCATTAAAAAGGTATCAGAACTTGTTTCACGATAAGTATGCTTTTCTTCTTTTAAAATCTTTTTACATTTCTAGGCATATACAAGCTGTATGTCACTTGTGTTATCTGAAATATCACGCTCAACTCCGCATTAGTTACCACTCCACCATCCGACATCACAAGTTCTCATGCAAAAAATGCCAACAAAAATTTCTTAGCCTGTACTGGAAGTAATTCCACAAATTACATATTATAACAACTCTACCCATATTCTTTTGTTGATAGTTTACTTCATTATTCTCTTCACCGCACCTAGAAATAAACCATAACAGAGTTCAGAAAATTCTTAGGGAAGGGGATAATCTTTAAGAAAAACAACAAAAAAAAGTCAGCATTCAGAAAACAAAATGAGTAACATGAGGGCAACAAGCACCATCGTTGAAGGGAGTTTGCCTGCAAGACATAGAAAATTAAGAAGTTAAAATGACCAAAAAGTAGGCAAAGAAGAGCAATACTAGGGGAAAGCACAGCTGAGGTAACCTGGGGCTGAAGCAGACTGCCAGAGCCCAATTAAACTTGTAGGAAGACTTCCCATCACCCAAACATTTTCTCTTCTGCACCTTCTGCCATAGAGAAGACATTTTCTTCAATTTTTCATTTCAAAGCACTTTTAAAACATCACAGACACCATTTACACAAGAGCAGTCTCACTGCACAATGCTCTGCTCCACACATTTCAGGAACAGTTGCCAAAACAGGATCTGCAAGGAGCGTTAGTTTTAGTTAACCATCAGAGCTCTGATGAGATTTTCAAATCCACATCTTCTGTTAATTTAATCAGTTTAACCCATATGAACCAAATGCATCATCACTTGCACAGGCCTGTTTATCAAATTCTTTTTGAAAGCCATCTATTTCCAGTGATGTTAGAAATGCATTTTAAAAGTTCATGTTCTAGAGTCTGTAGGAATCTGTATTATACACAAGCACAAGGTTACGTTAATACAATGTAATTGTTGTTTACAGCACCCGAACAACTATCAAATTAAATGCTTATCGGAAGGAAAAAGAGTCACACCAGTTTTCCCTCACCCTTGGGCTGACTAATTACTGATGAATTTTTTTTTTTTTTAAATGGAGTATACTCCCAGTTCTCCACGCAACATAAAAAACAGCATAGGCGTTTTTAGCTTTCACATAGTTCCCTTTCTGAACAGATTTAATTATGATCCCTTTACTCAACTTTCAAAAGTGTTCCACCTGCCAACCACAAAGTGTTGAACCGAATTCATTACCGTTCACTGGAATGTTAACCTGGTGAAAAAACATAGGTCTGATAGAACAGCAACTTCGTTCATTAATTCCCTCAGTTAATCCCTGCTTTGTCTGGCATCTCAAATGAGGGCTAAGAGCTGGAACTGTGGCTTCACCTTCTGTAGCGCAGAACTCTACACCCGACTCAGGCATATTCCATCAGTCATGCTGTTAGGCTGTATCATTTTGTAAAACCAGTATTTCAAGTGATTAACTCATTCACTTGCAAAACGTGATTTACTCAAGAAGTAGAATTTGAAACAACAACGGAAAAAAAAAAAACAACAACTGAGACATGTTATTTATTTTCCCCATATTTCTGAGGGAAATGACTCCCAAATTTAAAAGTCAGCTACGAAGTTCATGTGTCCTTTAGCATTTACCTGCTCATTTACATTTTGAATGGATACACCAATTTTATTCCAAAATGCTACCTAGTAAGGATTCTCCTTTGAAACTTTGAATTGTAACAGCTTTTACCTGCACATAACAGAGCAACTACATTTCTATAGTTTGTAACATGTAACAATCCAGCTTTGTGCCAGCAGACCTTACACAGAGAAGAATCAGAACCCATCTAAGTGTTCCTGCTTAAACTGGATTAATGTATCTCCAGTCACAGATTTATGTTGACAAGCGTCAGCAAGTTTTTCTGAATCATACAGTTTACATTATTAGAGTGATAATGGATTGTCATCAATTTCTCATGACATACTTTGCCCAACATTTTTTTCAGAAAAAATGTATCAAAGAATTGTTTTCTCTTTCTGATATCATTTTCTGTTACCTGTTACTTGGTATCAAGAAACAAACAAAAACACCTACTGAAAACACAACTTCTTGCTTCCAAGTGTTTCTTCATATTTTGATTATTCATTATGAAGGAATTTCACAAATTTCAGTATTTCACTGTTAGAGTCATGCTATAAATGCAATTTATCTATATGCTTAAAATTGCACATCGATATCTTATTTTAAAGAAAAATGATGCTGATCGACTCGGTCAGATTAAATTCTGTTACAGCAGCTCTTGGATTAAATCTTTTTTTTTTTTACTAAGGACACAAGCATCACAGCACGTAATTTGAGTTATTTAAAACAATGCAATAGAAGGGAGAAAAGAGAACTCTGTAAAGCTGGAAAAAAATAGAGCAGTAGTTGATTTAAGTTTTGATAGTGCAAGGATTTATAAGAACAAAATTTCTTCACTACTTTGACCTCAAGTCATTAATTAGGCTTTCAAAACACTATCAAACAAGGGTATCCCATTATTTTCTTATAGGAAATAGGGAACAGTATCTGCTTTCCTCATACGGGGCCACAGCACTGTTCATTACCTTTTTGCAGAGTGACAGAGAGTCTAACAAAGACACAGCAGCAACAAGAACAACGTAATTACAATACACCAAAGCAGGTTTAAATAGTTCATTCTCTGTGCACTTTCTAAGGCAAAACTTGAAATAGCATGTTTGGTTCTTATGTAAAACCTAATAAAATGGGAGGCCACAAAGAATATTGCTAAGTAAAGAAATAAATGAGATTTGTAAAACTTAAAAAAAAAAATCATCCTAGATTAGAATGTTTCCTTGAACTTAAGGGGAACATTAGCAACACAATGAATAACCACTCAATTGTGGTTTATTCTGAAAGCAAAGCTGAGTTAAGCAACCCATCAAAACCCATAAAGAAACATAAAATAATGAGGGATGGCATGAGCAAGATCTCCATGACAGAAACGACAATGTTGCTGAATTGCCTGGCAGTAAAAGGCTTGCAATGCCAAGGAGGTGGATTCAAGTCATCAGCTGTTAGAATCTGTTCTTTCCAAGAACCTTCAGCTCTTCCCTGCAAGGGAATTCCTCAAACAAATATCAAAAATGTCTTGGTAAAGACCAGATTAAGACTCTGCAAAATGCTGCCTTGCAGTAGGAAACGCTGTCTTCTTTTATAACTTAGCCTTTTCATTGCCTTATTAATGATGGAAAATGGATTTCCAGTCTCTCTCTACTGCACCTGAGAACTCATTTCTAGAAGGGCAGCTGTAAGTGAGGGAAATCTGTTAAAATAGCATTCCTACAAACACAATCCAATCTAGAAAGAGTCATTCTCCGAGCTGCAGTCAATATGTTCCTAAATTGGTTTATTAAGTTTACTTTTCTTTTTGGAATAACTTACCAGCAAATAACGTACAGAAAGAAAATGTTTACTTCATAAAGCCTCTAGAAATCAATGCTTTCGATTTTGAATCTAATGTTGTTACAGCCAGAAGGTCCATTATCCAGCACGGGAGTTTCAGGACACTGTTTTTGCTTTGACATACATACGTTGAGGAAAACAATGTTCTCCAGTTCCAATACATCCGGGGTATCTAAAATAAGCCTTATTTCTCATCACCCAACATTTGGAATGAATCGATACCACTGTGCATTACTGCGGTTTCAACAAACACTGAATATGCCAGACACCTTCTATTAGAAAGCACTGTATGTAAGAAGAACACTGAGGTAGCAAAACTCAGGAGACTTCCATCAGGATTCAGGCACTTATCTCAATCTTCCTGACCTCTTGCCTTCCCCAAGCTGGCAGTGAAAACAAGGCACCCTCAGACAGTTCAGCCTATATTAGATTCAAACCTCTTCGTCACTGCTCCTCTCCCGCATCACATATGATAAGAACAGGGTGGGTGACACAAATATGAAATGTAATAATGTACTGTCTGCAATATTTTCCTCATTAAGAAATGGCCAAAAAACAGCTTTCACTAGCTATGCTGTTTCACTTCTCCCTATTCCATCTAGGCTTAACTATGGAATCCAGTAAACATTTGAAAAATATGAACCTGAATGTTGTGTTGGTTCCTGACGCTCCTCTTAACCAAGAATAGCATCTCTTCCCCGAAACAAAAAGGCCAGGTTATTTTTTATGAAGTTACAATACACAAGAAAACCACGTAATGTTTCCACTCAAAATCAACTGATTTTGCTTCAACAGCTGCAGATAAAGACACCGTCTGAATCTAAATCTGTGAACAGACACTGGGGAAGATGTTCTAGCAATAGGCATGTTTTTAACTCACGTAAGCAAACATGCCTGGCTGGGAAAGTCAATCAAGTTTAAAATCTGGTGCTGTGGGAACACTGCATTTGTGCACAATGTACTGTACGCATCTATACAATGTGTAAAGTGAGACAGATTGCATAAGTCACACATAACTGGGATGTTTTCATTCTTGTTTCTCAAATTCGTTTAACAACAGTGTTCAACCCTGTGAGAAAATGTGTTTCAGGATGTTAGCCTGTAACATGTTATTTGGGAACCTGTTCTAAATCCAGATGAAAAGACGCTGGATTAAGAAGTATTAAAAGTAAATTACCTAAGCTCAACTCTTCCTAGAGATTTATTTACAGAGCAATACGTTGTCCAGTACATCTAAAACCTTCACACTTCATCGATGCTACAATAAAGAGCAGATTACTACAGCCCAGAAGTGCACTCTTACAGAAAAGGGTCTCACAAAGCTCAGCAGAGGAAACACACCAGCACAAGCAGAACAACCACACTTCTTCCCTCCGTTACTGCAAACTTTTGCTTGTTTCCTTCAACATGCAAAGAATGAGTAGGTGAGGAAAAACAAAGCAAAACACTTAAATGCACTTATAAAGAACTGACATTATTCGTCATTTATTCCACCCACAGATATTATGGCATATTAGGAACACAATACACGAAGGACAACTGATACTTCAAAAGAATAAGGTCTATCTTCCATCATCTTTCAACAGATAAATGAACTTCAGGTTTCACATTTCCTTTCCCCCATAACTTTGTAACATAACAAATAGAAGAGAGGATTTGCCTTCCTTGCGGTTCTTCCAGAACAGGACTCTTGGATTTAAAAAACCCAAATTATTTGCCATACGGAAGCAGACTCATTAAGTCACCTTGCAACTAGGGCCATTACGGAAACATGTGGACGTGAATCCAAAGCTTTAGCAATTAAAGACATTAGCACAGAAGAAAGTCTACTGGAAACAAGACTGTCAATTTTCAAACAAGGCACATTTCAAGATATATATATATTTTTTTTGTGTGTGTGTGCATAAGGAGAAGCTTGCAGTGTGTTTTCTATAAAAAGGAAAAATAAAATTAACAGACAAAATATCAAGAAACCTAATGATAAGCAGGATCTGAGAAAGGCACTTCTCAGAAGAGGACTATCCAGAAAAGTCACAAATGAGTATTTTGAATCCCTGTGAAAAGGTTAGCATGCCACTGCAGTGAAACATTCGCAAAGACATAGTTTAAGTTGTCAGATAATACAATAGCGCGGAAAGAAATGAGCATTTTGTAGGAAAAGATAGTAAGTATCTGAAAGACGATAATGCTGCGGAGCACAGTAAAAGCCAGATCTAGCACCGGTTTATTTACCACAGGTTTTCCAACTGATACCGCTACCTTTCTGCAAGGACAGCTCTATGAATATTTCAAAAGGAAAGGGCAAAGAGTTGACTGAAGTCTGTCTAAGCTGGTTTATTATTTCTGCTGTGAAAGACAAGTCTTTTGAAAGTACCCGAGAGCTTCAGAATGAGTTATTTTGATGTAACTAAGGTGTTAAAATGCTGACATTAACTTAAGCTAGTGAAGCAATTTTTGACTTCTACTTACAAACATAAAGTCACGCCCTGCCTTAATCAACAGAAATATGTATCACAACTATCAATTCACTGTGAAGAATTCTAAATCTTACTGATTCATGAAATGAAACCATGACCATGGCAAAAAATAAAATAAAAGTAAAAGAATTAGAGAGCACGAACAGCTACACTCAGGCTGAGATCCCTTAGCTGCTTTACTTGTAAGCAAATTAAGGAAGTAAAGAGAAGGGGTCATACTTTCACATGACCTTAGAAGGTCACATAGCACGTATTTTATACAAACATCATGTGAAAAGGAACCAACATAGCACATTACTTTTTCTGAAGTTTCTCTTCTATGCAGTAAATTTATATTTAAGTTTTCCTACCCTCAAATTTATGCTATTTATTTTCACTTACATGAAAGGGATGTTCTCTTAAGAAAAAAAAAACCACCACCAAAACCCTTAGCAGTCATAGGTACTTCGTTTCTTCTCCTAGCTCTCCCAACTAATGTTACATTCCTTCAGATATGCCTCCAATGGTGTTAGGCACGGGAGCGTGCATACAGACTTCTGTGTGCACCAACAACACAATGTTTTCAGGCTTAAAGCAGGCTAATTGGCTTCCCAAGTCTGGTTGATACATCCAGAGAACAAACCAAGATGGAAATACTTTTAATTACACTCAACCTCTGAGGACCAGCCCAGTTAAAAAAGCAACATCCATCACACTCACTTTGCCACAAATGTAACAGCTGAAGAAATTCGTTCTGATGAAGCACACCATGCTGTAAGCCATACATGAAACCAGAACTTACACGACCGCCACAACACAGCTCTTGTTGCTGAAGTGTCTCCTACTACCTCAGTCTGTGTATGAGCAGAGGTTTACTTCACAAGGAGCATTAAACTTGCCAAAGTTTCAGTTTCTACGCAGAGTGCAGAAGCTGGATGGAGGGCTGCCACCAGCGGGACACCGACTCGGTGACACTCTGAAGGAACATTAAGGTGTGACCCTTGATTTAAGGAACTGTCTCCACTGAGAAGAACACTTCAGTCCAACAGCCAGCCACTTACAGCTGCAAACTGAAGCATCAGCACTGGCGCTTCACCAATTTTGCACCCATTTTAGAACAGCACTACTTGGTGGAAAAAAAAAAAAAAATCCCACAAGATAACTTTTCTCCGGCACATCATCTTCAGGTGCACCCCGTGACTGACGCTCCGAAAAGTGACCTTAGGGGCTGAAGGCAGGTCCCCGGCCCCCAGCTGCCCGCCCCACATGGCTGGGAGCCGCCTCACGACGGGCCCGGCCCGGCGGCCCCGCAGCCCGCGGGGCTCACCCAAACGGCAAAGCGCAGAGGCAGCCGCCCGCCCTGAGGCGATCCCGTCTCCTGAGGGGAGCGAAGGACGGGGCAGCGCTGTGGGGATTTTCCCCTCACCCTCCGCCCGGGCGCGGGAAAGAAGGACGGAGAGGCGATGCCCTCAAGGGGCCCGCGCCCAGCGCGCCCGGCTCCAAGAGAAGCCCCGTCCGCTTCCGCGGGGCAGGGGGTATCTTCCCCGGCCAGGCCCGGAGGAAGCGAGCCGCTCCAGCGCGGCGACCCGCAGAGCGCGGCGGTGGCCTTGCGTCCTACCTGAGGGCTGCGCAGCGGGCGGCGGGGCCCGGGCGGGCATGGCGGCGGCGGGGAAGGGGCGCGGGGACGCGGCCGGTTACCTGAGGCCTCCCACGGCAGCCGCCATCGAGGGGGAACCCATGTCACGGCGACAGGAACCGCGTCGCGGCGGCCCGGCCCCCTCCCGGCGGCCACCTCCTCCTGCCCCGCCGCCGCCACCGCCCACTTGGCCCCGCTCCTCCCGGCAGCCCCCGCGCTGCCACCGCCCCTGGAACCGGCGTCACTCCCAGCAACGGCCGCGAAAAGGTGAAGAAATAAATAAGCGAGGAACGTTGCTACGGGAATGGCTCCCCCGTTACAGGAAGGAGTGGCGCTAGTCAGCGGCCGCCATCTTGAGTGCTGGCAAGCCGCCTCACTAGCGGTAGGGCGGCCATCTTGGACGAGGGGTGAGGCGGCTGGCAGGGAGGTGACGCTGCGGCCGTCATATTGAGTGAGGGCAGACTAGCAAGATCTTTGTACGGCCGTCTTATGAGATGGTTTAATTTCTAATTCTTGTGGGTGGGGGTAACACTTTTGCATAGGAAATTGTTTACTGCAAGTTTTTGCTCCTTTGAAGTTTACGAGGAAGCAGTCTAATCCCGTATTTATGATCCCACAATCCTGTTTCCAAATCCATCTCTGGAACAGGCGGCGCAATCACCGTTCCACCTTTCACGTCTCTGTGTGACCAGAGGGTAAACTTCTTGAACTTCAGAGTCTGCAGCCACCTAATCCCCGGGGAGTCCCCAGGGCCTGTCTGCATCGAGCTGAAACCTCAGTTTGTAAGCATCAGGATCTGCCAGAATTCCCTCCTTCAAAGAGTAGGTTGGTACAAATTTGTTTCTGGAAAATGAGATTCCTAAGTGCATACATCTCGTAGTTAGAGTATATGCAACATCAATCAAATCGTCTTTTAGTTGAACTGTCTTTCTCAAGCTTGTATTTTTATGGTTTTTGTTAGCTTGTGGGTTGTGGAAACTCTAGAAAGTAGTGGTAAGATGATAAAGCATGCGCGGAAATACTGTGTTCTTTATACCTTTTAATATGCTTTTTCCCCTAAGCAGACAATGGTTTGACCTCACTGATGAAAGAACACTTACAGCAAAACCACTAAGTAAAAACATGAGAAATAATACATTCATGCTTCTATTTTTCAAGTACTTTGTTGTTTTCTATGACTTGTTTACATTGTATTGGTAAATAGTGTTAGAACTGCAAACACATCAAGTATTTAAAAATGCATAAGGTTGCTTCAAATGAAGTGCAAAGCCTGCTGTACTTACTGAACGCTACAGTGGTTAAAGCATGCTAACAAATTATGATATTAAAATAGTATAATAAAATTACAATATTAAAAGAGTGTAATAATAAAACTTGGTTCCTACGGAGGTTTGACCACGTATTCAGACACAGTTTTCCTGAGGAAGGCTTAAAACAGGGTTGTACGTAGGACTTCTGTGTTTGAAATAGGTTTGTGAATAAAAATGCCTCAAATACTCTGAAGAGTAATTATAATTAATTTGCTAATTTAATAAGCTACATTAGTCCTCTATGAAGCATGGGTGAACTACATTGTTAATAGAGTATCTCAGTTGCATTAGGAATCCTGGTACAATAGCTGTAAACCATCATAGGTGACTATTAATGAGGCTGTGACTATTATATTTTGCCACCTGGTGGCTGTTTTTTCAGCTTTTTTTCAGCTTAGCATCCAAAACAGTGTAAACCCTGTGCTGACCTGTCAGGATAGGAGAAGCAGCAAGGGAGCTGGAAAGTAAGCAATTTAGCAGTCAAAGAACTTTGACCTTCACCCAGTGTAAAGCACTGTGGTTTACAATTTTAAGGGTGAAGAGTCTGTAAAAGAAGAATACTTGTTAAGCACCAGATAAACTAGGTCAGTTCTTCCCATATCTGGCAACAGCCTTTAAGTTCCAAGGTCCCAAAAATATACTTCAGTTTCCCATACCAGATGTGTTTAGTTAATGACCATTGACTGTGAGTGTTTGCTACCCTTACAGCAACATTGTAAATAACATAATTAGAGGAGCTAATTTTATAATTAACTTATCTTCTACAACCGGTGTGAATGAGCGTACTGGATAAAAACAGTGCCCGTGAACAACCCAGGCAGCAGCCTGAGCCCCAGCACCCTAAAACAAATGTGAAACCCTTTTGTGGGAAAGTCCAAACCCACAGGCCTAATTGTGTATGACAGGAAGAGAACTAGAAAGATTGGCAGCATCAGTAAATTAGGTCCTAGAATAGAAGGAAAATGGTTAAGTAAAATTCCCAGATGATTTGAGGAAGTGAATCATATCCTAAGCTGCAAAGAAAGGCAGAAAATCTTTCCGAATGGTCTTTGCCAGTTTGACCAGAGGGAAACTTCCTTCTATTTCTTGGTGGTAGTCAGTAGTTCCTAGGATCAGAAGCTTTAATCAGTATGCAGTTTCGTGTCTGTACAATTCATTTAACTTGAGAGGTAAGTGTTCTACCTGAAAAAGTGAATGTGATCTTCACTTAGGCATAGAGTGAATGATTGGCAAGGTGTGTGGGATTTTTTTAGTCACTCCTGCGTAAGCTTTGCTGATTGACAGAGATTACATTTACTGACGAAGGCAGACTGACTCTTTATAGTAGCATTAGCCACGTTATGTATTCGTTCTATGAAGTGAAATCCATGAATTACAGCACTAATTTCAAGATTATATTTTCAGCATAAGAAAGTTTCCTTTACAGAACTGCATGGATTATAGATACTGTGTTATTTAAATATTATTCTTGAGGGATGTTCTATAAATCTTCAAATACTTAAAGTTCTTTTTAGTCTTATACTTCCACGTTTTTTGTTTTTTGTTTTTTGTTTTTCAGCACAGTGAAGAAACATTGTAATCTTGAGATGTTCGTCTCAATGTGAAGCTTCTTTTACATAGTGCAATAGAGGGTTTAAGTCAGGTGGGACTAACCTTGGTAACTCCAAGGTCCAGTCTTGTTAGCAGCAGCAAAGCAGCTTTATCAGCCACAGCTGCTAAGTCCTAAACTGTCAGGAGAGGGCGCAGCATTACTAGAAGTCTTAGGAAAAGGAATCTTGGTGTGCCAAGATGATTCAGAAAGACTGTCACCCCGAAACCCATATGTTCTGCAGACTGGTTTGGGAATTGAGGATAACAGAGAGGACTTCTGATCTGTAGCCACATCCTTTATAAAACTCAGTTGTTAGTGATTCTGAAGAAAATTGAGAGTTTATTGGGAAGTCATGTAGCTCTTTATTTTTCATTTTGGAGTTTACAGTGTGATTCCTAACTATCTTTTGGCTTTATTATATGCTGTACCACTTTCACATAGTATAGTGCAGAGTATCTTCTGAAAGATGTTGGTTTGCTAGCAATGCTGTGTCTTTTTTTTTTTTTAACTTAATATTATTTTCTTATTTGCAAAATATGTACAGTACAACACGGCTCCTGGCAGTGAGAGCATTTTCTGATTTCACTGCCTAGTGTATGGGGAAGAAACTTGCTCTAATCAAAGACTTATTCAAGTCTTTAAACTTCAGACAGCGTGCTTCCTTCTTTGGTCAGTCTTGGCAGTGTTGCTGATCAGAAAGTAGACATTCTGTTTCCTGAGAAAATGTGCTGCTTGATTATTTTTTTAATTTTTTTTTATTCACAATTGAATCAGACTTGAAGATTTGAGGTAATCTATAGAATGAATTTAAAACATTATTTGCACCTACTGGATCATTTTGTTTCACTAACGCCTTTCATTTGTGCTATTGTCAGTACAATGCCAACTAATTTAATTTTTTTCCTGTGGAAATGATTTTAAAAAGTAGAAAATCAAGCAAATTGAAAACGGGAAATCAAGCCATTGCATTTTGTCTTCACAGAATGTTTTGATTTTTTCCCATCCTGACTTGGAACTGAATAGGCACATTTCTGTGAAATGCTTTTAATTCAGCAAAACTGCATTTATCTTAGACCATTATAGCTGAAATAACCCCTTAACATTATCAAGAAGAAAGATCTTGTCTGACTGAATTCACCAATCAGTCTTGAAAGCTTTACATGAAAATTGTTTGTGGCTGTGGTTTCGTAAGGTGGGTATTATCAAAGCTGGCTGAGTGAATAATGAGCCTTTTCCTCTGGCTTCTGTGTAGGCAAGAATTAGTGAGAGAAAAAATGTTACTGTTAGCTAACTTAAACAAAGCTTCATATGATGAACTAAGCAGCCTGTTACTGAACTGCACCTCTTGTCTGTACTTCAGCATCAAAAGGTGGTAAAACAGACCTGTGAGCAGTTGTTGCTTTTATCTTTACACAGTGGTTGGTGCCCTGAGCTCCATCCAGAATCAGTGCAAACTTCCTGGCTCTTCCACATGGCAGTGCGAGCCTCTTCTCTGTAGTCAAGAAGCCAGTAGAACCTCTTGGTCCCAGGGCATCCCCCAGCTACATCGGGGATCCTCTTATGAAGAGCCCAGCAGCTTTACTGTGTTTGTCTCTGAGCTGGCTGTGCAGAAAGGAATTTGAGGATCCATGTTCCCTGCACTTCAGACAGTGTCTTAATTCCTGCTCTGTGTTGCCTTTACTTGCCTCCCTACTAACAGGGAAAGGAATTTGCTGGGCCTGGCCTCTCCATGCTAGGTGTTAGCTGTTAGGACCACTCCTGTGTGGCAGTTGCTGTTTCTTCCAGGGTTGTAATACTTCTCAAATCTATTTAGAGATTCTGAGGGACTCTTTGGAACATCTTGAATGCCCACGTCTTCTGTATCACTGCTAATTCCATTAGTATTGACCTTTGGGCAAGTAAAATAATTAGGCGCTCATTTCTTTTGTTTTAAGTATCCCACAGAAGTACCTTGGGTCTTCCCAGATCTCCAAGGGACTGCCTGCATTTGTTCTAGTTGTAATGTCATAAATTACAGAATATATTAATGTATACCTTATATGCAACATACAAAGCCTCTGGAGTGCAAGTTTGTTACCATTTCATACAAATCACACAAATCTCCCTAGCTATCTTTACTGGAGTCATGGTTACAAAAGCTAGAAGGCATTGCTATGTTAGCAGCCCAATCTCTTGTGACTCACAAGCCATTAAAAATCCCAAAATTGTCTTTAAACAATACTATATATGTTAAATGCAAAGAACCCTATGTATTTATAGAAGAGAGGGGGGGAAAAAGAATGAAATGGCAGTTACTTTAGTTGGTCCTTAGAAATCTCCTATATCCAAAGGGCCTGTAGATTCTTTCATTTTTGTCTGGGGCTTCCTTGCGCAAAGATAGGGTTGATGGAACTCAGTACTGTTTTGGGGGGATATGGGTTTTTGTTTTTCTTTTCTTTGTGTGTGTGTGTGTTTTGTTTGCTTTTGTCTTTCAAGGAACTCAATTCTAGGTCTCAATCACATTTTCAGCTGGTTTGGAGCCTCTAATGAACATTCAGGATCACATTCTTTCTGTATGAATGCTACCCAGTGGATTAATGAGCTCATCAATGTCAAACCGGCGTCATTCTTCCTGCCATCATTTACACTACATCCTCACAGTAGCAGAAATTAATGACATCAGTGTGGTCATACCACCTATACACCTGGCCTCTACATTCTTATATATGGAATTCATCAGCAGCGTGTGCAAAATGTATTTTATTTTATGCATTTTAGTGCAGGTAAGGTTTCTGAGGAGAGGCAGTAGAAAATACAAAGTATCTGCTGGTGAGCTGTTAGCAATGGTGGTGCCTCCTTGGGTGTGAATGAAACAAATTTTAAGACAGGTGCAGGCTGAAAGCAGCCTGACTTCAGCCATAATTTAATGTGTTACTCAGGCAAACTGAGAGGAGAAAACAGCTGATGGAAGTAGCATCCCTGGAAATGAAAGTGATGTAGAACCAACGTTCTATTTCCTTCCAGATCTGGCAATACTTCTGTTTCCTAGAAGATGGTACTATGTGAGTACTTCCACCATCATCCGGAGAGTAATATTTCTAACTCTGTGACAGAGCAAAGCTTGCCACTGTGACTATTTTTTTTTTCCAACACAGGCTCTAAATGCAGAAAACCAATGAGACGAGAATTCAAAACTATTCATTTAACAGCAGTGTTTTGTCTGTAAGAGGCCTGGCTTGTGAATTTTGTACAGTTTAAGTTGAAAAATGCTAAAATAGTTGGAGGTCATTGTTCTGTTTGAGTGATTCAATTTACTTATTGGATAAAAGTGAATTGATTTCCATAGCCATCCTCCTTACTTGTGTGCTAGCACCAGTCTGACGACAGGAGTCAAGTCATCAAAATCCCTTGAAGATAAGCTGATAGGAAATTGTAAGGTACAAATTACTAAGTCTGTGTTTGTGATGAGCACTATTACAGCGATCTCCTGCATGCTGTGCTGTTCAGAGTAGAAGGACTCATGCCCATAATCTCTATGAACATCTATTTTCAGACTTTTTCATTTCCGAAGGCATTTCACCTTTTCTGAAAGATTTAGGAACAATGAAATTTACCTCTGCTTTTAAAATATATATTACTGTTCCTGTACTGAATAAGACCACCTTTAATATCCTTTCGTAATTGCACAAGGAGTTTTCACATATGTATATCAAATCAGACAGTGAAATTCAGATGCTTTGGACAGGTTTTCTCCATGAACCGGTGTGTGACTGGCTGTGGTGCGTATCACTGGTTTTGTTTTTGTTTTTACAGAGATCATAGCCTTTTATCTTTACAGTCAAGAGCTAAATGTTCAATAGTGTGAGTAGAAATGGAATTACGTTCCAGCTTTCAAAATGGAAATGACTAAGTTTTTTTCTGGGTTAATCAAAACTACCATCTCAAAAACTGTCTGTCTGCCCCAGTTGTGTTGGAGTACTGCAAGCAAGGGCCTTAGACTGCATCAGCAGTTATAGTGAGACTTGTCTGTGAGGCTGAGACCCTAGCATCTGCCAGTGGTGGTTTGGGATGTTACTCCCTTCAGCTGGGCTTTATTGCTCCTCTACAGAGACAGAAGTGGTGCCTGTGTCTTGGTGACTGCAATGGAGAATCTGATGTGTTTGCAAAAAGCCCTCTTTGCTGATGGTTTAAGATAACGTGCCAGGACAGGGAAGAGACAAGTGTTCCAATCAGTCTTCCAGCTTGTTCTAGATCAAGTGGCCTCAAGTAGTGAGGGTCAAGCAGCTCCTTGAATTGCATAACAAGGTTTGCCGGAGGTGAATATCAATCTCTGTGAAGTCCCATCATTTTTTCACAAACAGAAAGATGTAAAATTGAATTCTAGACATCTATACCAAGAAAAGGATACAAACAAGCTCAATAGTGGCAGCAGAATGTGGGAAGTTACAGGCAGAAGAGTGTACAGACTGCTGGTGAGTGCCGGGAACAGCACAGTGACCAAGGCAAACACAAAAACAGGAGGGAGACAAGAAGTTCAGCCCCTGCAGCCTTCAATATACAGCACAACAGGGAGACTACTTGAGAGTGGCTGGACCGACTCTTGCTGCAAGGAGAGCTATGAAAGATGAGAATAAGTGCCTGAGTAATCTTAACATTCACCAGGCTCTTATGTAGGAACAGTCTCTCTAAATTATGGTAACTGCATTTCAGCACTGGGAAAAGAGTGCTTTCTCTGAGCCAGCTCCTTGGTTCTAGTAAACAAATATAATCCCAGCAGTCTTAAATGGTGTCACTGATGTGCTCTGTAGGCATCCTTGCCAGGGGGTGCTTCCCCTCATTGTTCCCTGCAAATCTCTGCACCACCACTCAATCTAAATGCAGCCTGTGCTATTTCAAGGGTGATGTATGTGCATCTTAGAGCAGTGAGCTACAGCCACCCCTTCTCTAATGTTTTTTTTGTAGCCAAGAGGTGTGAGTTACTGGTGAATTTGGCTCATGGCTTTCTTTTTGTAAGCAATAAACTAAAAAAATGTCTAACAAGCACAATAAAACTATGAATTTATATGATCTATCCCTTGTTGGAAGGAGTCTAGATTCCCACCATAGCCGAGAGGGAGCTATTTTCAGAGGACTAGGCTGGGCTCTGTGCCTTCATTTGGCCTAACTGGAATCTGACGTATCCAATCTAGATGTTGAGGAATTCTTGTGCCTCTGTTCTTCCGCGTATGCAGTGCTACTGAGTTGGAAACATGGCTCCAAACAGGATGTAGAGCCAAAACTTGTCTTCCCAATGCAAGCTGATTGTGAAATACTCCGAAGGAGCAACTTTGCCTCAATTTTCCTGCATTTATGGAAGTGTTTATAATGTAGGCCGCAGGGTATTTGCTGTCTGCTTGGTCAGATGTAAGTCAGCAGTTCAGTGGATTTACATGAAAGACTGATGGTGACACGCAATCAGTTTGCATGCAAATGGCATTGATCCAGTTGCCCAGTTGTGGAATGTTATATGAGCAGTGCAGATATAATTATATCCAAATTTGGCTACACTCCATATTTTATCCATATTTATCCATATTCTGCTGCAAAGGGGCTTGTCTCCTTTGCCAAGTAATCCCCTGGGCAAAGAGCGTATCTTAGTAAGTCACTGTTTATTCCATATTGGGTGGAATTTCCAATAAATCCTTCTCTGTGGAGAAGCCAAGATGCATGACCCTTGTTAGTGATGCAGCTATCTCCAAAAGTCAAACCTCTGTCGTCTTGGTGGTCCAGCTCACTTATGATATGTTGCATCCTGTGAGATCATTCGCACTTCTTTGAGCAACTAATTCCTGATGGAAAATCCATTGGCAATAGCTCACTTCTTTGAGGAGCAAAGGCTCCTTTCTGTGCTGCCATGTGGTTGAGCAGGAGGGGGTTTCAGGGGTACAACAGGGCTCTCCTGCCAGTCAGATGCTTGCTTTGCTTGTTTGTAGAGGTGGTAGGATGTGAACCAGCTTTCGTTCAAAAATAACATAGGCATTTTAGCACATGACTGCTCCCTCTCTAGCACGTCCTCTTGTACCTTCTGGGATCATTTTATCTGAGTTGTGCTGATGTAGCTCAATTGCTATCAGATGTCCTTTTCAGGGTCACTGTAGGGATGAGGAACATGTAAACTGAACCTGCTGGGGTAGCTGTTACAAACTGACTTGTTCTCTGATTGCCTGTAGCCAGCCACTCTGAGGTGGATGGGGCATCTACTTCATGGCTGCAAAGCTACGAGTCTTCTGATCTTTTTTCCCTGTACAAACATCTTCAGATGTGGTTTGACAGCAGGTTACACTGAGAAGATTTTTCCACTCTACAGTTCTACACCATGAAGACACTGAAATTACCCTACAGGCTGCACATTCAGAGAGACCCGTGTTACTCGCACATCTCTGGTTTTGGCTGACTATTTATATAGCTAGGCCACTTCTCTGGAGAGCCTCCCTTTCTCATATCTCTTCTGATAGAGATGAGGGCAGACAGAACTACAACTTTGTGCTACCTAGAAAACCCAGGATGCTAACACTCTGCAAAGCATGACAAGGAGTCACTGTGCTCTCAGGTTTGCTTTAGGGCTGGTTTGCTTTTACAGAGCTGGACCAGTTTCTCCTGAGTCAGATTCTGTTATGTGCAAGCTACTGTGGTGCCTTTAATTCAGTTAAGAGTGGATCAGATAGGTTTCTTCTCCCTTCACAATTATTACCTTATTGTTGCTCTGTTTGTTAATGTGTATTATGGCAGCATTACACAGCTACAAGCCTGCCCCAGGGCCCAGTGCAGTAAGTATCTGTGGTATGATTTTCTCTTCTGATTGTGTAGACAGAGCAATCACAGCATTACAAACTTACATCTACAGTTTCTTGAGACTCATTCCGTCTCTGGAAAAGCTTCATGTGTGGAAAGTATTGGCCCTCTGGGACAGGTTGGACCTTTTATTTTCCTGCACAGGGAGAGATATAAGGAGTCAGATGGCAGTAGGTCAGAGCTGTGTTGGGCCCCAGTCTAGTGCAGGCCCTAGGTAAGGCTCCACTGCAGTCTCCCTATATAAAACTCCTTCACAGTGTACTCCACAGGAGCTAACTGGCATTGAAACACAGAATCTGTCCCAGTCCTTTGACTTCCTTTTTTTTAAACTATATAGGTCGCTCTGAAAGTAATGCTGCCTATTTATTTCCATGGAAACAACAACAGCTACAAAGAGCACAATAATGCTGTTCGATAGGGCAAATTCTCAGCTACAAAACACTGTTTTTCAACGTAGCCGCTACCGTTAGCTATGCGTTTTTGCCAGTGATGAACAAGAGCCTGCATGCTGTACTTGTAAAAATCTGCACTAGCAGATTTGCAGATCTGCACCACCCACTGCCTCGCTGTGCTCACATCCGCTATTTAGTCTCCATAAATGTTCAGCAAGCATCAATGAATGTCAGTGGGGGCCATTTTTTCCACATGGAGGAATTCAGTTCCATGCCTTCGCTTCATACACACTTCTGTGTCAGACACCATTCTGTCAGACTGTCCCTCTGCTGCCATCTGTCACGTGGCAGCAAAATGTAATGGAATATTGGTGGGAAGGTTCAACCAGTACCACCATACCTTCAACATCCACCCCTGACATCATGGGCCAGCAAAATAAAGCAGCAGACATTGCTTTCGGAGCAGCTCTCATGCACCTGTGTGCTGTCAGTCTATCAAAGCAGGATGAAACAGAGTTGCCTAGAGCTTCGCTCACAGAAGATTTAGCATAGTACTATTATAGCTGGGAATCTGACTGTTTTCCCTTAATTTCCATTGTGGGTATCCAAAGGGAATATTCCATGGGTATCCTGGAAACCAAGGGAATGGCATGAAGCTGTGACAAGGGATGGTCAGGCTGTACATTAGGGGTGGTCAGGCACTGAAATGACCTCCAGGCCAGTGGTCACAGCCCCAAGCCTGCTGGAATTCAAGAAGAGTTTGGACACCACTCAGAAATAGGGTTTAGATTTTGTGTGGTCTTGTGTGGGGCCAGGAGTTGGACTTGGTGACCCTTGTGGGTCCCTTCCAAATCAGGATATTCTATGGTTCTGTAAGTAGGCAGAAGTGAGAAAAGATTCAGGCTCTCAGTCTCTAAGCTCTGAAGACTTCACCATCCCAGATCTGACAGGCAATAAAAGATGTCACTAAATGCAGTCTTGCTCCTCTGAAGATTTCAGAGATACAACAAAATAAAATAGATGAGCATAACATTGCCCCTCTATTTCTGCAATCTGTCAGTGTCTTTCACCCCAAGTCTTTGCTCAGTCTTTAGCTGGGCAGAGCAGACAAGGAATTTGAAGAGAGTAAGAACACGTCAGGACTCCTGAGTTTGCCTAAGACTGCATATAAAAAATAATATTGTCTTAGAAAACAAAAAGCATGTGTCCTGCATCTGCTGAGCAAGGATTTTCATGCCCATGGTTTTTCACTGGTTGCTGGCAGATTCACAAAATTGGATGTATTCTGACTGAGGCTGAATAAGCAGCTGGAGGGCTGTTATCTCTGTGTAGTGGCACGGGCCTGTTCTCTTTGCTGTTTTCAGGCAGTCTGCCCATTCTCTCTCCTTTGTAGAGGCAGGAGCTTTATGGGAGGGTGAGCACGTTCACGTACATCATAGCGTTGGTGCTAGCTGAGGCTGAGCCAAGCAAATTACTTCTGTCTCATTCCCACAGAGGGAGGAGGATACTTAATACCTTGAGTTTATACCTTTTGGTAAAGCACTCCAAAACACCTGTCAGTCAGACTCGTAGATTTATGTAGCCAGTGATCATTCACCCATCTCTGGCATTCAGCCATCTTGCAGTGATAGAATTTAAACTACGTATAAAACTGGTGACCCAAAGCTGCTCAGGTCAGATTTGTCTGCTACTGTAACCTCCTTTACATCAGTAAAGCACCAGCAAAGATGAATCCGGATCTCTACATCTTTTCATCTTGTTTAGGAATAGGAGACCACCCTATCAGAAATGAGGGCCGATCACTACAACATCAACATTCCCTGTGCCGCTTGCAACCCATCAGCCAGGAGCTGTTCAGTAGCTCCTTTTCTGAGAAAATGCTGGTGCTGAAAACTTCAAAAATGACTGGGATAAAAAATTACCCTGTTAGGTCTGAGCAAAAATCTGCCCACTTGAAACACAATTCTGCTTTATCTGATTTTATTTTTGGTGGAAGGGAAGGCAGACAGTGTTTTCCTATCATCACCTATTTTTGGCTACCCGGGAAGGATCTGGTTGAAAGCCTTTGAAAGCTCTGGTAACCAATAATTACTTTGGATCTAGCTAATAGGAAACTCTGTTCTAAGCAATTTGGAAAGTTATGAAAACAAAAAAAGGGTTACATGTTTATAGAGCACTTTCCACATTATTTAGCATTCCTGGTTAATGGAGTGTATTGTGCTTCCTACACCTACATGTAGAAGATGCTTGCGTTACTCATGGGATGTTGAAGGGGGGTGCTGTGTAGATGCTGCCCTAAGCACCTCCACTCCTTCTAGAGCTTTTTATTTATTTACTAAACCTGGCAGGACAGGTGAACCCCTCTGGAAACAGAATTGCAAAGGTCTTGTTTATTGTGTGTTTGATGCAAACCCCTCTGCCTTCGGCACTGAAAGCCTTTGTTGTTCTTCACTCTCTTAGGGTGGTAGTTTCCTTCCTATTAACAGATGCTTAAGGAGTCTTGTATCTGTCCTATGTTGTTTTCATGTCTTTTTCTTTTTTTAAACCTCAAACACAGGGTATGTGTCCTTGTGAATGGGACATCAGGCAGATAGCTATACTTGGGTATTTGGTAAAAGGCAAACGTCCTCAGGGGCGCTTTTGTAGACACTGGCCTAGGTTCTCTGGAAGATCATTCAGGGCATTATATCACTGATAAATCATCCTCTGAAGGAGTGCCTCTCTTTCCACCGCCTGTATAGGAAACCCACAGAGACCAGACTCACTTACCACAGCTGAAATTAGATGCTGCAGAAGGTGGCGTGAATGCCCCCACAGTTTCAGCTACTACTCACTCATTAAAAGGCTTCCAGTTTTCCCACTGATGTAGCCACTCAGCTGGCCTAAGCAAAAAAGTAGTCTGTGGAAAATTGTGTATTAAGCATCAGTCTTTATTGCACCAAATAGTTCTTTTAAATCCTCACCCTGGGAAGCTGTTGACGCATGTTTGAATCACTCTACTACCTTCTCCCAATAAAGGTATGTGTAATTGTGTTTGTGTATACTAGTTACATGTTGCTGTGGAAGTTTTGGCATGCTGATATGTATCTGCATGCCAGCCATCACAGCCCATGGATTCATGGCTGTATATGGAAGTTCACCTGTGAAGATATTCAGAATTTCCCTTTGGAGCTGCTTGAGTTCTAAACCAAGTGGAGTTCCTACATGCTGGAGATGGGTGACAGTCTCTGGCAGTAAAAACTGTGGCCTCCGATTTGAAACCTGGCTGACATCACCCTGAAAGCCATGAAGGACATTTCTTCCTGCTGCACCCTCCCTAGAACAGCGTGTTCCTTATGGATCAGTATGCTCTTAGAGGCCAAATCTTGCTCCTCCCTTCCAGCACTGCAGGTAAAATAAGATAACTAGACAGCTTGAACATAGAAGAAGCCAAAAGCATGGAAACAGGTTGAGGTGGAAGTCCATTTGGTTAGGTGCCATGGCTGTATAGATTCAGTGTTTAAAATCCCTTGCAAGGAGAGAATGACATAGAGGGAGTGACTGACTGCAGTTAACTTTGGGTTTCCTGAAGGCCAGATGTAGGAATGCCAGAAAGAACGCATTTGAGCATAATTAGAGGCTTTCTGAAATTAAGATAAAACTTGATCTGCAAAGTCTGTACACTTGGATTTCATGTTACATTACACCGACATTGGGATGTTAGGCAATATGCCACCAACTCCAATTTACTTGGGATATGGTGACTGTTAATTCTTAAAGTGTGGATTGAAGGAATGTGCTAAAACATTTTAGAAAATTTCCTGTCTGATATTTGGTCATTAGGCTGAAAAGGACTATGTACCTTGAGGATGGTGGTAGTAAACATGGTGAAAGTGTAGGGAAAGCTCAGTGGTACTGCAGAGGTAGCTTAGAGTCTTCTGTTTACTCATCCACCTACTGAAAGATAAAAGCACATATGAAACAGAAGAGTGGTACACTGAAGTTGGACAGAGTTTTCTTTGCACAAATTATATTGCAATTCATGAACAGTATCAGCATACATGAGCTTAACAGGATTTTGAAAAAGACCAAGCATCTAACAGCCCCCAACACCAAGATGTCCTACTGCAACAATAAATACATATAATTCAAGAGTACCAAATAGGTTTAAAACCAGCTCTACTTAAAGAGAATTGAAAGAAAAATGTATCTGGCAAAAGTTACGCTATAGCTCTCTGCGACAGCATCCTCATGCGGTCCTCCAAAATAAATTCCAGTTAGTGTAGCCAAAGACCATGAACTGTTTGAACTACTAGCTGTATCAGGAGAAACAGCCACTGTCTTCCTGTGATGGTCTGTGTTGAATATAGTGACCATCTACTGACCTGACCATGGACATAGGTTGTGATGTGGCTGAAAATTAAAAGCGGATGGATATTTGAATGTAGAAGGAGATTTCTGGCATTCTGTCACCTACCTGAATTGACTGCTGAATGCTTCAAGTGTGCATTAGTTATTTCTTCTACAAATGAACCCAAACTGTGCTCTACTTAGAGACGCTTGGGTTCATTTTTACTAAAAATGTTCAGACCTTGCTCAGTCCTATGCAAGTTCTGCTTCAACCAGCCTAATGACAGGACTATTAACCCAGCCAATATTATTTCCAGACAGTCTGAAACAATCTCTTCTGTTTTACAGGACATATAAATGCTTTACAGGACACATAAATTCCTAAGAGATGCTGCTGCACACCTACTTTGCACAGGCAGCTCCTGGCTGCCTCCCAATCTTGATGGGATTTAGTGAGCACTTGTGCAGCACTGGCACTGCAAACACTGTCCACCAACAGCAGAGACCCAGGACTGAACCCGTGAAGGATGACTGTAGATGACTATCAGTTCTCTTTACTGACAGAGATGTAATTCCATGCATTACGGTACCAGGTGAGGCAGGAGAGAAATGGACACTTTGGTCTGTAAATGCATCATCTCTTCATCCTGGAAAGTGAGGTTTTCTTCTTACTGGCTTCCTTTCCACGCAAGCCAGTATGAACCATGCAGCTCTCAGAGGATACTCTTAGATGTAAAAACTTTGTGCTTGTCAGTTGCTAATCTTCGGAGCTCTTCATTTCTGCCCCTTTCCCCCACCCCAGACAGTAAAATGATTCCTGGCACTATCCAGTAATTAATGTGTTGGCATTTTAATATGCATAGGTATGATCATCCAATTGGTACTGTTACACTGTAGGAATCTGTTTCTAAAAAATACAACGATCTGTTATGCCCTCCAACTGTAGCGTGAGATAATGTGTCATGTTCCCTAGCTACCAGTGACAGAGGATGAAGGTAATCAATACAGCTGGTAATACATACAAGCAGAAATTACAGCTGATTCCCTTCACTGAAAAGCATCATCTTTTAGCCTGCATTATCACAGCTTCAGCTTTACAATGCATTAAAATGATTGTGCACTTCTCTTTGCACATGCTAATTAGAATCCTGTTATTTTTTCTGAGAGCATCTTTTGAAGAAGACAGGTTTATTATGGAATTCTAGACAAGTTTATTCTTTAGTAGGTGCTCAGTTGCCATAAATCAGTGTACTTCCTCCAGAATCAGTAAGAGAAATACCTGCTTGCATCACTCAGGATGTGATGCTGTCTTTTGTCTAGGGAAACATGTCTGCACATCATCTTTTGAGTGCAATGTTCAGCAAACAACCGCCTGCTAAGAAACCTGATCTTCGGTGCTGCAGTTTCTCTTCTGCATTATTTAAATGGCAGGCAAAAGCACTGTGAGGCAGTGCAGACTGCAAAAAATAGTGTAATGCCATTCAATCTTTACCATTAAAAAAAAAAAAAAAAAAATGTCTTGAAAGGATTTTGCATTATGGATAGCCCTTCTCATCTCAGAAGTTGTGTGTAGCATTATTCAACCTTACTGTTGCATATTTTGGCACAAAAGAATGTCTGCCTGAGGGGTGAAGAGAGGACCTGCGAGCCAGTACTTCCCTGTTGCAGCCAGAAATCACAGCAGTGCAACATTAGGTGTGTACAAATCTGCATATTGCGAGTTACAGCACTGATCTCTGAGAAAGTCTTGTTAAGTCTCCGTGCTTCCCTCTCCCTGCCGAGAGAATGACAACAGTAATACTAGAGATGGCAAGGAGCATTCAGGAATTAATGTGAATTGTCAAATCTGTCAGCTCTTTGAAGTTCTTCAGTGGGTGTTGCTAAATAAACACCTTGATTGGTGTGTGTAAAGGATGCGTAAAGCTCTGATGTAAGGATCTACAGCCCCGTCCTCTGGCTGTGGGGTCTCCAACAATGGTTCTTTCTTCTGAAGAGGAATTGCTGCCTCTGAGAAAAGGCAGTGAAAATGATGGGGAATGGATATGGAAGCTGTGTTCCGCATCCATTCAGTAATCCAGAGTTACTCCCAGCTTTGCCCCTCAGGGTCTGTATTTTAGCTGTTGAAGCTCTTTGTATCCTTCCTATAAAGCTGGAGCATGAAAGGAATTACACTGTTGTCGATATGGCCTTTGTACTTTTAAATTCAAATACTTTGTTTTCCTCGGGAGATTGTAATTAATCTATTACTTACCAAAGAATGTTTCTTCTACCAATAGCCATATTCTGTGCTTAGCTCTGGTCTGACTCTTTCCTAGACAGTGATTATCGTTCCCATTAAACAGAAAATTTCTGAGAGAGCAGCCAAGAAAGAATCCTCTTTGCCTCTTCAAGCATGCAGTGCTAGAACAGCTACTGTAGCTTGTCATACGTAACAATGCTGTCAGCATTGGCTTTTCTCCCTGCAGAAGGGCTTTGGGGGCCAGACAAAGCAAGTCTCAAAAACTTCTGGTGTCTCCATCAGCACTTGGTGGCAGCCTGCTCCTCTGCACAGAGATTTGGCACATGCTCAGTTGGAGCTACACCAGCCCACAGCCTCTGGAGCACCAAGGGAGCATCTCTTTGCTGTTAATATCAGATTGTTTAGTACTAAAACTCTCCTCTTTTCTCTGCTGCTGAGATTTGCTCTTCAGCTTCAGTGATGTTTTTTCTAAATTTACCGGGCTTTTGTTCATACCTTTCTCAGTCATAAGGAAGCCCTGTTCTGCAAGCCAGATGTCAAAGTAGCTCTGTTTTGCCATCATTTCTGAGGGCCAAGTCTGACTTGCGCATCTCCTTCAGCAGGCCAGGCTGCACATAGAGCTGCTGAAAGACACATCCTTCTCAGGGTTTTTCACAAAATGACCCCTCTTGCATCACAGCCCTGGTCTAGCGAGGCAGCAGTGTGGAAACTGAAGCCTTAAAACCTGAACGGAATGAGAAATGCCTAACCCTTGGAGAATGCTGAAGCTGACATGATGATTTGGAGCCAGTCTCTATTCTTAGAAGAGTGGTGAAAGTCATCATTTAAAAATAAGATCCGCTGCAGCGCTAGCAAAGAGTTGTATTTGTGGTATTCCTGTGAGTAAATCCCTCAGCACGAATTGGCTTAGTTTCAAGATCAGAAACACTCCACCAAAATAAGGCCCAGCTGTGACGTATACATAGTGCTGATCTGAATGGGAGAGAAGTGCACATGGCATTTGTTACAACAGGTACCCAGAACTCATTCCTGGAGTTTACTCGGTATTGCAGATCTAGGAGAGATTTTTTCAAGGGTCTCTGTAAGGGTTAGCCAATGCAAGCAGTGAAATTGGGTATATGTATTCCCCATCTGGGAAATTCCCCCAGACACTTTGCTGCTGTTCTGCTATCTGGCAGGGACTAGACGCTGCCTTTACATGAGGTGGGTGCTCTGCCAAGTCTCTGAGTCTTGTGCAGAGGCCTTTCTAACATGCCCATGCCTTCAGATATCAAATGGATGTGAACTTACATAGCAGGGGAGGCTTGGGGCTCACTCTCAACCCATCTAGGTATACCAGAGCCCTTTGGGACATAGAATCGTCATAGAATGTCATGGGTTGGAAGAGACATTAAAGCCCACCGAGTTCCAACTCCCCTGCCCTGGGCTGGTTGGGGTCACAGAGATCCTGCCAAGGCTCCTGATACAGAGGGGGTCTGAGGGAAGGCAAGGTGAATGTGCACCTCTGCAGCATCGCTAGCCCTGCTCCTGTGAAGGAGCAGTTAAGTCTGAGACTATGCTGGGGCTATTAGAGACACTTGCTAATGTAAAGTCTTGTCTTAAGTTCATCATGGTTACTGCGAAATTCCTGCTGGCTCAGAACCAAGTCAGTGTTCCTACTGATGCCATACAGATTTCTGCCTCTTGTATTTCTGTCTGTTCTCCTTATTTCTGGTTTGCATTTACAGTACCTAATACTGTTTTAATCTTGTAAAAGATCTTAACAGATCTCTTTTTAGGATCATGTGTAGTAACAAAGGGCCAATATCAGGCTGCCTGTAAGCAAGGATGGCCGCAGATCCAAGCTCTTGGGGAACACCTGATTCCTTATCATTTTATTCGGAAAAAAAAATGCAGCTGGCTATAGTCAAATGCTGTTCATGTGCTACATCGGTGCTCTTTGGATTTTGAGGTCTCCCTCAGAAATCTTGCTTATGTCTTACAGCCACAACTTGATGGAGGGCGTAATCTTTTCCTTTTGGATGATGCTAGTTTTCCCAAAAGCTTTAACTTGAAGAAGCTGAGACCCTGAAGCTTTCTCTTGCACATATTGATTTTAATGTGGACTTTAGCCAGGATCATGCCAATGAGTGAAACACTGGATCCCATAATACCACGTTTCTGGAGCTGATGTTGTGGTTTTGCTCACCACATATCCATGAATCTCGTCCCACCAGAGTGAACAGGAGTGTGTGTGTTATGCTGCAGAAACAGGCTGCTTTATCCTATGCAAAAGTCATCAGCTGTCTGAGTCTTATGTCCTGTCCTGCTCTGAGTCATGCCTGTTAACTCCTGCAGTTTACGCTGCCCAGTGATGTCAGTGAGAGTTCTGCATGAGTAAGCAAGTTATTCTTTCCTCTAAAATAGTTATTTGATTGTTCTGTATTGAGTGTTTAAATTTTAAAGGAGTTCTACACAAGCTGCTACCAAAGAAACACTTCTAATTCCAAACTGTCCAACTACAGCTTTATTAGAGGAAGAATAAGCTATGTCTGAAAAACAGTCAGAAGACAGAAGAAGCTGAAGAAGTAAACTGGGTATATAACGAGCATTAACAATTGTTATAAAAGACCAAATAAAACCGCAGTGAAGATTTCACATTTTATTGTTATTAAAAGTTCATTATGAAATTGGCACAACACATAAAAATAGATCTGTGGTGAATAGTACACATTACTATTATTGCCACGTCATTTCGTGCACATCCTCACTTTTTAAAATCAGAAGATAATGAACATAAAACATTTCATCAGCTAACTGTGAAACCAGTGTTACTGCAGCCGGGAGAGACCGTGCTTTCTGTTGACTCTACTCAAGCAGATAATGCAGACAGAAATAGTCCTCTATTGATGCTTAAATTCAGAATGAATGAACAGATTTTTAGAGTATGCCCCAGCTGAAAATAACTGGAGAGAGAGGGCTGGAATTACCTCTTTTCTTACAGACCTATTTTCATGAAAGTCAAAAGGCGTTTTGCCATGAACTTTAAAGGCAGCAGGATTTAGCTATCTGTTGACAGACAGATGGAAAGGCCTAGCAACAGAAGCTACGGAAGTCCTGTGGCAAAGCATGAGTTTATTATTTTGATCTTGCACATGGTGCTGAATCTCCTTGTCATAGTAATTGTGCATATTTGTAACAGCAGTGATTGCTGGGAGGAGCTGGGAGGGCGTATCAAAGCCAGATAAAGCGTCAGTAGCTCATTTTTTTCTCCTCATTTGGGTTGGCCTTCATTTTAACCCCACGCACCATTCATTGCAAAGCAACTTCTACCTGTACACTTTCTGATCCATGTGAGAAAATCAGAACAAAACCTACAACGACAACAGATTTCACCAGGCCATTATATAGTCCTAGACTTTGGTTAGCACAAGAAAACTTTTCTTCCTAACTTCTGTGCTAGTCGTGAGGGGCATTTCGGTCTGCCCTCAGCCTGACTCTTGTTGCTCATACTGTCATCTCCGTTCTAGGGTGTTGGAAGGTTGCTTGGAGCCACCACTAACTAGCTCTGCAGAACTGGGCTCCTGGCTGCCTCTGAAATGCCCACTACCTCTCTCTGAACTCATGCTCCATTAGGACTGCAGCACATCATGCTACAACACAACCGCTAGCAAGCTTGGAAGTGCTGTGGCTATCCTGTTCTCATTTCCTCCATAGTGAATATTTTTAAATCCCAGAAGATAAAATCTCAGTGCTGCTCTCTCACATGAAAATCTCAGGGCTTCAGTCTCAGCCTCACTTCAGGAGAGTGACAAGGGTGGAAAGCTGGCACAGCATTATGGTGAATCAGGCTCTCTCTTTGGTTTTCAGGCTGTTTACTCAAAACAGCCCTTGAGAAAGATGCTATGCCTCAAGCAGATGTTACATTCAACCGGTTTAGCAATATTACGCCTATTTTTTCTTAAGCTAGTCAAGGAGGGGAGGGAGAATATAGTATATGTTAGTGCAAGTTCACAGAGACAACACATGAATATTTAGTACAAAATGTTCTTTCAAGGTGGGGCAACCATTTCTAATTGTGACACAAAAAGAAGGTGTTTTGTAACATTTTTACAACTTGACTGTGAAAAAGCATTTATGTGAAATATGTTTAGACAGACTACCTCACATCACCCAACATATTTCAAGGCTCTTTCTGAGTAGTCAATAGACTCATATTTCTTAGAAAAAAAACAAAAACAAAAAACATCGACTTTATCACAGCCAATTCCAAACTTTACTAAGTAATTTGGGGGTGGATCTTTTTGGTATTTTTTTGGTTTTTTCCTTTTTGGAAAAAATAATAAAGCTATGCTAAGTTGAGGAATTACACTCCAAAGGTTTTACCCATTCAAGACTTCTTTCATTTCAGAAATAATTTCCTCATTCAGAGGAAACCACAAAAATATTTAGCTCATAGATTCTAGCATAAGATCTCAAAAATTGGTTAACACACACACTTGGTCCTGAAGAACTGCAGCTTCTAAGAAGTTCACAGACTACCAGTGCCTACTGAAAAGCATTTTGAAAACCTGTCCCAGTTTGGAAACAGTTTGATTTCAGGTCTAGCAGGGCTTGTACCCCAAATGAACATCTGAATCATTCCTAAATTCTGGAGACAGAATTCAGATACAAATTTTGCAGCAGTCTCCCATCTTAAACATTTGGGTTTAGCTCAAAGTCTAACTGAATAGAAATATTTAAGGCCCAAGTTTTCTCTGACTTGTACTGCACCAGCGTCTGAATGCAGTTAGCCAAGTAAACCAAGCACACATGGGACAGCCCTTGGTTACATTGCCATCATCCTTCCTGGTACTGCCCAAGAGCAAAAGAAAAAGGCTTCCAACATTCTGTTAAACAGACAAATAGATGTGGAAACTCTAAATGTGACTTTCTGCCCTTTCTTGAGCTCTCAGCCAAACCACTGACCAGCAAAAGTGGATTTACAGCTCTCCTTGCCTCTAAGCCCTGCTCAAAAACCACGGCAGGGCAGAAGCAGGTGATGAGTGCCACAGTCAGTGGAGTTAGGCAAAACCAGAATGAGGTTCAAAATAGCATTTTCCTGAGCCAGGTAACTACTGGAGCAGGAACCAACTGGTGTGCCCGGTAGGCAGGATGGTTATCACCAGGTCCTTGCTGCTGACAGAGACCTCTGTAGAATTCATCTCAGCATCTGTGGCCTACACTCTGTGCTGTGCCAAGACCATACATGTCATGAAAAATCTGAGGGCTGCACTAAGATACTGCAGCTACCTGGAATTTCAAGTGGCTGAAAATTCAAGTCAGCCAAACCCCTTATCTGGGCTAGAGCAAAGGCATGGAGCGGGAATCTCTATTGGCTTTGTGCTGTCTGAGAGATCTCTTTTGGTTTTGTGCTACCGCAGGGTCATGGTGCTACTCTCTCCAGCCTCCTACTTTATGGCCCTCTGGAGTAGCAAGACAGCCTCAGGCAACAGCACTGCATCAGAAAACATGGCTTTGCATATACAGTTAGAGAAAGCACTAGACAGGGTGGGCATCAAACATCACTCCAAACAGAATTCATCTTCTGCTTGCGTCTGCTTTGGAGCTACAAACCATTCCAAAGCCAGAGAAAAGTCCCAACAGCTCATATGGAAGCACCTTTCCCTTGGATTTTTATTATCATCATTTTTAAGAATATATTTTGTACTAAAACACTGTCAGCGTTCTTTATACCATGGAAAATGACACAGTCATCATGAATCATGGAGAAGAATAAAAACAGAGCAAGACAGGAACATTTCATATCAAGGTTCGATCCAGAGTACAAACAGAATCTGTTGTACAACTTAAAAGCCATACACCAGATAAGATCATCTGGAAAACAACAGGTTTTCGTTTAATTTTGAAAAAGGAAAAAAGTCAGGGGACTTCAATGTTAAGGCTAAAATTTCCATTATTAACTATATTTTGTAGATGGGAGCCCAATCCTTAACTTATTCACAGCAGCAACACCCCCCTGGCTTTACAGAGAGATCTGCACTTGCGTGAAGTAAGCATCAGGCTTCTATGCCTTTGTGCTCAAAGGACTCTGGTTGACCTCAAGAGGCTTTGGACCAGAGCCATAGCTGGAATTTCAGCTTGCAGTCTAAGGCTTCTTAACTGCAGGCCAAATTAGCACAAAATGAGGCTTTGCAACTGGTATTCTACCCTTCGCTTTGGATATTCCAGTTCTGGTTGCCTTAAAACACTTCTTTATTGCAAGCTTAATATAGTTCTGTTTGTGAGATTTTTTTTTCTCTCTCTTTTTTTAATACTGTGCTACAAAGAATGTTTTTATATTCTGTGTCCCTATATTACATGTTTTCAAAATTGCCTAAATATATGTTTATATCGTGATTATAACTACTCAGAAAGACTTGCTGTGGTCTACTGTGAGCAGCCAAGGAAAAGCGCATTTAGTCCTAAAAGAAGTCAAGAAAAGTGGTGGTGTTCATTTATAGTGTAGCGCAATGACTCTGTTTATACAGCTATACCTACTACTTAAAAAGCTACTTGAAAAGTTATTATTCATGTGCAGTAGATGATTTTCAAGCATTAATAACTTGGCTGTCTAGACAAGTTTTAATTGTCATATCAAAGGCCGAATATGTTCTCAAATGAGTGCAAAAAAAAATCTCCCATCTCCCCTGGAAGAGGCTAGTTCTCTTGCTGAACTAAGAGACTGCCAAATTTAACTTTTTCTCAAGTTATAAAAGCACAGCTAAACCTACAAATTTGCCCTTTAATTTTTAAAAACGGATTGACTTGAACTCAAACCTATCCTGTGCAGCAAAGTTAGTAAGCCCTGAAAAACAGTTTAGTGAATATGCAAAGAGCTCCCCCCACCAACTACCATGCCCACATTTTCCCAGGGCCCAGAGGGCTCCGTTAAAATGTAACTCAATGTTCAATAAGAAACATGATTTTTCCAGAATGATATGTCGAGTTTACCCAAAGAACCCAAGACAATTTGTACATTCAAAATGTTTACACTTTGCTGTTCTTAACGATCAGTAAGATTGTTCATTTTTACTAATACATACAATGAGTATAAATAAATAAACTACAGATAAGCTTTAAAAATTGTATTAACAGTACATTGTGCAAAAACTTGTAACAATCTACATTCTATGCAAATACCCTGACTAAAATATACAGGCTAGTGTCCTGACACCCTCATTCAGTTTTTTGCACAGTCCTTGGACCAAATCAGCAGCTGGGAGCAATCAGGAGGATTCCACTGCATGCAAGCTGTGGACGTTAGCTGATTAACACCAGCAGCAGATCTTGCCCCTGGGCATGTGCAAAAATCCCATAGAAATCAATGGGAGTTGTGCTTGACTAAGGACTAAACAGTTTGATTGTACCCCAATAAAGTGATAGCAGATTTGCCATTGATTTCCGTGGAACCAGGCTCAGGTCCTGGGTAAGGACGTCAACGTGTGGCCCTACGTTGTGCTACACTATTCCACTTCAGTGCAGAAACAATATTTGCAAAAGAAAAACCTTTTGTTGTTGTTGTTACTACTGTTCAGTAACCGATTTTAGTGCTGCGTTTCAGAAATCGCCTTTCTGTGAGATTTGAAACAAGACTGCAAGTCTTTCCGAATCCATTCCAATTTGATTATCCAGCACAAGTGGGCTATATTGATCCAAGAAAAATGGCTCAATGTCTGTTAACCATCAGTGTTCTTCATTAGGATAGACAACAGCCCAGTTCATCGGCACAGGCGTGAAAAACTGCACACAGAAAAGGAACGGGGCAGCCTTCCTACTATAGTTGTGTCCAGAGCTGGCTGTCACTTCTCCACACAGACGATGGCACTTGAGCCGGTTTGGAATCTACAGTTCTAACAAGTTCAGCCAAGTTTTGTAAGCTGAAGATCTCCATTTATCTTTATTGTGTCAATTGCTGACAGTGTTTCAATACGGTGGTAAAAATCAAAGAGCTGATGTCCATCCACAAATATTCTAAAACGGGGATGCTCACAAAGTATCTCAACCTGTAAAAAATAAAATGATGAACCGTGTTCACAACGTAACTGGGAAGTTATTTCACAGGACGCAAAAAGCACCGGATTAGCCTTTAAGCAACGTTGGTATGGTTACACATCTTGCTACTTGTATGCCACGTAACAGAGAAGGCTGAGCCCACTTTGCCCCCACAACCCCAGTAATACTATGAGGGATCTGCTCGTACTTCACAGGGACGTTAATCCGGTTTCACTCTCTCACGGTGGGGAGAACCCCTGAACCCTGACCCACTGCTCTGCAGATTATGGTCCCATTGGCACCAGGGAGGTTTTGCTTCTTGCAGTAATGCCAGAAGCAAACTGCTAATTAAAAGTATATCCAACCCAAATCTTGCATTCCTTGCTACAGATTTTTTCTTTTTTTTTTGCTGCAGAATGAGGGGGCAGTTCCCTCTGCAATGTTTTCCAGGCTGCCATTAATTCAGAGGAAGACAGCAAATATGAGAGGGATAGGTTTGCCCTCCCCTCCCACACACTAGAACTGCACATACACAGCTGCTGTGCAACTAAAAAGCTTTCGCTGTGGCGACTGCACACAGGGCTGCCTGTTGGACTCGGGGCTGCAGTGAGGGAGACGTAGCACAGGATGGCCTGAATACAGCCAGACAGCCCACACGATGCACAGACTGCACCAGGGAAGGACAGAGCTCATCCTCATCCTACAGCCCTGGAGAAATAATCTAGAAAAGCCACAAGGAGAGGAGCTAGACCACCCGTTCTGGCTAAGTCAAGAGATTCCTGATATGAAGGGTGGCTTGATTCCTCGCAGATAAGCTTTGCTGGAGCTGCCCCATCAGGAAGCCAACATGTGAGGGCACAAAATATGCATTTTTTGTACAGGCACTCAAGAGACCTGCAGGTCTGGAAAGGCTGAGAAGAAAATGCAGGGAAGCCATGTGTAAATACTGGGTCGTTCCTGAGGCTGGTAGTCTGGAGTGAAGCACAGTTTTCAGGCAGAAATATTAGAGCACATAAAAGTGGAACAGGCAAGTGATAAACTGAGCGAGCCTAGGTCTTGCCCTGACTTAAGGCACATCATACTGGGGAAGTGGCAGCAGACTGTCCACGGGGACCTGGCAGCGCACCACGTTAGCACGGAAGCACCCGTGCTGTTGCGCAGCTCCAGTGTCACTGCAGCAGGTGCATCCAGCCCCAGGCCTTGTTATGTAAAAGATATGGTTAGCCTCAGCACTGCTTACGATCCATTTCTGCAGATCACCCTGGGCTATACCAGAATGATAATTGAACTGGATCACAGGTAATTGGCGAGAGCACTTAAATACTCCTGTTTAACTTAGTCACTCAGAAGGAGACCATCCAAGGTGCAAAGGTAACTGGGAGCCCAAATTCCATTTGGAAAAAAAGAAAAAAAACCAACTCCTCTTCTACAGTATCTCACACTAAATGCATGATACCGCTGTCCTCTGGTGCCAGCTGTCATTAGTGGGACACCTGCAGAACACACTCTGGGCAATATGTCTGGCCTGTCGGAGGGCCCAGCCACCGCCCATGGCAGCAGGTAGCCCATCCCTCTCAGCCAAAGCAGGACCAAGCCTCCACGCCCTTCTAAGCGTATTTCCCACGTGCACCAAAGGGTGTTGCCAGCTATGACGGAGGAGAGATTGTAGAAGCAAGTAGAGCGCAACCAATAGGCAGCAAAACCTGTCATAAACACCCTCTGAAAGCCCAAGCCTCTGGGGAGACGGCGAGCTTTTGGGGTTGGGGGAGATTATCTTGGGGGGGAGAAGGATTATGAGAGTTTGGCAGCTGGTCAGAATGGTGGCACTAAGCAAAGGGGCCAGCAAGGTTTCATAAGAGGGGTGGGGGGGGCAGGAGGGTTTTTCTGGGTCAGCCGCACAGAGAAGGCATGCAGCTTTTTTTCGCATGTAGTCAAACTGCTGAGAGAGAAGCAGCCCTCTGCAGCTGCATACTTTGTTAGTCCTGATGAGCAAAGACATCTCCACGTAGCCATAAACGCTACAGATGGGAATCTGCTTCTAGGTCAACCCAGTCCATCCTGTGCACACGGGATTTCCACGTACACCATTTCCAAGTGACTGTGGGCTTAAATTTGGCAGGAGACTTAATCCCAGGGTTCAGAGAAGAATACCACTATCGCTTAGCTATTTAATCTGCTGACACAAAGGGCTACGGCCAGCCTCTGTGTAACATCCCTGGAGGAAAAGGATGAACAAGATCCTCATTAGCTGCGCTAAACTGCGAACACTACGTCCATTACAGAAACCATCCAAACCCACGGCAGTCCCACAGAGTATTTACATTCTCCAGCAATAACTTGAAATGCAGTAATAACACAGAGGTACTTTTTAATTTATAGCTATAAAACTAAGCTCAGGAAGCACGCTTCATCACACAGCATTACAACCTCCGACTTGTCATAACACCCTGTGATGTGTTTACGGCCCCATCGGAACTGCCTGCAGGTGCAAGGCGGCAGAGAAGCGGGCTCTGCACGACACAGCGTGTGATCCATAGCAGCGACCCGGCCATCAGCATCACAGCCAAAGGCAATGCGGGTACGCTATCAGAGACGGCGCGCACTCACCCGAAAAGGCTGGTCCGGTATAAATGGGAAGTAAGGAATAGACGACTGCTCCTCTCCCCATTCTCCAGCTACACATGAGTTTCGGACGAACTGTCTGTCTGTGAACACGGCTTTCAGCTCGATGGCCACGTCCGCAGGAGGATCCTCCGACTCCCCGCAGGTCAGGCTGATGCCAAAGCTGCAACGCAAACACAACCGCTTTCATTCAGCCAGAACACAAGCACAGAAACCCAGTGCACTGAAACCATAATCAGCACAGAGCTCATCCAGGGAATGTCCGAAGAGCTCTGCAGGGCAAAGGACACGGCTACAGCACACAGATAGGTGCGTGTGCTGCATATATAAGTGTATATGTGATCCGACGCGAGCCCTCCTTTCCTTCAAACCCTGGGAAACGGGATCCAGGGAAGAAATGCCCCCTCTATGGGTCAAAGGAGAAACCAGCACGCTATATTTAAAGCGATAAAAATAATCCCTCTGTAGAAAGGAGGGATCGTGCGCGTGTGTGTGCGGGTGGGCTCCCACCCCCCCGGCCGGGCGCGGCGGATTTCACCTCTCGGGGTTGAGGTCCACGATGCCCATCACCAGGATCTTCTTCCCCGGCCGCATCCCTCCTTTGATGTGCCCGCAGAAGGGGACGATCTGCCAAGGAGAGGGGCGGCGGGTCACTCGGTTGTGCAGCCGAACGGAGGAGGGTGGTTTGGGGGGGAAGGTAGGGGGTTGTTAAAAGGAGTCCAAAAATATAAAGCAGCAAGAAAAAAAAAATTTACCAGCCGAGGGAAGTACACATCAGCCTGCACCGGGGATCCCAGGGAGTTGTTTAAATGCCCGTCCTCTATTTTCTGCAGGTAGAAAGCAGAGCGCTGAGGCAAGCAGAGGCAGCAGGGCCCTCCCCGGCCTCCCTCTCCCCTCCGCAGGTGCGCGCCCCGGGCAGGAGCAGCGGCAGCAGCGGCAGCAGCCGCCTCCGCGCCGCAGGTGCCCGCCGCTCCCCGAGCCCCGCGCCGCGGCGGCACTCACCAGCGCGTCCCGCTCGGCCACGGTCCCCGCCATCTTGTGCGAGCGGCGGCGGCGGCGCCGGGGACGGGGAGGGGGCGGCGGGGCAGGGCAGGGCTCCCGGGGACGCCCGGCGGCTCGGGGGGCAGCGGCGGAGCCGAAGCGGTGCCGGCGCAGAAGTAGGAAGGCAGAGAGGAGGAGGAGGAGGAAGAGCAGAAGGGGAGGTGGCCGGCGCTGCCTCGCCCGGCGGGGAGCGGGGAGAGCCCAGCCCCTGGCCTGCGGGGAGCCGGGCAGGGCGGGGATGCCGCGGCTTCCTCCGCTCCGCAGCTCTGCCCCGCGGCGCGGCAGCCGGGCGGAGGGGCCCGAGGCGCGGCCCGGCCGGCAGTGGGCGGGAGGGGCGGCCCTAGCCCGCAGCCCCGGCCCCGCGGGGTCTCGGCCCCGCTGAGGAGGAGCCGGCGGGAGAGGGGCGGTGCTGGGCCGGGGTAGGCCGTGGCGGGGAGGGCTCCGCGCCCCTCGCGGTGGGCAGCGCTCAGAGCCGGAGCGCCCGGCCGTCGTGAGCCGGGTGGGACAGCGCAGCGGCGCGGCTCGTCGGACAGACGCGGCGATGCGAAGGGATGAGGAATCCCTCGCCTTCACCGCAGCACGAGTGACCTGTCCCGACGTGCGTGCTGCCGATGGGCTTAGGGTCCTGGGAGGGAGGGTCTGCAGGGGGCTTTGTTGTCGCTTCCACACAGTTAGGGTTTGGTACACGTCCCACCTGGCTCCCACAGCGACGCGTCGGGCTGGGTGGGTGGACGTCACCATCCTTCCCTCCGCCGCGGCGCTCTGAGGATTAATTACTCACGCTGCGTAAAGTTCTGTGGAAGAAGCTCAGGCATTGCAATACTTAGGGTTTCAGTATGACCGTGCGAATCTGTTGGGAAACACTTCCAATCACTTGGTGATGCCATTCAAGAAATCAAAAGCTACGGAGAGTAAGTGAAGATTGTGCAAGTACACGGATGCTTGGTTACTTTTTCAGTAGCGTCCACTAATTTGGGGATGTTTTCATCTCCGGATGCCCAGCTGGAAGGTGGCTCATCAGGGCTTATGTTTATGCGTAAGCCTCTGATGGATGGCATGTACAGAAGCCATGGCTTCTTCAGCTGTATCAACACAGCTAGGCACACAGACAGCGGGGATCCCTGTGGCCAAGGCCTTGGTCTAGGAAAACCGCCAGACCTTTTTCTTCGTGCCAAAACATTGGGTGTCAGCCCTACCACCTTCCTCAAATGTAGCCAGGAGACTGAATTCATAAGCAGCACAGTAGCACACAGCCATCGCACATGAAAAATGGTTGGCTTTCCAGTGGTGAGCCAACTGCACCCGTGAGTTACCACAGCAAGGAACTGGAGGTAGACCCGATGGTTTTGTCAGCTCCCTTGTGCTGCTCACCTCTGCCCTCAGCTGCATTGTGCCATTTTGTGGCTGGCCTAAGAGAGAAGAGAAAGCACCCTGTGTTTTTTCATTTTTAGTTGGTGGTACAGTGGTACATGATGCCTGAAGAGCTCTTTTCATAACCCATCATCTTTTCCTCGGCTGTACAAGGAGCCATTTCATTGGGTAAGATTAAGTTTATAGGACATAAAATCAGGCCAGCCTGTCCTTTGTGTCAAAGCACGAGTTCTTGTGAGGGGAGAGGTCATTATTATTATGTCTTTGTTTTGTAGCTGTTTTTATTTTGGAATAATTAAATAGCAAGACTTGGCCGTTTGGCCAGCTGCTTTGCCTCGTGTTTGTCTTTTCTGGCACGTTTTCCAGAAACGAGCACAAACGCAGTGTTTGTTCTGCTGGCCTTGGAAGGAGTGCCTGGAACAACCTGCGGTGTGGAGCTACGACGGGGGAGGACGTTGCTGTGTTTTTCAGGCACTGACTGGTCTGTGTGCTTCTGTTTCTGTGATAGGTTCTCCTCTCGCCCTGTAGCAGCCCAGGACATTGAAAATCCTGTCTGCACCGTGGACAAGTGAGGCAGCCAGAGCAGCGTTTCCCCCACGTGCTGCTGTGATGGCTGCTCCTGTGGTTTCTTCTAGGGAGGTGTTCTCCAGCTGAAGAGGACTGCCCGCCTCATCTCAGCCGTGGGCTGAGCTTGTAGGGCTGGCGGTGGTAGCTGGGACAACATGATAAATATTTGCACTCCACTGAAATAATTATGACTTAGGTGTCGCTGAGATTGACTGGTTGGCCAAGTAGAAAAACCCTCATGGATAGATATTGCCATCCAGTTCAGGGCTTCTACAGCCCTTGGCTCAGTGAGAACCTGAGACTCCTGAAATACTTAGAATTGTGTAAAGATTAAAAAGAAGTGGCATGGTGCGAATACCATTCGGGAACAGCTAATGATGTGCCCAGCCCAGCCACCAAAGCCATTGCTGAGAACTGGCAAACCCAGAACATCATCTTAATCCCAGCACCTTGTATCTTGCAGCCACTCCCTTTGATGATTTAAAGAGGTGTATCTAATTCTCAGCTGGCCTTCACCGAGAAGGAATGCAGCACGATTGCAATTTTGGTGTGGTATAATTACCCTGCCTTTCTTGCCCCATTACCACTGACACTGCTCTCCTCACGCCTGGCTTTATAGGCTGACTTGTACAACCTCTTTGATTTGCTTTGTTGTTTTTTTTAACAGTGTTGGTAAGAGGTGTTTGCTGGTTTCATGGAAGCTTCCTTTGGTTTCTGGGTGGCATGGCATCGAAGTCCTCATTTTTGTAAGACTCTTTCAGAGCTGAGCAACATGATACAGAAGAGTCTGGAAGAGTCTGGCAATAAGTTTGATTCAGTGGCTGGAGCCAAGTGCAAAACAGTCCAAAGAAGTTTCTCCTTTCAGAAATACTGCAGTGCCGATAAACAAGGCGCTACTTTTCTTGGAGCTCGATGGCTTTGCCACTGCAGAAACCAGGCGGAGTTCTAGGAAGCCAAACTCAACCTTGTGTAAATTTGACCTGTGCAGGGCCTGGGGCAGAACTTTGAAGGGGGTGGGTCTGGGTGGAAGCCAGCAATGGGCTGGAGAGCAGAGTGGGAGATGTGGGGCTTCTCTTGCCATGCAGCTTCAAAGAGACCCAAGAAGGAGATTCCCCTGGCATTGCATATCGAGGCAGAAGTGCAAGGTGCCACATCCCTTTGTCGATGGAGGAGGGAATCCAGGACCAGGTGCAGCACCCCTCTTCAGCTGGCTTCCCGTAGTGTCTGATGTTTATAGAGATCATTTCACAGCTTAAAGTTAAAACTTGACATTTATTTCATGTGGCTTCCTTGCTTCTTGTTGCTTCCTGAATTATTCTGGTCTGAGTCTTGCCCTTGGGGCTTCAAGTCTCTTGCTGTGCACGAGTCCAGCGGAAAACTCATTTTTCTGGGCCTCTCAGTAATAGAGATCAAGTAAACTGGTGTTTAAGGAGATTGGCCCAAGTGAGTCATTTGATTGCACACAACTGCTGCACGCCTGGTGCAGAGCTTGTGTCTATCAGCAATATTTATCTTGCAAATTGTTTACTGGATTCTGCACCAGGAACCAAGGTACATGCATAAAGGCATGTCAGATAAGAAGTTGGTTGTGGGTTGAAGGCTGTTCACATTCAGGATTTTTCATCTCTTCCACAGAGAATCAATGTCCAAACGTGTGGGGCGGGCAGAGGTGGTGCTGCGAGGCTGTGGCAGGAGCTGGAGGCATCCCCATGGGACGCTCCATTTGTATGACTCGGAGGCTGGTCTTTCCTGCTGTGTGCTGTACGGGGCTTCCTTTGTGTTATCTGCAGCCAGCTGTTTTATCACAAATCTCGTGATGTTGGCTCTTTTTTCTTTCAGTTTCAGTTTTGAGTTCTTTGCCATTTCACAAATGCTTAGCTTTTCATTTTTATTTATTTGTGCTCCTTTTTTTTTTTCTTTTTCTAAAGAGGTGATTTCTATCTTCTTAACATGGAGAGCAGTTTGAGAATTGGCTGTCTTTCCCAGAACTGAAATCTAGCATGAGAAAGGACCATTGCGTATGTGTTTTAAAATGTCATGATTTCCAAGACAACCCCATGAATTTAAAGCAAGGGGTTCATGAACACATTACATTATGCATCTTGCCTTCATCACATCTTCCAGAGGACGTGGAAGAAGACTGCTAAGGGGCTTTTACTCATAAGTACCAGCATGTCAAAAAGCCTTTCTGTGTGCATTTTCAATTGTTAGTGACTGCTCTATCTCACAGAGGCTTCCTGTTACTTTGCATGGTCTAGGACTGGGCGGGGGCCGCTGACTATTTTAGAAGCTCCACAGAAAATGTTCTTCATTTATAAGTTAATAGACCCACCTTATTAATCCTGTTTTTACAATGCTTTCTGCAAATGAAATCTGGAACGTGAGAATCACATCTTTACACTTTAGCTGCCAGCCCCAGCAGTCAAAGTTTTATGAAAAGCAAATTGTGCACGTGGGCAGGGCAGTGCCCCTGTGGATTTGCTGGGTATAGCTGGGTGGTCCAAACTGGTGTGCTTCTTTGGATGCATTAGGAGCAGAGTCAGCATCTGACAAAGTCCCAGAAGTCTGAATGAACACACAAGACTGATGACTGCCTTACAATCCTCTAACAGTGCTTTTGGACGATCCCAGTTCAGTCGGCACAGCTGTTGGCACAACAGGGCCATTCCTGAGAAGGCACGGACAGACAGACAGACACTCTGCTTTGTGCTGTGTGGTTTTGCAGCGTTTCTGGGCAGCTGATCGAGCAAGGGTTTCATTGTATTCTCACTAAGGTGTTGCGACAGCCTGAACTCATCTTCCCTTTTGGATCGTGTGCGGTATCCTCCATTAGTAACACTTTGCTCTGACAGGCATCCTGCTGTGCATTGCAGCAGTCAGGGGCTAAATAATTTATTTTGGAAGCAAGTTTTGCACATGACTTGGAAAAGGGAGGAGAGCAGGAATATTGCAACAGCGAACCATGGGGTGGATTTCAACGGTAGCCTTGGAGAAATATGTTGTGCCCTATAGTTTCTGAGCATTGCACTTCACCATCCATTGTTTCAAAATTGCTTTCTCTCCCATAATTATCTTTACAAGAGGAGGCAGATCCAAAGCATTTGTGCTTTTTTTTTTTTTCAATGTAGTTCATTGATTTCCATTTCTAATAATAAGTGTGAATAAACAAAAGGGAAAAAAAACCACGGTAATATATTACCTGGTATTTAAAATAAAGAGAACAGGTCTGCCACAGCACGCTCCGTATGTGGACATCAAAGTGCCTTACAGAGGTCATAATTGTCATTTCAAAGATGAGGAAGCAGAGGTGCTGGGGGAAAGTGGCTGGCTCAGCCGGTCAGTGCTGGAGTGGGGCGAGAGTCTCCCGAGCCTGTACTGCAGGCAGAGATGAGGGAACACAGGAGAACAAACCCATCCTCCCTTAATCAGGACGGCTCAGGTCCCAGGTGCAGAGAAGGCACAGTGACACTGCAGGGAGAGCAGCAAACCGTGCCCCCAGCCGTGGAGTCAGTGAAGCCTGGTTTCCTGCTGTTCTGTCCAAGGTTTCTCTGATGTTGACCTTTGAAGAGGTCAAGAGGTGCCAGTGACCTTTCCCTCACGAAGGGCACTGAAGGACTCCGGCTCCCCAGCTTTGTTGTCTGTTTCCCCAAAAGTTTAAGGTACTTGAGAATTTTTGAGCCCTTCTGTCAGGCATGATTGCTATGAACCAGTGAGTCACAAATAGCGTGTGCTTGCATGCATACACCCATGCATGCACACACAGACGTATATCTTGGCATTGCAACGTAAGGGATATTTTACCCTATGGAACTATGCGATCAGTTAACATTTTCAGCTTGTAGGTCTGTGGTTTTAAACATGTTTCTCCATGGAGTTCTGAAAGATAAAGGGTTGTACAGCAAGGATCTTCATTGGTGCAGTACAGTTGTCCCGTCTTACTGAAAAATGCTTATCAAAGGAAGACACAAAATGCCTCCAAATTGCTCTTCGAACTTTGTGGCTGCATCTTCTTTGAGCCCTTAGAGGCTCGCTATTAAGTCAGACTCTTTAAGTTACTCAGTTGATGAATCCTGCCTCTTGGTGAGAAGACTTCTTCCACGCCTGCAGCCATGCTGCCCTGGGGCACGGTCCTGTCACATCTCATCACCCAGAGAGGGAGAGGCTGAATGAGCTTTTTGGTGGGAATTTCTGAAGTTGTGATTTTCAATCTTTCTTGATTTGTGAGCTATGAAAGTACTTCAGGTGGCTGTTCAGCCTCCTTGGCAGGAAACTGAAGCTTACTGATAAGAGACTGGTTTTATTAGCTTTGACAGACCCATTACAAGTAGGCTGTGGATGCCACAGGTCTTCCATGCATGGAGTTTCACCATATGAAGTGTCCATGAGTTCCTAGAGGGGTTTGCCCATGGGAAGCAGACATAATGTGTAAGATTGTCCATCTGTGCTCATATGGTAGGAAGGAGCAAAATCACTGGGAGCCAGGACACAAAATCCTGCACCTGCCTTTAGGAGAGCAGCCATGCTGTGGTTGTGCGTGTGTGGAGGTGGCTGGCAGGGCTCCCCAGGGTGCTGCTGAACAGGCTGTCCTTGGGAGGTCAGCTCTTGGCACAGGAAGCAGCCTGCCTACCTTTGTCGCAAGCTGTGCCGCACTACTGGCCAAGGTAACTGCTTTGAAACGGCTTGCAGCGTGACCTTCTGATTAACAGTGCATCCCTGTCTGGTTCTGCTTCTTCAGACTAGTGCTGGGAAAGATGGTTAGCAGGGGTAGGTTGTCTAGCTTTGTCGTTCACCCTCTTTGACCTCCCACTCTTTTTTCTTGATTAAGTCCATGTTACCCATCAATTAAAAAGAGACCGTGTTGTGTTTTTAGCCCACAGGAGCGTTGTGAGAGCTTTAATAATAAACTTTTCAAGATCATCAAGAGAAATGTGCTATATAAATGCAGATTAATGTTACTAGAAAGCCTGCAGGTTCTTTACCTTATATGTCTCTTCCGTGGTGTCTGCCAGCAGACCTGAATACATTTGCTACTCAGATTACTAATCTCAGACATCATATATCAATGGAGCAGACTTTCTTTCTTTATACTTTAAATATCATGGCACACTGTATCACGCAACCTGTGATAATACTGTTTAGCATCTCTGTCATTAAAGCATCCCTTCATACTTTTGTTGTTACAGGCCTCAGGGGCATTGTTTATGGGCAGACCTCAAAGACTCAGTAGTACTTCAGTTTTCCAGGTAGGAAAACTGAGCCCCATTTTCCAAACCCTGAGCCAGTGGCATAGTAACTGAGTCTCTTAGCCCTCCCATGCTGTCTTCAAGCACTGGGAAACTGTTTTTAAAAGAACCAAAGACTAAAAATTACAGGACCTCAATGCAGAGTTTGCAAGTGAAAGTAAGCTTGCTAAACAGAATTTTCTTTTCGCCCTCTGTGTGCTGCGAGTGACACTTCAAGTAGGCACTGCAGTGGGTGCATTTCCTGTGTGTCTGGTTGCTCTTGGAGAGATGTTTTAGCTGGAGGGGAAAGCCCTCACTCATTAGCAGTGCCTCTTAGGCTTCTGGTTGCCTACTGAGTGTTTTACATCCTTGAGTGCTTCGCTAATATTCTTCTCTTAACACTGAGCCTTTTTGCGGGTTACTAGTATGTTCCTCAGACTTGCAGGCTGTTGTTCAAAAAGAGTTAGAGAAAATACACAAATAATGGGGACAGCTGCATGAAGGTCCCTCTTCTTCACACTTACCAGGAGAATATCCTTTTCACTGGGCTGTGTAGCAGTGGTGCCCCATCTTTTCCCATCTGTGAACCTTACATTCCTTGTTGCCCAATGGCCTGGTTCCAAGACAACCGGGGGAATAATTCCTTCCCTCCAGCTGATGTGGGTGCTTTGAAAAGAGTTGCTGTCTTGATCTCTGTTAGGCTGGAGATGGCACTTCCGTGTCTCTTTTGTCTTTAGTGAATATCCTGATCCCCACAATTGATGCACCAAGCAACATGGAAGGTCAAGCAAGGACCAGGCCTCTTGTTTCGAAGGAGGCAGAGGAGCTCTTTCCTTTGCTTTCCTTATTGGTGATTTCTGCCAAATCTGGCAAATCCCATTTTTGGGTGACTGCTTCTGCCAGTGGCTCATATTGGATGTGTAATTGGAGCTTGGGAATTCCACTTCTGGAGCCAGGCACTTTGAAAGGAGGTGCTGGTGTTGCTGTCACCACACCTAAGCCCTTTGCCAATCTGGGGTCTGGGCGTCAAAGGTGAGTAATTGTTATTGATGGAGGAGCTGCCTTGTTTGTCCACTGAATAAATAAAGCAGATTTTCCGTCTGTTCCCTCCTCCAAGTCTCCTCCAGATCCTTCCAGCTTCCCCACGTCACTCCCTTTTCCTAATCTCCCCATCTTTTCTCTGTGGCTTCCTCCAGCAGTTTCAGTTCTGGCGGGCAGCTCCCAGCCTTATGTTCTCATCTGAAGAGGGCTTTCCAAGCGCGCCTTGAATGTCTTGCACAGTACAACCTTCTTCCCAAAGCCATCTGTGTCAAAAAGCTATATTCTTTCCCTATTTTGCAATGATCATATTTAACTTCTAGTTACATACTGAGGTTACTAGCCACTCCCTACTGGCATGGCCTATTCCTAAAGAAGCTGTGTGCCTTTTAACCTAGGGTGCTGGAGGGCATTTACTGCCCAAACCATCTGCTGTTAAGCTTTCTATTTGCCCTTCAAAGCCATATTGCCCAGGGCCTGTGACCTGAACAGCAAGTTGGTGTCCTGTGAGAGTGTCTGGTCCAGGAATGGCCATGTTTCCTGTCACTTGTTTCAGTAGCTGCATAGATTTCAGCATCCTTGTGAAGGATCGTTCAGACAATTTCAGCATCCTTATGGTGGATTGTTCAGAGCTTTCCAATAGCAGAAATGTTGAGTCATGGCACACAGCCATTTCGGAAGTGGTAGGCTAGTTAAATGGACAAACCCTGCGGTCACTCTGGGTCAATAGATAGCGACAATGGGCTGCACTAAACTTTTTTTTTCCATCAGTGCAGCTCTATCTCATTGATCCCCTCAGTATTGTGCCAGAGAACAGCTGGATAGCTTTTTTGTATTTAATTTCACTTCCTAACCTGGAAGGCTTCCTACAACACAGAAGTGTCGGCGAGGTATTGGTGCTTGCTTCTTCTGTGTGGTCTGACAAGGATATCTCTCTCATCCTCTTTGCCTAGGGTGTAACTCCTGTAGAAATGATTTTTGTGGAGCAGTGTTACATAGGGAAAGAGTTATGTTTAATGACAGTTCTGGGGCATTTAAATGTTAAAGTACTTTCATAGCAGAGGTGTATGTGGTTGTTCTGGCATAAAAATGCTTGGGTTATGGGAACCAGTATAAATTATGCTAGCGAGAGCAAGTTTTATCTTTATATGTTGGGAAAGCTGGTCCTGTAATTGGATGTAACTGTAAATAAAACAAGCTTGGCACTGTTTTTCATTCACAGGCTTCCAATTCAAATATATCCCCACCATCCCTGTAGGAAATGGCAGCTGTGAGGGGTCAAGTGAGTTGGAATCAGACTCATCTCATGACCTTCAGCTCAGGCACCACCAGCTTGATACTCCAGACTCCCTTTATATGGATAAAAATTGCTGCAAAGTCAAGAATCTGATATTTCCAACATCTATTTTACGTGGGGATGAACCGTGGCCTGGAAGAATCTGTGCAGTGTAATAGGAGCATGGCGAGGAGGTCAGTCACTTACAGTGTAAGTATCCAGTGTATGGGAGATAAATCCCCTGCTTGACCTCTGTGATCCTCAGTGTGTCTGCAGACTGCCAGTCTCACCTCCCACTCACCTGGGCACAGTGCCCACTGCAGGTATAGGGCACCAGTCCCTGCTCAGCCTGTCTTAATTAAAAACAACTTTTTTGCGTGATAGATACCAAGAGAATGCACGGTATAACAGGGAACACAGAAGGCTTCTGCCCTGAGGACACTTCTGTGCAAACAGATGAGAAGCAGAATATCTGTCAGGAAAGCCAGAAAAACTCTATTTTGGAAGGTACGTGGTTCCTTTCCTCTTTGGACATAGCATCTCTGCAGGCTGATGTGGGCTCCCGTTACAGAAGAGGTCTTCAAGGCGTGGAAAGTCTAGGAAGGGAAAACGTGAAACCAGTGGAGGGGGAAAAAAAATCCCAAGCAATTAGCATGCTCTGCCAGGGATTTTGTTTCGGCCCATCCCTCTCCCGCTGCGCTGAGCACAGGGTGTACGCATCTTGTAGGAGAGCAGCTCTGCCCAGGGGTACACAGGGTTCCCATAGGCAGAAGTGGAAGGGGACAGGAAGCACTCAGCTTAGTTTTACAGCCTTGAAACAGACTGACCGGCTGACATCGTGACTCACCCAGGGTTGCCTGGGATGCCAGCGGCAGAGCCGGTATTTAAAGCCCTGGCATCACAGCCAGAGGCACTGCCAGGTCCTGCTCCATCAGGTCTGACGTAGCAGGAGCCTTATGTAACTCAGCCAGATTTTCGGTTTGGTTGCAACAGTTTCGGAGGAACTTGTGCACATGATTTGCAGTATGTATAAGTTAGACCGTACTTCTGTCCCCTTCTGTCTCACACTTCACTGGGTTGCTTCCAGGGTCAGGGAACAAGGGTTCATTTCCAGCTAACTACAACAAGGCTTGCATTTGCATTCTGTCTTTGTTTTGTGTTGGGATAACAGAGGTTTGCGCTGGCATGTGAGACATTTTCTTACTGGTTGTCTACAACCGCAGCTGGATTTCAGAAGTGTTTTGGCAGACAGCCCTTCTGGCAGCCAGTGATCTTCGCAGCAGCTTCTCAGGCTGAAATGTTTTTCTTGAAATGCGTCAGCCCATATCTATTATTGCACAAGCTTTTCCTTTTCCCCTCATCTGTTCCGGCCGTATCTGAATGTGTGAACTCTTTTCAACATGTAGAGTGGGCCTGAGTAAATGCTTGCGAGGGAAAAGCTTAATAGGGAAGACTTAGTGCGTTTCTTGGCTTATTATTCCGGCTGGCAATAATTTACACATGCAGCATAACAGTAGCAATAGTGCAGTAGCAAATCATGATTGCTTTCGGTAGGAAGAATCCCTCTGACATGCTTAGCAGTGTCCCAGTGTGTTGGCTGCCTGTCCTATGAGCACGTGTTTCTTGTAGCTGCATCTGCCATGTGGCTTCCTGTAAAACAGAGGCTTAAAACTGTAAAATAGAGGCAGTTCATACCGTGGGATAGTTAAGATTGAGTGTTTTAATCCATTGGTTACCTTTTCAGGTTAAACTATTCATTTAAGCAGAGTAAGGACAATAGAGTCCATCAGCGGCAAGTCTGGGGTGTAATGTAAGACGAACACATCATAACTTTTCTGCCTTGCTCCTTCCCACCTACTCTTCAGGCGACCCATCTGTTTTGGAAAGCTTAATAATTCAGGACTTCAAAATCGCTGTCTGTGCGTGAGGAGCAAAGACGACACGCTGTGATCTTTTTGCACACGGAGGAGATCGAGGTCTTGATAGGAAGCAGGGCTGGGAAAGTTGTGATGCTGGTGTCGTTGGTGAGGAACCAGGTGAGCTGGGGAGTGAGCCGGGGTGAGACGTGTCGTTTGGGGAGCGCTGGCCAAATTCAAAGTACTTATGCAGAGACTTGCCTCTAATTATATATTTAAACCCAGATCCAAAGCAGTTATATACCTGCAAAAAAAAAAAAAAGTAAAATACAGCATCACCTGTAGAGGTACCTCTGTGCTTTGCTGAGTGAAAGTCTGCACGATTAGATGGGGCATGGCAAGATGATCTCTGGTCCATAGGCTTAAACTGACCAAGGCCACCAGCTTGCAGCTGAAGTATTTTGTAGAAACTCAGCTATGAGTGTCAAAGTCTGTAGAAGTGCGGCTTCTACATCTTTATTAACATTTTTAATCTTATTATCTCAAGCCTTTTATCTTCAAATGTTCTTGGCTGTTTGTTTGTTTTCTTTACATTTGTTTACATAACTGAAAGTTTTTCTGGAAATGCTGGTATGGCTTTAAACTGCAAGGGTGATTCACTGAAAATAATTCATTCAGAGATCTCGGCATCTCTTTTCCTTGTCATCTGGTGGTGGATATTCTGTGATTCTCTTGGAAGGTTTTTTCCCCTGAATGTGCATGTATGCGCTCACACCTGGAGAGACTTGCACACATTTGCAAATGCAGCCACTTCCCTCTTCTTTTTGGGCTTTTAAGTCGCTCCCTGTTTCTGGAACAAGACGCATCCGACCTGTACGATTAACCCTTTCTGCTGTGTGCCTCCTTTCTTTGAGTCTAAAAGTGTGACGGAGCTGCTGAGATCCGCAGGACCCACCCTGTGGCCCCACTGGGTTATTCTTCATGCTGTAAACCTCTCTACCCTTCTAATACAGAGAAGGATCGTGCAAAATCTGCTTTGAGAGCGGTCTGTGCTCTGTGCTTACTCCTGCCATTTGCCCAGGCTCAGCCTGGGAGCTGCTGGCTGCCCTGGGTCAAACCAGGCCAGGCACTTTCCTAAAGAATAGAACAGTATAGATCTGCTCCCAGGGCTCAGAATTGTTCCTTGGAGTTGTTTAACTTATTACCATAGGTTCAGGTGCTGTTGTTGATATAGAGGTTACAGCTTGCTCACATGTTGATATCTGTCAGTAGCAAAAGCAGTGAGTTCTGCCTCCATCTTGGTAAGCTTTCAGGAGCTGGCATAGGAAATGAACCACGGTCCTTGCTGCCTGTGAAACGAGCTCATACATAGTGTAAGGGGTAGGATTTCCCTACCGGTCCTGTAAGTGAAATCTCATGAAACTTAGAGTGGCTCATTGCTGTAAATATCAGTATTACTTGAGCTATTTCCTTTGTAGAGCTCTCACTTGAAATTTTCGCTGCTGAAGAGAAATCTGGGGACTAAACACCTTTGAAGAGCAGTAGGTTGTTTTTTTCCCTTGTTCTGAAAAAGGTCATTTATGCAATGCCAGAATTCCCTGTAACTTAGTACTTTGCACTGCTATTTCAGAAGTTAAAAGCTATTACGATGCTCTTTAATCAGCAGCAGACTGTGACAAAACATGGTTGCTTGGCAGTGACAGTCGTGTCATTGCAAAACCGACATCTCCCTTAGAACCCGTGCAAGGTAACCAGCAGGCGTTAGGTGAGTTGGGGTTAGCCCAGTAAATGCAATGCAAGGAGCCTGCAGCAGATATGGAGTCACCCCGTAATTACGCTCCTGTTTTTAATGCCTCATCTATGAAACAGTCGCTGGAACAGGACAACTTTTATAAATTCAAGGAGGGCCATGGTTATTATAACTAACTTCAGCAACACTCGGCTCTTTGAGGGCTTTTATCCAAATGTCTCCAAGCCTTTGTTCTTCACAAAGGGAGATAAATGTAATTATCACAGTCCTAAGTGGGGAAAGCTGAGGCGTACTGAACCTAATTACCTGCTCAAGGATATACAGCAAATCAGTAGCAGAGATGGGAACACAAACCAGTTCTCCTGACTTCCCTTTGTGCCCTAGTCGCTGCATCTTGGTGCCATCTCTATTAGGTAGCAGCTGCAGTGGGGATAACAAGACAAACCATCCCAATAAGGCAAAGCTGCATGGGCCTGAATAGAAGGGAGACAACTGTATGCCCAGCTGAGGTGACTGTGAGATACACCTATAGCCTTTTGTCTGGCATTCAGTGAACCTGGGCCGGCACTGGGAGCTTGTATGTTGTACCTGTGAGACACCAGTTTGTTCCTCGTCATTTGTCCTTGTTTGCAGGACAGGACTGCTGCCACAGATCGCCCACCCAGCTGCTCTCTGCTGACAGCCCCTGCTGCCATCCCAGTTGGTGAGGTGAGTGTTCTGGGACGAAGCCACAGCACCACGCACCCTGTGCCATCCGCTTAGGCTTCTTTCTTTGCAGCTTGTGTCGTTTGTGTTCCAACCTGACCCTCAACATCCACGCAGACGCAGCAGGACCTGCGGCCACCAAGACCTGCGCCAAGCGATTCCTTGTTCCTGGGAGCAGTGCCACGCGCCTGAAATAAGAGGCTGTGCGAAGAGGTGAGAGATGAGATAAGTGAGGCACTGATTCTTCAAAGGCCGCATTCAGCCGCTGTTCCCTCCAAAGGCTGACAGCAGAAAGGGATGGCCTTACGGTGTTCTGTTCTAAGTAAGTGATGTCAAAGCAGAGGAAAGGATCTTTTTTTCACCCCTCTCACTGACTCCAGGCCAGCTATATTCAAACTCTGCTTTCTCAGTGCCTACGCAGCCTGGGTGCAGAGCTGTGCGGGGCTGGTTCCTCCCTGTGCATTACCAGCTATCATAAAAGCTCTGAAATGACAGTGCCTGTGGCATCTCTGAAGGCTCTCTGGAGGTCCCTCCACCCATCTGGCTTACCATTTTTCTGTACAGCTGTGATAGAAGTCATCTCAGCAAGTCAGGGGGATTCACTGCTACCTCGGTGACATCCTTTTCCTGCTTGGGGTCAAAGTGTAACCTTGAGTTTTTGCGGCAGACCAGACTGCTCTCCCTGTGGTTCCCTGAGCACAGTAGCCTGGGTCCGCACTCATTCATCTGTTCTAGGAAGCAAACCAAGTTAAAATTCTCAGGATGAGCTTTTTCTAGCGTTTAGTGATGGCTCATCACATTGCAGCAAAGTGAGGCTTTCAAAAACAGGAACATATTTCAACCCCTAGCTGGGAATAACAAGTTTCAGCACAGTCAGCAGGCAGCTTGCTGCTCACACCCTGGTCAGTACCTGCTTTTGCTGAGAATGGAAGGAGGTACAACTGTGGAAAGGGGTGACTGGTTGTCAGTGTGATACCTTTAAACATGAATCGTAGGTTGTGGTTCCAGCCACAAGAAGATGACCTGTTTAGCGTTTGCTCAGCTTACTTAGCTGTCAGTTTTACCCCACTAGAACATAAGGGCAAGCAAGAATGGGCCAGACAGTATTTTGTGGAAAGAGCAGGCTGCTCCAAAGGCTTCCATGAGAGAAACACAAGATGAGGGAAAGGGAACTGGCTGGAGCACAATAACATAGGGGCAGGAAATACACCAGAACACCGTGCACCAGTAGACTGAGGGGGGTTTCCCTCTGCAGTTCTTTTGAAGGAGGACTTCTGGCATTTAGAAGGGTCAGATTTGGCCAGATCAAGCACCGAGCATGGGCTGCTTCTCACAGCAGACTGAAGGAGAGCAATCATAAGAACCCTGAAAACCACAGTGGCTGGTGCTGGTGTCGTTGACAAGAAGGTAAAGAAGCCCTGCCCTGCAATGCTGGTCACTCCCCTCTGCCCATTTCCCAGCAGTAGAGTTGAACCAAGAGCATTCCCATCCCAGTGCCTCCTTCCCATCCCGAAGTTCTGCCTCTACAGCCAAGAAGTCACGAGCCACGTCCAGTTATACCACTGCTCTGTGTTCTCCAGGACAGAGATGCTCATGGTGGACGCCTCTGCTCCTGCTGGATGGAGACTCCAACAGGTTTAGATGTATTTTAGTGTCTTCCCTGGATTGAGTTGAAGCGGTCATTTACATTTTTGGATGCTACATGTGCATACACACATGTCCATGTATGTGTCTCTTATTTAGCATTCCCCAGTGTGGCTTTCAGCTCAGATGGTACATGGGCTGGTTTTTGCCTCAAGTGCTTAAAGAGAGAAATGGGGACTCTGGCTCCTCTTACAGCAATAGCCTAATCTGGCCCACAGCCACCTCATGCCGAGGAGAGATCTCAAAAGAGAGGTGCTTTAGAAGTATGGTCCAGTAAAGGTGCTTATTTGTGGAAAGCAGCCTGAAGACTGGAAGAAAGCAGCAGCCATCACCGTGAAGGTGCAGTAAACGCGGTGCTGCCGTAGCTCCCCACGCCCACCTCCCGTCCAGGGCAGCCCTTGGTGCAGAGCAGGTTCCACTGGCACTGCGGAGCAACAGCTATTCTTGGACACCACCTACTGGCATTGTCCTCGTTAACTCTTCTGACGATGAGCAGTTGCGCAGGGTGCAGAGGGCATCCCGAGCCTGGGGGCGGAGAGATAGACATGACCTTCCCGACCTTGTCAGTGAATGTCCTGCTTGTGTTCTTTCTGAGGGAGGGGGCTGCCCTGGGGCTCTGAAAAGCAGCGTTATGTAAGGGAGGGATTTTTCCATGCTACTGGGATGCCAAAAGAAGTGCTGTGAAAGGGCGTGGGTGAAAGAAGGAAAAAAAAAAAAAAAAAGGAGAAAATGCTTCCAGGAATAAACCAGAGGTCTTCCCTTCCCTACCGCAGCTCCAGCAGAGCTCTGTATGGCAGAGAAAAAGCTTTTCATTTTTGGACGGAGCGTTTTGAATCAGACAGGAGGAGGAGGTACAGCTTCAGGCTGCCCTGCCTTCCAGCGCCAGTATCCCAGACTGCATGACAGGCAGCAGGAAAGAACAAAGGGCTGGCGGTCACTTGTCCTAGTTGGCACAGGGCATGGAGAGAGGTAGGCAGGGGCCATGCTTGACCGCTGTGTGGCTTTGCTGTATGTGATGGGAAGAAACATCCCAGCTGCAGCCGCTCCATTTGAAGAACGCAGTGCAGCCCTTCCTCCGTCTTCTTGCCGTTGTCCTGCCGCAGCTCTGGCATTTCAGCACAGATCACACCAGCAGGCTCCCAGCACACCCATGGGCCCTAATTGCTCCGAGCAGCTTCATCTGCCCAGCGGCTCCATTTAAGCTCAGCCTGCAGCTAGCTTGCAGGTGGCTTTGTCTCCAGCTTTGTTGCCTTTGGGGTATGTGTCAAGGGTCCCATGAGGATCACCGACCTCCACCCCTGGCTCCACATAGCACCACCCAAACCCTCTTTCCCAAGCATATTCCTTTCACAGGACTAGTGCCCTTGTGAGCATAGGTCTGACTTCCACTGGTGCTTGAGAGGGTAGAAATGTAACAGGGCTGCCTTGGTGCTGTGTATCCCAGGGTCTGCATACTGCAGGATCTGAGTAAGCCATCAGTACCTGCAGAGATCCTGCTGGCATCTCTTGCTGTTCTCCTGTCAATGGCAAGGGCAGTGCAGGGAGGAGTGTCTACTGGGGCTTTGAGGTATTACGTTTGTTTTAAAATATTAATTTCCTTTTCTGTTTGCTGGCTGTAGAGTCTGAGGGATAAAAGATGTATCTGGCAGGTGGCCTTTGGAAACAGAGTTTGTTCTGAATGGTGTGTGTAGGGTGTGAGCCCATAGTTTAATGGCTCTTACTATTAAGGGTTTTATGAAACAATCATAATGAGAGGGGGCCTCTTCTTCCAGCAAAACTGAAATTCTTTTCCTTCAATTGCTTCCATTTTCTGTTGTATAGTGTATTGAAAAAGAAGGCTTTCATTACTGTGCCATATCACCCCGGGCTCCCCTTTCATATGAATCCTACCAATTGGAGAGATGTGTTCCTGGAAGATGCTTACATGGCTCAAGAGCTTTACTCTGGCTCAGTAGCTTTCTCTGATTGGGCAAGCTCTCTTTTTATGGTGAGTAAAATCAGAGGTGATTTACAGCCTACACTGATATAATGTGACCCAGCCATGATAATCGTTCATCGTAATGAATGATAGATGTAGTTATTACCTTGTTTTATTACTGGAGCAGCTAATTCCAAGCTACGTTTACTGCGCAGGATGAATACCGTAGGCTGGAAAGAAAGCACTGGCCTTGTTGTACTGATTCAAATGGATTTCAGAAGCTGTCTTGCACATCAGGTGCAGACTATTTTACATTGCAGGGAAAAAAATACTGTTGGGTTTGTACTTTTCAGTGTGCATTTCCTAATTTTAAAGGTGGAAAGTCATGTGTTCTCATTCTCACGTTGTGAAGTCTCTCAGAGAAAGCATCTGTGATCAGAGCAGATCTTTTAGTAATTAATATGAGCCCCAATTCTATTTATGACTCTCAGTGTCTTACTGGTAGTTTTCAAAGTGAGATTGCTGCAGTTTTTACGTAGAAGCTTTGCAGGCCACGTGATACACTGACAGATTATGTTGCCTGTAAACAATCTGTTCTGCAGTAACAACCTTCCTGTCTCCGTTCAATATTTATATATTTATTTATAAAATAACAAAGGAAGAAAAGGGTCTTGTCATATTATCCAGTGAACTGGCAGCTCTGAGAGCTTCTTAGGCGTGAGAGCAAGCTTGCAGTGATGGCACTATGGAGCTTCTTTGTAGACAAGCCCCAACAAAATAACCAGGCCTGATCAAAACTGCTAACACCATAAGTTTCACTAAAAATTAATTAGTAGAGAGGAAGAAAAAGAGGAAGGGCAGGCACGGCTTTGAAGAACAAGTTTCAGAAAGTAACACTGTGGTAACCCTGAAGGGTATTTGGACAAAGACGATATAGATTTTGCTCTTCAGAGGGAAATATGAAGAGAGGCTGATGTTGCAGTGTTGATGCTGCCTTGCCAAAGTGCACAATTTGAGGAACAAGTGACTTGTGTATTCTGACACTTGTGTTTTCTGGGTTAGGGGTTAGGGTTAAGATTGGCTTGGGGTTATGGTTAGGGTTAAGTTTTAGCGTTAGAGTTGTGGTTAGGTTTTAGTGTTAGAGTTAGTTGAACACCTCCAGGGATGGTGACTCCATCACCTCCCTGGTCAGCCTGTGCCAGTGCTTCACTTTTCTTTCGGAGAAGAAATGTTTACTAATACCCAACCTGAATGCCCAGCCTTCCCCTGGTCCAAGCTGAGGTCATTCCCTCTGGTCCTATCACTGTTACATGGAGCAAAGGCTGACACTCATGTCGCCACAGCCTCTTTTCAGGCAATTGTAAAGATCAATAAGATCTTCCCTGAGCCTCCTCTTCCCCAGACTGAACAATCCCACTTCCCTCAGCCACTCCCCTTAACACTTATGCTCCAGGCCCCTCACAGATTCCTTGACCTTCTCTGGATGCCCTCCAGGGCCTCAATGTCTTTTCCTGGAGTGAGGAAGAGCCTGTTACAAGGATGAGCCTATTCCAAGGCAGCAGCAGTTCAAAATGGAGGTACCCTGAATCACCAGCTGCCTTGACAATAGTTCCTCATCTACCCTGCAGGAGTGGGCAGGTCCCAAGGACTGTGTGGTGGGGCTGGAGACCTTGGCTGGCTGAAAACCCTTCTGTGAGAAGCTGTGTTTCACCTCCCTGAGATGCAGAGCCCCTGTCTGTAGCTGGCTTTCCATGGGCATACTGAGTCTCAAATTTGAATGAGAAAACAGTTTATTGCATGACTCTGGAAAGGCTACAAAGTGCTCTCTGGGGATAAAGATATGTGGGTGGGCATGTATGTGTCTTCATTTACTGTAGGCAAAAATGACAATCTTATTTGTAGTTATGTCTGCCCTCTGCTTCCTGCTAGAGCTCCCCTTCTGCACTTCTGGCTTACCAAAGTTTCTTCTCTGCTTGCAGTTTTCCCTTGTTGCTGCAATTTTCCATTGTTGCTTGTTTGCCTCAGGCTTAGTTCCTTTTCAGAGAAGCTGGAGTACAAAAGGTCTGGTTTTAATGAAGTTTAGGAGAAAACCGATGTTTTGTCTTACATTTCTGACTGAAAGAGTTGCTTGGTTGTTTTAACATTTTCATGTTCTGAAATGCAGCCTCAAAATTTAGCTGCAAGATCAACCTGGCACAAAGGCATTTTGGTTTTGGCATGTTTTCTAGATTTAAGCTCATAATCACTTATTTCTCCTACGAAGTAAAGAAACCTATTGTGGTTTGTCTGTTTTGCTCTTCTCTCAGAAATAGTCATTTTTTGTTATTTATTTATTTATTTATTAAGTGCTATGGATGAGAGTCTCTCTGAAACGTTTATGCAATCTCTATTGACCAATGGTGGAAGAATCGGAGGCTGCAGAATGGAGAGTGGTTTTTGGAAGTGGAACAATGGATGGAGGTCAAAGAATGGAAGTTAAAAAAAACGGAGGCCAAAGAATGGAGGTTAAAAAACTGGAAGCTGCAGAGTGGAGGCCAAAAAACTGAAGGCCATTTTTTGGAGGCTGCAGAATGGAGCCTGCAGAATGGAGGACATTTTTGGAGATTGTTTGTTGGAGGCCCAAGAATGGAAGCTGAAGAACAGCAGCTGAAAAACTGGATGCTGGATAGTTGAGGCAATCTTTTAGAGAACATTTTTTGGAGGTTAAAAAATCAGAGGCCGATGGATGGAAACAGTTGGAGGCCACAGAATAGAGGCTGAAAAATTAGAGGCCAGATAATGGAGGCCAGATAATGGAATCCATTTTTGGAGGCTATTTTTTGGAGGCTGCAGAATGGAGCCTGCAGAATGGAGGTTGCAGATGGAGAACGCTTTCTGGATGCTGTTCATTGGAGGCCCAAGAATGGAAGCCAAAGAATGGCAGTTGAAAAATTGGATGCCATTTTTTGCATATGGAGGAACGGAAGCCAAACAATGACAGTTGAAAAACTGGAGGCTGAAGAATGGAACCAAATAATTTGAGGCCAGAAAATGAAGGTTGAAAAATTGTAGGCTGAAAATCTGAGGTTGAAAAACTGTAGGCTGCAGAATGGAAAATGCAGGAGGAAGGACATTGTTTGGAAGCCATTTGTTGGAGGCCCAACCATGGAAGCCAAAGAATGGCAGTCAAAAACTTGGATGCTGAAGAATGGAGGGTGTGTTTTGGAGGTCATTTTTTGAAGGTTGAAAAATGGAAGGTGAAAAATTGGAGGCTGAAGAATGGAGGCCAAAAGAATTAGAGGCAAAAGAATAGAGGTAAAAAAAAATTGGAGGCCACAGAATGGAGGTTGTAGAATAGAGGACATTTATAGGAGGTTGTTTGTTGGAGGCCAGATTGGAAGTCAAAGAATGGTGGTTGAAAATTGGAGGCCACTCTTCGGAGGCCATTTTTTGGAGGATAAAGAATAGAGGAGAATAAAGAATAACTGGAGGCCAGAAATGGAAGTTGAAAAGTTTGAGGCTGTTTTTTAGAGGCCAGATAATGGAGGCTACAGAATGAAGGATGTTTATTTGGAATGCAATGAATGGAAGCTAAAGAATTGGGGTTGGAAAACTGGAAGCTGAAGAATGATAGTTGAAAGATCGGAGACCAATTTTTGGAGGCTGGTTTTTGGAGGCCATGGAACGGAGGCTGTTTTTTGGAATATGAAGAATGGAAGCCAAAGAATGGCAATTGAAGAATTGGTTGCCAAAGGATGGAGGGCAGAGAATGATGGTTGGAACACTGGAAGCCAAAGAACACAGGCCATTTTTTGGAGGCTGTTTTTTTTTTGAGGCTGAAGAATGGAAGTTAAAAAGCTGGAGGCTGAGGAATGGAAGCCAAAAAACAAAAGGCCAGAAACTAGAGGCTAGAAAATGGAGGATGTTTTTGCAGTCTGAAAAAAAAAGAAGCTGAAGCAAAGAGGCTGAAGAATGGAGGCTGAAAATGGAGCCTGATTTTGGAGACAGAAAAACAGAGGACAGTTTTGGTGGCTGAAGTATGGAAACTGAAAAAAAAGGGAGCCTGTTTTCTGAGGCTGAAAAAAGGAAGGCTTATTTTGAAGCCTGAAAAATGGAGTGAGTCCAAAAAATAAAGCAAGACCAAAAAATAGAGGCTAAAAAATTGAGACTGTTTTTGTAGTCTGAAAAATGAAGGCTGAAAAAGTGGAAACTGAAAAGAGGGAGGCTGAACAACAGAGGCTGAAAAAATGGAAGATCTTTATTGAGGCTGAAGGATTGAGGTTGTTTTTTTGGAGTCTGTCTTTGGATGCTGTTTTTATAAGCTAGTTTTAGAGGCTGAAAACTGGGGGCTGTAGCAGAAATGCTAAGTCAAGACCTGAACCAGTGATTGAGAACCTGATGGGAAGGCAGGGCCAAGCCAGGGGAGCTAAGCTGCATGCAGTGCACCTGAGTGACTGGAAGGTAGGAAGTGGCCCTTCCCAGACCTCATTTAAGGGCTGGCAGTGGAGGCAAGGGGATCTTGCTGAAGATCCCTGCTTACATGAGGCCTTCTGAAGGTAAGAATTTTCTTTCCTTTATTTCTGTGTCTTCAGCTGTTGTATTTGAGCAGATCCTCACTTGCTGCAGCTTGGGTCTTTGCTGCTCTGCTGTTATTGCGGCACTTTCCATTGTGTTACAGGGGCTTAAGAATGGACCCTGTCTTTGGAGAATGAAAAATTGAGAACGCTTTTGAAGGCAGAAGAATGGAGGCAGAACGGAGGCTTAAGAATGAAGGCTGAAGAGCGGAGGGTGAAAAATAATGTCTGTTTTTAGAAGATGAAAAATAAAGGCTGGTTTTGTAGGCTGAAAATTCAAAAGTGTATAAAGAGGCTGAAAAATGGAGGTTGAATATCAAGGCTGAAAAGGTGAGGCTGTTTTGGAGTATATGAAGTGGAAGCAGAATAATAGGGAATGAAAAAGGAGGCTGAATAAGCAAGGCTGAAAAATAATGTAAAGAAAATAGAAGCTGGGAAACGGAGGCCTGTTTTATTATTATTTTTATTTTATTTTTATTAGAAGGAAGGAGATGTGGTTGTTGTATGGAATGATGAGAAGTGACATGGGGGAGAAGATGGATGTGAAAGGATTAGGGAGATGGGAAAGAGGGTAAATGGACTCACGTAGTGGTATAGATGTAAGAACACTGGTCCGAGGGACCGCTGTCTAAAACTTGCCACAGGAATCTTCCAACCCCTGCACTGGGGCAGCCAAAAGCTGTGTAGTGTGTGGGCAAGATTTTTTTTCCCCCACCCTGGTACACAGAAAGCCAACAGCTTTCAGAATGCATTGGCTTTGTCAGTGTCTCATATGGTCAAAATGTGTTTTGTGCTGAGGTTTTTAATAGAAATACTGATATTGGTGTAAGTCGAAATACATGACTGAAGACAAGAAAAACATGGGAGGGGCATGTATTGATTGCTGCAGAGCACTCCATGTTTCCCACAAGTGACAGAACAAAGAGCAACCTGAAACTCTAGAGGTAAGGTGACAAGATGAGGAGGAGCTGGAGCTGTGAAACATCCAGATAAGGACAAGTAGACCCAAGAATTTGAGGGGTGGGGCAAGACAGGCACTACAGCACAGTATCTGCTGTGAAAGTCTATAAAAGAGACCTCAAGAAATCAGTCGGGAGTTCCCAGTCAGGAGCAGCCTAGGAAATGCAGTGAGTGTGATGGTGCTGTCTTATGTGCTTCTTGCTGTACTAAAGCGATCCTGGCCAGACCACTTCGAAGAGATGCCTGTGAGTATTTGAATGGAAGGGTGGGAGTAGATAGAATCAACTTACTAGCTTTATTTTTTATTTGTTTAAGGAAAAACTGCCTTTCCCCACTCTCAAGTCTTGCAGTGAATTTTTGTCATGCTGGTTGCCTATGGTGGTAGAACTAAATGTTCCAGTTCTGCTAATGGTTCATGTAGGAGGTGGAATATATCCACGTGATGGCATTTTATATGTGTATTTCTGTTGTCTTTCAAAAAAGATTCAGATAACTAGGTTGCAAAACTACTATTTGGAAGGAGTATTACTGGCGAAGTCAAGCACTGGACTGCCACAAATAGAAGCTGTCTGTTGAGGCTGCCCACTGCCCTCTTGGAAGGCATGCTGCTTCCACCAAGATGTTTGTCATGTTCCCTGCTCTCTAGATAGTTGGCGTAAGAGGCCCGTTGCTTGCTTGTTCTTACTTCCCCCAGTCTGCCGAGGTGCCCTGCTGCCGATGGGTGGATCTGCTGCATTCTGCAGTAATAAAAAGCAGATGATTTTCCTTCTTAAAGTACCCAAAGGGGGTTACTAACGCAGATCCTCTTCACAGTGTGCCCATCCTGGTGCACACAGTCAAATCCGGTCCCTTCCAGCATTACAGAAGGGCTAATCCCTGCCACTGGAGACACCCAGATTAACCCATGGTGGGATTAGGATGTTTGAGCTGTTGCTAGAAGATTAGTATATTTGGTTCTCAATATTTGCAGAACTTGCCCTAAAAATTACTTCGAAATAGGACTTCTGGGTTGGCAAGAAAGTTTGGAAAAGTCTGGATTGAAAGCAAGTCGGCTGTAAAGATTAAACTGGGGTGGGAGTGAGCTGAATGCATCTGAGATTTAAACCTTTCACTGTTGATGGGGACAAAAGGCACTTTTGTGTTGTGAGCTTCCCATAGGCTGGTTTATTCTGAGTCGCTTGGCTGGAAGCGAATGGAACTGCTCTCCTGGCACTGGCTTTATTCAATCATTGGGCTGATCTCCTGATAAGAGATAAATACCCCTGTCCTAGATAACATTAGTCTTTGTGGTGAGGAAAAGTGCCTGCTAAGTGGCTTGTCTGGTGCTTTGCTTTCTGGAGCTCCCTGCTAATGACATTGTGTGGCATTAAGTGGGTGAGCTGCCCAAAAATGAACTTGTCTCAATTCCTCCACAATGCAAAATGAGGTTATTTTCAGGACAGGGCCTCTGCAGTGGTACTTGTAGTTAGGAAGTGATTCGCTCCCTCTTTCTGTGCTCTGCACTGGGACTTGGGCTGTCTGTGCTCATCACATTTTATTTCAGCTGCTAGCAGGAGTATTCATGTTTAAAAGGGAACTTCCTCTTGTCAGCAGGGCATTAAATCCAATGCCAAATCTGCTTGTGCCTGCTCTGTGCCCTGTAAATGCTTACATGCGTTTCTAGTGCGTGGGGGAGTGACAGCTGAGTGCGGTCCCGTTGCAACCATTCCACATGAACTGGAATTTCACCTACCACCAATATTTGCCCACAAAACCACGTCCCTCAGTGCCGCATCTCCACGGTTCTTGGATGCCTCCAGGGACAGTGACTCCACCACCTCCCTAGGCAGCCTGTCCCAGTGCCTCACCACTCTTTCAGAGAAAAATTTATTCCTAATATCCAACCTGAACCTCCCCTGGTGCAACTTGAGGCCATCACATCTAGTCCAACCATGCTTCCTTCTGTCTGTAAGTATGTGTGTGAACAGCTCTTTCTTAGCTGGTGCGTGTGTAATGGCATTTATCACACTTGCCTGACAATATCCCTCTTCCTCCAGAGTCTGACAGGGATTATCAGTTGAAACCCAGGTGGAAAGAGGAGCTCTAACAGATCTCCCAGTGAAGCTACACCAGGAAGGTAAAGCCTTTCTGTAAAGGCTTGCTTTGAGTCTGGTAGTGTGGTACCTTAGAGCTGCAGCTGTACTGAGAATTCCCTCTTCTGGGAATGCTGTGCAGCCTGGTGAAGCAGCAGTTGTTCAGTTTTAACTCATGCATTTATAAACATTAAGCACATTCCTCTGCACTTTAAAAACATACTTTGGGGGATATCTGTAGAGCGGCATGACAGAATAACTCTGAATATTTTATCCAAGACCTGTATTGCAATTTCTTCTAGAGAAATAACTCTTCGAAACCCAGAATATGGGTCTGTAGTTTGTGCCTTGCTTACTGTGGCAGGAGGACAAGGCTACTGCTATGATGGCACCACTTCCATCTGTCACTGAAACTCAGTAAATGCATTATGTAGTAACCAACAGGAACATGGGACAGCAAATTCCACACATGGAAGTTGTCCTGGATTCATATTAATACGAATCTAACTGATCAGCTGCACCTTAGCAACACGTGTAAGGTAAAGTTGACTGTGTTGTATAGAACTCCAACTGTTCACTGGATGAAAACGGATTGCCTGACATCATGCTGGGGTGATTTGGTCTATCTGATGAGTAGAAGTGTGTGTATATACGTAACATATGCTTTTCTGATCAGTGTGTATTCTCTGAATTGAATCATACCGAAGCTGCTGGTTTCATCATCAGAATACCTTCAGAGGGTGGACCTCAGACCTACACTGATAACGTAGGGTAGCAGCGCTGGCTGGATGCCTGGTCTTTCCCAAAGCTAACTCCATGCACGCCCATATTCTTGTGTTTATTTTTCCCCTGCCACCCAAAAAAAAAAACAAGGAATCCCAAGCAGGATTCATTGTATACCCGATGATATTGCCTCTAAATGAGTGAGAATGTGTACCTCAATGCTAGGGGTTACTTTACTCATTGCCCTTAAAGTTGGTACTGGGGAATCTACTGCTGAACTGCCTGCTTGGTAGATGCTATAGTCGCACAAGAGAAATGGTGTTCAGATAGTGAAGCACATCTTCAGTTGGCAACAGGGAGAAAAGGGGATGTGAGGTGACTGCAGCCCTGTAGGAGATGGAGATGCAAGTAGAGGTGAATTGGCCAGCACAGCTCGCTCTGTTCCTGGGGAACTGGCTGCAGTGGGAGCCTTTTCTGTGTTTGCTCACATACATTTTTGTTTGCAATATGCCTTAAACCAATATCTGCATGGAGTAAATTTAAAATCTAAAAAGACAGGAGTACTATACATGCTTGAGGTGCAAGAGAAATTATTCACGTATATACAATGCTTAGCACTGCAGAATGCTCCCTGAGTGCTGAGTCTGGGCAGGAGCTGAGCTTGCTGCTCCTTCAGTGGATCCAGGCCTTGCTACAAGTTATATGTTCAGTTTCTTAGAACCCAACTCCAGGCTGTTTTTGTATGTTTTCTTTCAGCCACCCCTGCATGTATTCCTGCTCCCTCCCTCCCAAGAGTGTAATTTTTTTTTTTTTTTTTTTGAGCCCTGATGTTTTTATTTCTCCCTTGTGGAAGCACAGAGCAGGACACCGAGCGCAGGCGCTCATTAGCTTCTGTCTGTCATCCAGTTTGCAACGTGCATTGCTTGGGCTGTTATAAAAGGCCCTTGTTAAGTAATTGTATTTCTCTTGCATAAGCGTTTGCTTTCAGGAAGCTGCAGCCAGTCGGAGGCTGCAACTCACAGAAAGCATTCCTAACCACTGTGATTTTTGAAAATAACGCACCGGTACCACTCTGCTGGAAGTGCTGTGAAACCTCTGTAGATAGGCTCGAGCAGCGGAGACCCCAGCACCCGTGGTGGCTGAGCTGCAGCAGTAAGGCACTGCCAAAACACTCTGCGCTGAGCGGATCGTCGTGAGTAATGTTTCTGATCCTTCTAAAGGGCATTTGTGGCTGGTCATTGCCAGCCATACATTAGAGGGAGGCAGGAGGTGAGAGATGGGCAGTGAAACTATGGACTGGTGTTAAAATAACGCTTTCCTCCTAGACTTCCGTAAGCAAGCACACGTTTCTCTGAAGCCGTGTAATCAAGTCTCTCCCAAATATGCTAATAAAAAAGAAATGTGGTGCCAAATTCAATTACAGAACTGTCAGGAGTATGCAGACTTGGCCAGGCAGTGAGATGGAAGGGCCATCCAGCCCTGTATACTGGCTCGGTGTCCGACAATCAACGTTCAAGGGAAAAAAATAGAGGTTAGGGCAAGCATGCAGTGTTATTACCTCTACTACATTTTCCGAGCTTTCAGAAATCTGCACATTAGGTTTTCCTGAGTCAGAAAACATATAGTTGGTACTACAAATGGGTTTTTCTTCTCAGAATTTGCGTGTTCAGCATAATTCTGTTAAAGACAATGAGTTGTTTGGGGGTTTGTCTGGCATAAATCTCATCTGGATTTGATTTCCTGAGTTAAGTGAGCTCTGCAGCGTAAGATTTTAATGAAAATGACTGGCCTATTTTCTGTTTAGATGGAACTGGTAGGAAAAGCATGCGTGGATTTAGCAGAGAACTGTCTCCCACTAAATTTCCTCTCCCGCTTCCTTTTGCTGTATCTGGATGCAGCTAACCCACAAAGAAAGCCCAGAACTGTAAAGCCATCCACTGAAGTGGGAACTGGAATTTGTGAGTTAGATGCTGAGCAGCTGGGAATGGCTCCATTGTTATTTCTGCCAACCCTAGGAGGCACTGAAGTGTCTCTGTGTAGAAAAGGCTGCTCAAGTGCTGGGCTGTGAGGGGAAATAAAGCTATTGCCCATACTGTGGGTGCGTGTACACATAGTTTTGCAAGTGGCATGGAACTTTTCCTTGATATAACTAATGGAGATCACTTGGGAGAGCTCGAGTCACTACTTACAAACCTTGAAAGATGTAGTACATAGAATTTACAATCTATGAAGTTCCTAAGGCCTGCTATAACATTTGAATTGTTTTTATAGCCAGTTGATGAGTAGGTAATTCATATAGAGCCACTAAGGTTGGAAAAGACCACTAAGATCATCATGTCCAACCACCAACCCATCCCCACCATGCCCACTGACCATGTCCCTCAGTGCCACATCTCCATGGTTCTTGAACACTGCTGTGAGAAGAAGTGAAAATGCCACCAACAGAAGTCAGCAGCTAAAACTGGGAAAGTTACAGCATCATTTCTTGTTCTAAAACAAACTCTGAATCAGAGAACAAAATGAAGCATGCATTGTTATATCCAAACAAAATCTCCAAATTTTTTTCAGGATAAAAATGGACTCTATGCCCAAGCTGAAGATTTTTGTGATGTTGCTATCCCTGGCTTCTTTCACAGTCATGGTGATAATGAATGCTGGAAATGCCACTGGGCTTTTCAAAGGTAATGCAAGCAAATAGTCTTTGTTCAGAGAGATGAGTCCTGTGCATTGCATCGCTTTCTGATGCCTTAGATCAGTTTCACTTCTCTAAGCCATCAGAGCCTCTTCCAGTCCCTTGAAATCAGAGCAAATGGTCTGGATCTATCTCTTGGTGAAGGTCTGTTTTTACAAATGCTGCACTTGTATCTCTGGTAGAAGCTTTCCAGGTCCTGGTGCTGTGGGTTTATAGAGGATGGTGCTTGGTTTGCATGCTGTGGAGCTCAGTCTGCCGGAAATAGGTGCTGTGCTTCTCTCTGGATTTTTCATGCAACTGGCTTTTCTGGTTCTGCACAAGAGAAAGGTGCTCAGTGTTTCCCAAAAGGGATAGTGATCCTGTAATGGGTTTTTAAAGGGAAGCCAATTGCAGCATGCGGTTTGTTTTCAACCGGGGCATCCTCTCATCTCTCTTGGATCTATTGAGGAGTGTGTGGGCTAAGCCTTGAGGAAGATTGCAGGTTGAGAAAATCAAGTCTTTGCCCATCCTTAGTATGTAATAACACATTAGCCTGCAATAACGTTCACCACCAGGTCTGTTCCGGACAACCCCTGGCAACATCTCGGAGAAGTACAGCACTGACTTCACCCCGGCCGGCTGGACTTTCCTCATCTGGAATGTCATCTATGCCTGGCAGCTCGCGTGGCTCCTGTATGCGCTGTCAGGGATCTGTCGGAGGTACTTTCCCTGCCCATGGCACAAATGGTGGGGGGTGGCACTTCCCTTCTGCAGCACAGTCTGTTACTCCCTTTCTGGGGTTTCTGGTTAGTGCAAAACCACTGCTATTCTTCTTGGCTTGACACGCTGAAGCTCTGGACCTTGTTTTAGGTTCAGCATCCAAAACATAGAAGCAGTTTGGAGGTCTGTATGGACTACTTGGTAATCTGTCCACACAAAGCAAGTAAACAGTTCTGTGAGGGCTGGCTTCTACTGGTTCATGTGATCTGACAGTTATCCAGCAGCTACTTTGTAGAGACTGTCATTTCATTTGTAGTTATTTTTCATTTTTTCAAAATAAAAAAAAAATATTTTCTCAAGTACTGGCTGGGAACATCCTTTTTCACATCCTTGTGGAAAAGGAGACAATAGAAGCTGGCAGAAACAGTCTTTAGATTTTTTTAAAATTTTATTATTATTCATTAAGAGGAAAGGAAAGTGGCAGTTGCGTGGAATGGTGAGAACTGAGGCTGGGAAGTGGATGCATGAGCAAGGATGAAAGGTATGGGTAAGAGGATGAACACACTCATATATCAGAGAGAACACTGCCTAAAATCTTTCACAGTATGAGAAATTTTTCAACCTGAAGCCCTAGAGGTAAGGTGACAAGATGAGGAGGCTGGCTTGGGTTGGAAGGGACCCCAAGGATCACTGAGTTCCAGAATATCTAGATAAAGATAGTGAGCATTTAGATGGAAGGGTAGGAGTAGGTAGAATCAACTTATTGGCTTTATTTTTTTTTTAAAGGAAAATTGCCTTTTCCATCTTTAAATTCTTGCAGTGAATATTTGTTACACTGATTGCCTATGTTGGTAGAGCTAAATGTTCCATTTCTGTTAATGGCTCACGTAGGAGGTGATATATGTCCATGTGATGGCATTTTATATATGTATTTCAGTTACCTTTTTAAAAAAAATCAGATAACTAGATTGCAAAATTAATGTATTAATGGCAAAGACAAGCACTGGACTGCCTCAAATGGAAGCTGTCTGCTTAGGCTGCCCACTGCCCTCTTGGAAGGAATGCTGCTTCCACCAAAATGTTTGTCATGTTTCCCACTCTCCAGATACTCAGCGTAAGAGGCCTGTTGCCTGGCTGGGAGCTGCATTCAGTGCTGTCAGGTGCAGGTGATGCTGCTGAATTTCAGCATATGAAGTGCTGAAAAAAAAAATGCTATAAGGAAAATTGGGCCACCAGAGTTACAAAGCAGGCTTCTGAAGGAGAAGTTCTTGATGGCCTCTATTCTACCACCATAAAATATGCTCTTATTGCAATCCAGGTGCATTTTCTTTTTCCCTATCCCACCTGTCCCTGCTCCTGACCATGCTGGGGGGCCATGTGGGCTCTGCAGCGTGTGCAGGCAGCAGTGGGCACAAATCTGTTTCTGCGGGACTGCCATCAGAACAAGGGGCTGCCTGTGTGCCTGTGGTCTGTTGTCAGGGAGCTGTGGAAAAAGAAGTGCTTGTGGAGGGTTCTGATGGGGTACCTTCTCTTTCCATACAGAAACGAACTTGGATGTGTCTACATGAAGCCAGACTTTCTGCCAATACCTTTTTATGTGGCGTGGATTCTGAATAATGGCCTCAATGTTGGATGGCTGTTTCTATGGGACAGAGAGTAAGCCATGTTTTTGTTACAGCAGCTTTCTAACCCTATGTTGGGACTGCCCCACTAGTGAAACTTTTGCCAAGGCCTGCCCAAAAGCTACCCTTTATAAACATTTTGCATTTTTGCAATATTTTTCATCTTGTCCAATATGTAGATGGGTAATTGAAGTTTTATCTTTCTTCACAATTGCTGTTCTTCAGTATTTTGTCCCACAGGTAGGACGAGAGCTATGACAGCTTTCATAAATACAGTTAAGCTCATTGCCTTGGATTGTTTTCATCATCATGCTGGCATGAAGGGCTTATAATAGCACCACTGTCAAGAGATGAAGAAATCAGCTGCAGTGAGGAAATAATAACTTAATGATTAGGAGTAAAACAGTATGTCAAAATAAGGCCTACACATAGTGATTACCTTTATTAAAGGCTTGATTAACTTAAATTCAGTGAAGGCCAAACACTAAAGCTATGAATTAAGGCATTGTGACACCACTGAAAAAATGCATTGTATGCTGTGTGTTTTTTGTCCTAGATACCTCCTCCCAGCCCTGCTGTTGCTGGCAGCCCTCACTTTTACTACAGGTGCTGCTCTCTTCATCTCACACAGAGCCTTGAGTATCCATTCCACGTGGTTCATGAAGGGTCACCAAGCTGATCTCTGGCTCATCCGGATCCTAGTAGGTGGCATTTAGGAAACTGTACTGTTAGTAAGTGCTTAAAAAACTGTGCAGTGCTGAAGGTTCCAGGAATTAAAGATTCAATGGCAGGAGAGAGGTGAGCGAACATTTCTGCACTGGCTTTAACTTGCAGGTGTACAAAGGCTTAATTGCTCCTCAGTTTCCTATCGGTCATCACAGGAAAGAAATGGAGCAGTTATATCCCCCTCACTTCTCCAGCTGCTACAGAGTGAAGCTTTCAGTGAAGTGTCCTCTGAAGTGTGTGGTAGGGAGAGGAGTATTTTTTTTGCAGAGGAAGAAGCGGGGAACTGCCATTGTGAAGGGTGACTTCTGTCATCGTAGCTAATAGAGATGTCCCCTGTATCTGGCAACCAAACGTTACATATTTCTTACATAAGGGGAAGTGCGTGTTGTTCAGGGTTTCAAATGCAGCTACCTTTCTAGAGTTTTAGCAAATTCTAGAGGAAAGTAAGTTTTCTGTTCTCTTTGAAGAGAGTGGGTGTTCATGCTCAGCAAACTGCAGAGAGAGAAGACAGCCATGCTCCATCACTTCTCAGTTCCACCCTGTGACCTGGCTCAGATCTGCTGCCCTAGACCCTTCCTGCCCCATCCAGCAAACCTCATGCTGCAGTCCTTCCCCTGGCTGCTGTTGTGTGCTTCTTGGTTCTTCCGCTTGTCACTGGTATTGCTCAGGGAGAAATGGGTCAGCTGAAGAAGCATGTCCAAGGAGCTGGGAGGGTTGTCAGTGGAGCTGCAAAGCTGGGCGTCCATGTGTAAAAAGTTCCTGCTGGAAATGTCTCTGTCTCTTGACACAAACTGGGGATGGGCGCTATTCTGTCCACCCTTGCATTTCTGTTCATGAGATGCAAGCAAGACAAAGGGAATTGGAAGTAGTGTTCCCCGTCCTCCCTCATGTCCTCTTGCTGTACTGTCTGGCAGGTGCAGAATGGGCTGGCGCTCTACGCCACATGGACCACCATTGCCACTCTGCTGAACTTTGCCGTTGTGTTGATCTACAAGTGGGATGTGTCCAACGAGACAGCAACCACTGCCTCTCTGAGCATCCTTGCTCTCATTCTCATCATGTGGTGAGCAACCTCCTGAATTCGCACTGGGCCTAGAAGAGCTCTTCTACCTCTAACGTATTACAAACAGATTGGACCGTCTGTCCCTCTCAAAGAACAAAAACTTCCACTAAAAACCAACTTTGATTCTGTTGTCTTGCCGTAGTATATTCTGTGAGATATTACGCTGGGCAAAAAAAATCCATTTTCCATGGCCATGCAGCTTCTTGGAAGAAGCCAAGAGGTTTTTTTACGTGTTGAATTTAAGATTCTCTCTTATACCCCTCCGCTTGCGGACAACTTGCATCTAACATGGGTTTATTTTTCCCTATGTTTACTCTAGATAATTTTTTAATAATCTTCTTATGAATTTTAGTAAACAAATAACTTTGGACTCTAGTCCATGCCTGGAAGAAAGCATTCTTAATCTGACTCTTATCTTAAGCTTTTTATGGGGAAAAAAATCCAACAAAACAAACATACAGCGTGGTCATTTTTTTTTTTTTCTCCACAAGGTTTTGTCAGGAAAACTTCTTTCTTGATAAATACGTCCGTTATAACCTCACGATCTACCCAGTGGTCATAATAGCTCTGACTGGCAGCATGTGCAAGGACTTCTCAGCCTCCTCCCCAACCACCAACGGCATTTTTATAGGTGAGTCTTTCATAAGTGTTGGAAGCAGTCCGAAAGAAGTCCAGTAGACATTTCCAGAGCTCTCCTGTTTATATTAGAGGCAGAAAGAAATGAACAAAAAATCCCAACAGAACATAGTGACTTATTAGAAGGTATTTCATCTTGTAAACTAGAGAGTGGAGCGGGGTGCTTCCCTTTGCGATTGAAATTATTGCCTGTGAACCTCGGGGTTGGAATCAAACCTGGTGTTGCCTCCTGTTCGCTTCCCCGTGCAATAAATTTGCCCTGTGATCATCCATTTGTGCTGTCCCAGAGAAGCTTGCCAGCCCTGTGAGCTTTTGGTCCTCTGCTGGTAGCTCTCTGCCCTCTGACACAAGGCAGGTATGTGGAAGACAGGGCTGGGTTGAAGCCTGTGGGCTTTTCTTGCTTTGTATCACTTGTGATTATGGAGCAGTGCTTTAATTTCTGACCCAAGGAGGAGCTATATCTGAATTCTACAGTGCAAAGCCCTGCACATGCTCCCTCCTATGCAGAGCCCAGGCTAGCCTTGACAAGTTTGGCCAGGGTTATTTGGTTGCTGTAGGCCACTGTAGCTGAGCTGGATGTAGTCATACATTGTAAAAAGGCTTAAGCTGTACGCATGCTGTACAGCCAACAGCATGGCAAAAGCTATGTCATTATGAGTAGTTATATGCTGGCATGAAAGAGACGGAGGTGTGCAAACCCTGTCTTGCTGAAGCAATTCAAGATTCCCATTCCCACCACTGGATCAGCAGAAGGGTGCATATTGCTACCCTTCAGTCCTCCCAGTGGCTGAAGCCAGTTCCTGGGCTTGCACTGCCAGCATCGCAGCCACCTTGATACGTGTTCCCCTTCTGCTGTATGGGCAGGGTGTGCAGCTGGGAGTCAGGAGTTGCCTAGAAGCACCCAGCAGGACTGAGCAGAGCTTGTCTGCCAAAGCCACGAGTCCATTGATGCCTGCCCTAGTGATTTGGCCATCTGCAACGTGGAGGCGTGTAAGCTCTGGCAGACAGCTCTGTTCCTGCAGTAGGTGCTTCTCCTGCCTTTATACCAGCAAACTTTAATTCTTAGTGGTTCAGCTTGTTTGGCTGGTAGGACAAGAATGTGCTTTTCCCGAACTGGTGCCTGATTCTTTATATAGTTCAACTATTCTTGGACTGTTTTGTTAATGTCATGTGCTTTTATGCCCATGCCCATAAGATCTCCCCCTTCTAGTCCTGCCTTGACCTGGAAGCATTGGGCATGTTACTGGTTATCAGTCAAAATGAACCCTTTGCCTTGCCCCACAGCAACCCCTTGACGTTAACGGGGTGTAATGGCTCCTGGACAGAGGCCTTTGGGTTTGCTCTGGCCCTTTCCCTGAATGCCTGCTGTCTGGGGAGCTAGAAAATGCAAGAAGTGCTGCTGTTCTCTCACATGCTAACCTATTTCTTTGTATCTTTTCCAGTGGTACTGCTGGCACTGACTTGTTTCATCTTTGCTGTTCGGCTGGGGTTAGTCATACGGAAACACAGTAACGAACAGCTGGAAGCACCAGCACCACCACAGCCATCAAGCACAGTGGCCTGAGACCTCTGGTATGGTGATGCTACAGCAGATGCTTTAAGAGGGAGAAATAAGAATCGAACATCCTGCATCCACTGGTCCTTCCTTCCAGTCACAATTGCCTTTTTTTACTGTTTTTCTCTATTTTCTTTATATTCTGAATTAGCATGGCTCATGCCTGCAATCTGTCCTCCTCCCCTATTCTCTGAGCTCAACTATTTGCAGCCCCACCTCAGACCTGCACCCTCTTCTGTTTGTTTTGCTCTGGACCAGTGAAGGAAGAGGCCCTTTGGATGAGCAGCTCTGTATAACTTTGTGATGACAGAGCTGCTCCTCCCAGTGTGAGCAGGGCTGTCAGCAAATGCTTGGCACAGGGAGCTGCCTGCACCCTTTCCTGGGAGCTATGGTGGGCAAGGGGAGGAGGGATGGCTGAATACTTCTGACACAACTGCAAGTCTTTGGCCGATTTCAGGTTGCTCTAGCTCTAGAAACTGCCTATATGTTCACTTCTCAGCACTCAGTATGATTTCCGTGCCTCTGCCTTGGTTTTCCTTCTGACTTTCCTATTGAAGTTTGTCGCTGTGTCGGAGCTTCCATCAGTGCACCCACGGTAATGGCAGATCTGTGCTGCCCCTGCTCCTCCTTTCAGACAGGGACGGTCTGCTTGATGTGGGAGCAGTGGGTTGCTTTTCCTGAGCTGTGCCCAGCTGATGGGTGCCACGTGCAGGAGAGTGCTTCACAGCCCTTCTGATGGGAGATCAGCCATCTACACACCACGATAGCTGATGGAGGGTGAAGCCTGCTGCTTCACAGAACACTTTGTATTTTCTGAACTGGGTAGAGTGAGTTCATCCTGGATCAGTGCTTTGTAATGTGGTTTCACCACTGTGGGCTTGCTTTAGGACCAGAGTGTCAGACTCTATCTGCTGTGCCTGCTAGATTTGATGGTGCATTGCTGGTGTCTGGAAAGCATTCCTGGAGGATTGGTGCTTTGAAATGCTGAACCTCATGCAGTACTATTACATAGGCGCATTCTTCTAAAATGACATGTTATTGTTTACATTTAATGAAGAACAAAGTCTGTATTATGTGGTTCTTGTCATTCCATCACATCTTGTTTTCTAATAAAGCAGCTACTGCCATCACTTTTCATGCAAGCACAGAATCATTAAGGTTGGAAAAGACCTCTAAGATCACCTAGTCCAGCTACCCCCCCTTCCCTACCATGCCCACTGACCATGTTCCTCAGTGCCACATCTCTACCTTCCAATAACTCTGCATGAAGGTGCAAGTAAATGACTTTTAGAACCTGTGCTTAAATAGAAGCCAGGCCCTCTGCTTTTGCATGTGTTCTGTGATTGACCTGCACCTGTGTCTCCAGGGCTTGGTGCAGATCTGCTCCCTGCACTTCCAGCTGACTGTAATAGGCTTGGGCAGCCCTTCAGGATGGCACAGAGCAGCAGCTTGGAGATGCATATGCCCCATTCTTGCATCCACTTTGCTGTGTGTGGCACAGAGCTGGGACGCTGTCCCTTATCTCATCCTCTTGCCTTCAAAACGAGCTGCGAGGAGCTCCTCACTCCTTGTTCTAAGTGCTCTAGCACTGTGTTCATCTTGTGTGGACCTCCCTGCGAGGAATCCCCTGACAACTGCCCCGAAGTGCAGATGCTGAGCGAGCCCCTGGCCTGGCCCCATGCAAACAAGCTGCTGGCTCCAAGCCCCCTTCCAGCACCATTCCCCAGAGCTGGGGTAGGCAGACATTCCCACAGCACGGTGCTCCCTGCCAGTATTGGGAAAAGCGGCTTTCCTTGCATCCGTGGCAGGAACAGGAGCCTAAAAATATCATCACCCTGCCTGCCCCTTTCCTTTTAGCTGTGGGGAGAGCAGGACCGAAAACTAGCAGTGTGAGACTCCCCTTCCCGTTTGCAAAGTGCTATTTTTAAAGGCCATTTCTTTCTGAAATGCCTTGTTTCCATTTGTTTTCTAGAACCAGAAATACCAATGATGTGTGCTTTCCCCCACAACAGATCGCTCTTCCAACAAAGCTGCATTTCACGAAGCCACAAGCCTGCCAACTTTTTAGCAAAAATAATCTGCCCAGCCTTTGTTTCCATGAGCAATTATGGGATTGGGGTGAATTTTACTGGATTTAAAATTTCTTGGAAAGCTGGTGGCATTAAGAACCCAAAGCCTGAAAAATTGGGTTTGTTTCTAAAACCGTTAATTCCGAGCCCTGGCAAGAGCCCGTGTGTCTCTCTTAACCCAGTGCAGGACACAAACTGGAATAAAACAAAATTAAATTGAGACTGCCAAGGAGAAGAAATAGAGCCATAGAATAGGCTCATAGAATTGTTACCTTTGGAAAGGAGCACTAAGCACACCAAGTCGAACCTCAGCCCACCCCCACCGTGCTCACTGACCGTGTCCCACAGTGCCACATCTCCTCGGTTCAGGGACACCTCCAGGGACAGTGACCTCCCCACTCCCTGGGCAGCCTGTGCCAGTGTCTCTCTGCTCTTTCAGAGGGGAACAGGAGCAACCTCTCCGGGAGCACAGTGAAGATCTTTGGATGAAAGCGCCAGAGATGTACAGTGCCGATGAAAGGGATACGCACCCTATGCTATGCATGCAGTCTAAACACGCTTGGGCCATCCCAAGCCCTTTGAAAACTGTTAGATGTTTTAAAGCTAAATATTTATTTTATCTGCGCAGAGCGGGGACGGGCCCGTGTCGGGAGATTAGCGAGGCTCCTTTTGCCAAAGGCATCTCGGCACAGAGTCACAGGCTCAGACTCAACTCACGCATGTGCTGAACATGTGGGAAAATGATGCTGAAAGAGCCTGGGGTCCTGACCCTGCTCTCAGCAGAGCCCCGGCGACAGGCAGCGGCAGGCAGCAGCCCCATGAGCGTGCCATGGGCTCCCCCTGCACGCTTCTCCTCCAAGCCCTGAGCATCCACACAGGAAAGCTGTGTGCTTTCTTGCCTCTGGGAAGAAATGAGCTTGAGGATGCTTGCCTGGTATTTAACCAAAGCAGAAAAGACTTTGCTTGCTTGGGATGGGACCAGTTGGGAGTGCAGGAAGTGATGGTGGCATGATCTAGTGACTTAGGTTCTCTTGATGTTGTCCTAACAGCTTAAAAAAACAGGCAGCACTGGAAAGAATTTACCTTAAGAGATGCATGACATGAATTTGAGGTGAAGAAAAGAGTGCATGTTTGTGCCCATGCCCAAGAGCTGCCTTGCAGAAAGGGTGCACCACGTGGCTGGTGGAGCTGTGGGCCTTAAATGATGCTCAGAGGTCCTGAATCTAGTGTGGGCTTTGCAAGGTCTTCAAAGCAGGGTGGCCCCGTGCAGCCCATGCACGAGCTGATCAGGCATTGTACATGGACTAACCAGCACCCATGTGTGAATTCATTGGGTACTCATGCACGACCAAAGAGGGAACATGGGTGCATGTAGGTTTGGTGCTAATGCATGGATTCCTCTGGTGCCCATGTAGGAATTGGTTGCTTGCTCGTACTTGAGCTCTGTGGGTGCTCAGGCATGAAGTAGTTGGGCTCATACATAAATTAATTGGGTGCTCATGCATCAGCTAATTGGGTTCTCGTGAATGAATTAATCGGTTGTTCTTGCATGAATTAATTTGGTGCTTATGCACGAGCTGTTTGAGCTCTTGTGCATAAATTAATTGAGCACTCATGCATGAATTAGCTGGGTGCTCATGCATGGATTATTTTGGTACTCGTGCAGGAATTAATAAGGCTGCAACCCCTGCTGTTGATGCCCAATGCCTCACTGACCTGCAGTGGTTGAGCTCCACTCCTCTGCATCACATCGCATTCACTTACCAAGGGTGCAGAGCACCATCTAGTGAATGTTGGTGAGGAAACCATTGCTGCAAACCCTGAGAGGCTGCGGGGGAACCAGGCAGCTAAATCAACGTGACCACTGTTTTTTTCTCTTTTGTTTTTTGGATGCACGACCTCTCTCTACCTGCAACTTGAGCCCGAGCAGCTGGAGAGCTGCGATCCCCTTGCAGAGCCTGGGAGAGGCCACAGCCCAGCAACCTGCCACCTGCAGTCGCTCTAATTAAAACCTCCAGGATGAGTTCACATCTCTTAATTTTTTATGGACGTGTTTGAAGTCTCCCATTGTTTTGGGCAGTCTGCGCTGTAATGAAGTTTTTAGCAGCAGTACTTGAGCTTCATGGTTACTCTTTATGGCCAAATATCTCAGAGGCGTGTCAGGCAGGTTTGTTAGGAAAGGAGGATTCTTTTTGGTGTAGGAGATACCTGGGGACAGGTCTGTAGCAGTAAGTCGCTGCCACCACTCACAGCTGGCAGCAGACCAGCCCTCAGTGAGCCATGGGGACCAGGTCCAGCTGGGTCATCCTCCAAGGTGACCTCATTGTGTCCCCACAGCCCTGCTTCAATGAGTCACCCTGACTGATAGCATGGCAGAGTTCATGCTCAGAGGAATTTCCTCTTCCTCCATGCCATGGCTGTGCTCAGGTGAGGGACCAAAGGTTGCACACATGCTTGCTGGGGACATCTCCAATCCTCCAGACCAGCAGCACCATGGGGCACCTTTCCCAAAGGGTGGGCCTATAGCTCCCTAGACCTTCGATGGGCTGGATGAGCCCCCAAGGAGCTGAAGATGCTCATGCTGGCAAATGGAGAAGGCCCTTAATGCCAACCCATGCCAGCAGGACCTCTGGGGAAGGGAGGACTTTGCCCTTGCCCTACAGGATGGGATAGTGGGGCTGCTCCTTTGGCTCTATGGAGCTGATGGTGCCTAGAGACACGGGATGGCTTCAGCCCCATGACTGTAGGCCACAGCATGGCCCTTGGTTGTGTCTTCAAAACCCTCTAGAGGGAGCCCTGATCCCAGACATCCCCTGCGAAAGGCTTGTAAGGCCACAAAGGTGCTGTGTGGATGCGGAGACAGAGGGTTTGTAGGTTTCTCTTTTTCTTTCTTTTTTTCTTTCTTAGTCTGTCTTTCTTTCTTAGTCTTTCTTGGTATTTCTTTCTTAGTCTTTCCTTCGTACTGTTTCTTTCTTTCTTAGTCTTTCTTTCTTTCTTTCTTCCTTTCTTCCCTTCTTACTTGTCTTCCCTTCTTCCTCCCCCACTCCTTTACTCATCTACCAGCACAGGGAAACTCTGTTGTGACATCTGATTTCCATCCGCTTGGGCAGTAAACTGACATTTTTCTCACGGTCTCTGTGCTCTTGTGCCTTGGGTCTCTGCCAAGCACTCCACATCTTCAACTTTCTTCATTTTTTTCTTTTATAGACCGAGTCATCCTCTCCCCGGCTCCATCCCCTTCTCACCCTTTAAAGGAAGTAAAGGAAAACAATGTTTCCAGCTCCCAGCACTTGAACGTCCCTGCGTCATGGCATGCTGTGAGACGACAGAGTGCTTCCAGGGATGGGGACAGCCCGTTCCTGCACCGTGCCTCTGCCATCACCTCCTCCTGACTCCATGGGAAGAGGAAGGGAATGGTTAAGGCTTCTAGGTGCGTATTTCCTGAGTCTGAAATTCCCTTTACATCTTTGCACCGTGCTCAGAAGGGAAGAAGTTTTACCCAACATGCAGAGGTTTGAGTGGAGAGAACCCAGCATGTGCATCTGCGGACATTTCCTCTTTCACTTGCCATGCTGGTGCATTGTTGTATCAGAGCACTTAATGTATAATGCAGTTCTTAAGTTGCTGGCTCCAACTTGGGTGTTAAATTCATTTAGCCACAGAAATGGAGCTTTGCTTGAAGCCCTGCTGTGTTCCTTAGCATCCCTTCAGTCCTGTTCAGATGAGTCACCCCAAGCACGCAGCCCAGATGATGCAGAAGCCACCCGAAATGACTAAGCACTTCAGCAACCGAGCCCTCTCATCCCTCAGCAGGATGCTTTGGCCATGCCTTTGCACCCAAACACCCATTTGCCATTAGGGCATCCCTCCATCATGTTTAAATTTGCTCTTGTGTTTGGTTTGCAAGTGCCCTTTCCCCTTGCAGGAGGAAGCAGAGCACATCCCATGGCCCCGCAGGGCAGGGCACTTATTGCTTCCCGCAGGGAAAACACCCAAACAACACAGGTCAAGCAGAGGTTTGTTTGGGGCCAAGTGAACTCTGTCCCTTCTGGGTTTCCACCATAGGAAGTCAAGCCCCTCAGGTCAACAGAGCTGCCTCCTTGACGCAGGGGAAGTCCTACAGATAGGCAGCCCCACCACCCCATCTGGACTGGTTTCTATATCTAAATGATTGGCGTGTGAACTTGTGAACTGAAGCAGCAGTTAGGGCATCTGCATCTTTGGGGGCTTGTCTCTTCTCTCTGCAGTACAATGAAAAGCAGAGGGAAGGCTTGAGTTCACCTTCTTCCCTAGAAACACTTTATTTGGGGGCAGCATGGAGACTTTGGGCAGCTTGAGTGACATGGTTCAGTGGTATGGTGGGGATGGGCTGATGGTTGGACATGATGATCTTAGTGATCTTTCCAACCTTAATGATTCCATGATTCTGAAGACTTTCGATAAAAACAAGATGAGAAGGGGAAATTCAGGAAACCCAAAACCAGAGAAACTGTACACAGTACAGAAAGGTTGGGCCCAAGTGAGAGGTGCATGCTCTGGGCATCCCTGTGCCCCCGGCTTTGCTACAATGAGTGAGGATAGCTGATACTCTCATTGAGCCACACCAAACTGTTCTCAGCATTTTCCTTGATTTTAAGCTATGTTGCAAAAAGGGAATTCACAGGATCTTGGCCCATACCTGTGGGGTTATTAGGTGACTTCTGCTTTTAGCAGAGCATGAAGAACATTTTTGGTCGTGTCCCGTGTAGATCAACTTGGAGTGCTACTCCCCATCCAGGCAGGTCAGCATGTGGTGCTGGGGCACTGTGGCTTAATGATGTCCCTACTTAGGTTTTAATAACTAGGTTGCTATTCCTCTCCTGTACAGAGAAGAGCCTGTCCCTTTGCCTGTTCTCCTTTTGTGGAGGTGTTACAGAGTCTAGACAGGGCTGGGACCTGCACCTACAACTTCTCCTCTCTTTTAGGTGTCTTGATGAAAGCACAAGTGTGATGTGACTCACCCCACTTGCTTGCACAGGAGGAAAACTCATTTATTGGTCCCCTCTTCAATACCTTCTTCATGTAAAATGGATCCTAATACCACAATGCCAAATCCTCCAGCCTGTTTTGAGTCCTTGGGGGAACCTTGGGCAGATGAGGCCATGGGACATCCTTCCCTTTTTCCATGTTTCTTTCTTGTTGTGTCCATGAAGACATCAGGAGGCTGGAGCTGGTAGGGTTTCACATGTGATGACTTTAATGGGTGCTGCCTTAATTGGGACTGGGTCCAGCATCCCACTGTGACATCAAGGCATCGGGATGAGCTCAGAGCTCTCCCACCCCTTAAGGCTGGCCACAAAAAGGGGACAGAGAAGGGACTAAGGAAAAACTCATTCTGATTTCCAGCACACCACTAGCAACTGAGAACAGACACACATGGCATCAGCTCGCACTGATCTCAAAATAAAATGCAGGGTTTTGAAAAAAAAAAAAAAAAATTGCTGTTTGCTTCAAGCACAGCTTCAAGGTATGCAGAAAACCTTTGATCTCCTGAGGCTTTGTGCAGCGCCGCTTCCAGTTCCAGGAGCACTCCGCTTGCATCTAGTTGGGTGTAGATCTTAATATAGTTAATTTCCTCAATGCAAAAAAAAAAAAAAAAAAGAAGCTTGCCTGCCTCATCTGTAATAGCAGGCGAGATTTGACTTGATACATTTAATTACGGCGGATGGCACAACCGATTCCTTAGTCGTTATTAAATGTATGAGGAACACACGAGTAAATGAGCTATAACACTAAAAATAAACAGCCCCTAAAAAGTACCAAAACAAGGAACATGCAGAGGGGGAAAATAGGGTGGCAGGTGCTGCACGCAAGAAGAAAACTCCCCTGCTTGAGCAGTTTGGTCAGCCATAGCAATAGTGATGTGTCATTATTACTTCTTAATGGATTGGCTACTGTTGCTATTATATAATATAGTAACTTTGGTCCTTGGGGCGCTGTCGGTTGGTGGTGAGGAAACATGGGTTAGGTTTGCTCTGACACCCTAAATAAATCACTGCATAACACAGTATGCTGAGGGGACCCCATCCTTCATCAAGAAGGAAGAACTTAAAAACCATATGGTTGATGACTTTCCTACAAGCATATGTTCCCTGCAAGGTCTGTCTGCTCCCTTTTCATTAGAAATATGGTATTTTACCTTCTTTTCCTCTTGCTTCCCCTTCTTCTTGACCTTGCCCTTAATATCAGTGAACTGCTCTAATGAATAATGTAGCATACATCCAGTTGTGGTCTGATCTTAGGTGATGGATGGCCAAGAACTTTGCAATGCTTGTGGTGTATTAGAGAGCTTTACACTACTCCCTTTGGGCATTGATCTGGTATCAGAGGGATATGCTGGTTGTTGCAACAAATTTTTCCCACTGTGTGTACAAGCACCCCAGATCAGCACACTGTAAAAACACACAGGACTTAAGCAAAAAAAAACCCTGGAGATTTAAGCATAGGCTGAGTGTTTAATGAGTGCTGAAGTGCATTCCTGAACGATGCCTGAGGGAATCAAGGTATCATACTGGGAGCAGAGGGCTCACTCCTTGGGCTGTCAGCATTGCTTGGCTCGATCTCCAGACCAGGAAAGCAGCAACATGGACTGTCTGTGGTTGCCTCTTCTTCTTGGCTCATTCCTGAATTTCCTGAAGAAAGAAAGGCACATAACATGTCAGGAGGGTTTTCTGCTTGTTTGCTGTTCGAGCTCTCAAGTGCTGACCTGGTGCCATTGGTGGATGTTCTCCTGTCTGCAGCAGCCCTACAAGTCACCTTCCCTGATTCCCCTGAACTGGAGAAAACAAGGTTTGGGGGAAAAAAATAAACTTATGAGTTGAACTCAGTATTTAAGAAAAGAAATTGCATACTGAATGAGGTTGCAGCCTGCAAATGGTTTCCATACAGAGGGTGAGGTTTCCCCAGTGATCCATCCAAGTGTGATGTTTTGCCTTCTTTTTTGTGCTACATGACTGATGTTGACATTTCCATAAGGAAACTTATTGGGTTTTGTTTATTTTGTTTTGTTTCAAAGTATCTTTGTGTTTAAAATGAGCCTTGCTTTCACAAATGACTCCAATCCTGAACAAGGAGGGGGATAATTGCTTTTCAGGGGTTTAGGGACTTGGAGGGAGAGTGAAGCAACTTTATTTCAAGTCAAGTCTAAGGCCTGAGCTGACAGGCCCTCAAAAAGTGGGGGGAACTTCTCAGGTCTATCAAGATTCAAGAGTGACTGCAAAAAGCATCTCCACCCCCTCTCTAAGGGAAAGGCTGAAAATCAACCGTGGCCCCTCCACAGTGAAGTGGTGGGTAGAGTTGAGGAGAATGGGAGTGGAAATCTTTTTGTGCAAGTATTTGACGCACCTCTCCTGCCCACTTCCAGCCATAGCAGCCGACATCAGGTCGATGGCTTGAGCTTCAATTCAGCATGTGGCCAGGGCACAGGATGAGCTGTATCCTCCACCACGTGGTCCTTAAAGCCTGTCTGAGGCTGGCTGGTGGCTCTCTGCCATGGGGCCATAGGGTGGCTCTTGCAAGTTGCCCAGAGATCCCATTGGGTTGAAATGGGTGAGTCTGGGGACACGGTCCCAGTGGCGTCGCTCAGGAGCACACCTGAATGTTCTTCCTGCAGGCCTTGTAGATACTGCTGAGAAATGAGAGCATGCAATGCATCGAGAAATTCGCATATTGAGAAATTCATTTCACATATTGAGGAATTCATCCCTCAGCCATCATACAGAGCGACTCTGCCACGACTGCTTATGCATGAGACATGTTTACAGCTTCCGTAAACCATTTTCAGAGCCACAGAACAAGTTATTTTGGGATGCTCTGTGCTAAAGGCGACTTCTCCATGGTGACAATTTCGTGTGCCTGCTCTGCTCTGTGATTCTGGCTTTGAAATAATGCTGGCTTTCAGATGCAGGCCCTGTGTCTGTACGTGCAGGGTGGTGGCTTGGTACTCTCCTCATCATGCTGTCAATAGAAGCACTTCTCGAGGAGTTCCCACCCTAAAGCCACCATTCTGTGTGGCACCAGTGTCAGCCTTCCTTAACCCATCCCACTCAGCCTTCTGGAAGACACCAGGTTTTGCTAACAGGCCAAGCTTCTAGGTCCTGTGGCCTCCTGAACCAAGCAGGACTGGATCAGAGATGTCTCTGGGACAGCAGGACAGCTTCTGACCCTTGGACTATGGGGATTTGAAACCCAGCAATGACTTGAGCTTGGCATGCGTTGACCCCAAGGCTCCTGGACCTACCCAGAACTTCTCACACTAAAGGCCACTCAAAGCCAGTGTCCTCAGGCCACATCGACAGCAGCTCAGGTGTCGAGCCCGTCAGATGGCATGCTGGCTGTGGCCCAGTCTTGGGCAACAAGCTCCAGAAGGAAGAGATGCCTTTGCAGGGCTGCCCCAAGTGAGCACATTCAGCTCCTGTCCCCTTCCAGATTCCACTTATGGCTTCAGCACTGCTGCATTCCCAGTGAGGAGCCATGACGTGACTCTGCAAGCGTCTGCACTGCCATCTGCCAAGCAAGGTGCTAACGAGCGTGACTAACGGGATCCAGAGCTAGCCCTGGGGTTGCCAAGTCTCTGTATTTGACTAAAAATGTATCATGCTTTTTATTAAAGCCATGTGCCCATGGAAAACCTCACCCAAGGCCTGATGCCTCTTGTTCCTCCCCCACCTGCCTATGGGGGTTACAGGAACTTGGGAGACACCAACAGCATGACCTACAGTGCACATCGCAGGATGTCTGCAGTGGAGAGACATTCAGATGTCCATGGCCTTCCTGGCTATATGTTTTGCAGGAAGAAGGTACAAAGTTCATAATAAGTTTTGCATTCAGTTGTTATCACGTTAACCTCCACAGCCTGGTCCATGGGGATAAGGGTTGAAGTCATGAAAAGTCCATATATTTCAACTGTGGTAACGTAAACCCTGATAATCTGGTCCACGGCGCATGGGGTGGAGCTGGAAGCAGCTAAAAGCACAGGCTGCAATGCTGATAACCCCTGTACCCAGGTTCCTGGGGTGAGGAAGGGGATTGCAGTGAATGCGTGTAATCCTTGCTTCAGCACAAACCCCTCTGCCTGGGGCACAGGGAGGGAGCATGGAGCTTGTGTTGGGTGTGCATTTGGATGGCAGCGACGGTGAAAGCAGAGTTTATAAGCTGGTTGTGTTCAAGCAGCTTCAGCACAGAAAGGAGCAGATCAGGCACAAGCTGAAGAGATTACTGCACTTGCTAATTAGTTCACACGTGAAAGCCCAGTGAGCTGTCAGCAGGTGCATGAGCACCACGCTAAAGCATGCATGAGCACCCAATTATCTCACACCGGAGCACCCAGATAGCGCCTGCACGAGCACCCAACTCATCCCCACCTGGGCAATGATTAAAGTCAGCATGAGGGCCTGATTAATTTACACAAGAGACCTTTCAGCTCAAACATGGGCACTCAGCTAATTCATGCATGAGTGCAGAACCGCTGTGTGCAGGAGCACCCCATGACGTCACGCTGGAGCATTTGGATAGCTCTGCGTCCAAAGGGGTGCTGAGGAGAATGCTCGCTGGCAGTAAGACCTGCATTTTGGCTGCTAGCTTTTTGAACCTGTGCATCCTGACCACAACCACCTCCATCCCATGAGCAGGGATGACAACCAGGGCCACCTGCTGGCACAGCCACCAGCGCCTGCCTCCACTCACCTCTTTGGGTGTAACTGCAGCTGCTGTTTGTTTGTTGTCAGCTGTATTCCATGTTGCATGACCTAGTAAACATTAATAAATGGTGGTGGCCGGGACAAAATTACAAGTAATAACTAGGTAAGCACAAGCAGATTTGCAGAAGAAAGATGGAAAGGAGGTGCCTACATTTGAGGCATTAAATTCGGCTAGGAGCAAACTCTGTTGAGCGCAAAGCCCCATTTGTTCCCTTTGCTTTGGAGCAAACCTGCTTCCTATAGATCTGGGCTAACTCAAGGAAACCCAGCTTAAGCCTAAGGAAGCACGTGCAGAGCTTTGCGCTGCAGCAGGGGGAGCAGAACAGGGCTGGAGCTCCAGGAAAAGGTCCATCTGCGCCCCACCACGCGCTTCTGGAGATGTGGGGCTAATCAGGGATGGGGAAGGCTAATGTCAGGAAGTCTTAGAATAAACAAAAAGAATAGCTAAAAGCTGGCTTTGTCTTTATTACTGTTTTATTAAGTTAGGTCGCTGCTGGAGAGCCCTTCTCACAAGGAAAGCTTTATGGGGCCAGCTAAAGCTGAGAAGAGTCCTAAATTACTAAATGTAATAGTAAGATAAAGCCACAGCAGGGCAGTGACTTTAATGGAAATAAGCTGCTCGACTTTGCCCTTGAAAGTTTATGGCGTTTCAAACCATTGTAAACATGTCCACGTACATGGATACGGTTTCTATAGCAGCACAGCAACAGTTAAGGGCTTGCTCCCAAACATACCCCAAAGGAAACTAAAAATAGTGTGTTCGTTGTATCAAAATCTGTACACATATTCGGGCAGACATACAGAAACCAGGGGTATGTGAACCTCCAACCTCATTTTCCCTCCTTTCTGACAGGGGAGGAGGACGCTGGACCAGAGCCCAGGAGTGAGGGATGCTGCGAGTGCCCATTGCTTGCCACTGGCTCTGCTGCGGCCACAAGACCAGTATGACCATTGGGTTTTATTGATTTTTACCTAAGGGCTGAGGTGCATGGGGTTTATGGAGTGCACCTGCCTTCCTGCAGCAGGGGGGTGCAGATCGGGGTGCCCATCTCTGCAGTAAGGTAGGAAGGGCGCTGGCAATGGGGGTGCAGGGCACACTGGGGGGTTGTGGAAGTATTCTCTTGCCTTTGAAGCAGCATTTAACCAGTTCAGGAGCTGGCTGCTCATCAAGGCAGGGCAGAAGTGTTTCCTTGCTTCACCACCATGGGTCTCAGCTCCCTTCCTGGGTGGCTTTTGCTTTCCAGTGCGATCATCGGCAGTGTCCCAGTGCAACCCAAGGTCACCTGCAAAGCAGAGAGCTGTGTTCCTGTGGTTTCAAAGCAGGAAAGAGGCAGGGAAGGCCTTTCCTGGGAGGAAGCAGCCTTCAGAATCCCCGCACCCCATGACCACACACGGTGGCTTTGAAGCAACAGCATCCTCCTCAGCAGGAGTGCAAAAGTGCATTGCACTGCTGAGGGAACGTTGCATATCACAGCACAAAGATGAGTAGCAGAGAAGCTGTCCGATCCATGCTGTAGATACAGCATGCCAGAGCCAACACCAAGAAATTTAACTTGACACAAAGTGATGGATTTCAGTGCAGAGGTAAGCAGTCAGGACCTGTTGTTGGCTATAGCTTTCACAAAGAGCAGAGTTATGCTAGGCCGTTTCCACGCACTCTCACAGAGCAGCTCAGTATTTGGGAAAATGCTAAATATGAAATTGAATAAAATGCAGGAATACATAAATCCTATCATTCATAAGGGAAACATCTCACTTCTTCCTTAGGTTATTACTTCTTTCAGAGCAGCAGCCATCAACTCACAGCACCCAAAAGATGCAATGAGAGTTACCCATCTGCTGCCCAGCATCAGTAGTGCATGCCCAGTGCCTCCCACATTCACACCAGTGTACCAGAGGATCTTGGCCAGCTCTACTCATCCTAAGGTAACCCACTTTCACAACATAAAACCCTGGTGATTTTTACTTATTCCTTGCTATAACAGGTGTCCTCCTGTATTTTAAACGACTGTCACATGCCGTAATGGTTAATGAATGATGGGTCCCCACTAATTCATTCTGCACGAGGGGATTTATTGCAGGCATTAATTTGCAAACTGATGCCATCATGAAGAAACATTGCATTTGAGGATGCCCACCCAGCAGAGAAACTTTCTCATCTCTGAGATGCCCACAAAAAGGTCATGCCCACCTCCTGTCAGGGTTAAATGGCATTTTTGGCTTTGGCCGTGCATTCCCAGCCAGTCTCGTGCAGGCTGTGCCAGGGGAGAGCCCAGACATGCTGTCTCCCTGCTGATTTTACTCATGGGTTATTTAAAGCAGGCATCGATAGCTCTGTGCCGAGGCAGCTGAGCGCAGCCGTCGATGGCTAATGAAGGTGAATGTCAGGAGTCATCATCACTGTGATTAGTGTAATTAAACCGAGCTGCAAAATGCCAGCAGGAGCAGCAGCAAGTCCCTCTGATGGGAGGTTTGCTTCACTGGGTGGAAATCCAGGCGCATCCTCCACATCCTTTGCACATCTGGGTGCACTGCTGCTGGCTTACCCCCAGTTTCCCTTTGAAGCTCTCCTGCAGTGCTTGCTGTATTTCTTTGTGTTTTCCTTATGGTGAGGCCTTCCCTTGCTGGCTCATAAGCCCCTTCCTCAGCCCTGCAGCTTGAGTCTCCAAACCCAGTCCCCTGCAAAGAAAAGCCTACCGGGCCCATGCATTTTCTAGAGGGCAAAAGCATCCCCCAGCAGAAGTTCCAGTGGAGTTCCTGTTGATCTGTCCTTGCTGCCCCTATATCACTTCTCTCCTCCTCATTCCAGCCTCCTGCCATGACCTCACTTCGGTTCTTTGTCTCCCCTTCCCAAGCCGTAAGGCATGGTGAAAATATCTAGCTACCTACCTGAGGAGGCTGATATGTGGATTAATTAATATTTCTCAAGTGCCTCAAAAATTGCTGAGTGTTATTGCTACATAACAACTGTTGCTACGCAGGGAAAATTCCTGCAGCCGGATCCAGGCGTGGACACCGCACCTACGTTTCCTGCCCTCACCGAGGTCACAGCCTGGCTTTGCTATGAGCACAGAGCCAGAAAAATCCCTGTTTTGGCTTCCCCTGCACTTCACTTGTGCTGTTCCTGCAGCTTTTTGAAGTACCCCAATCAGATGTATCCCCATGCCCCATTCCGAAGCATCCCAGATGGCATTTTTGGTGGGCAGCTCGTCTTCCCTGGGCAACTGGCCGTACCCAAAGCAGGGCCAACACCCAGCCCCACAGAGCTGTTTGTCTCCCACGGCAGAGGTAGGGAGCCAGGGCGGATCTGCCGCACTTGGCAGGCATGGATACCACACCTCAGCATCCCAGTGACTCACAGGGCGCTCAACCAAGAGGCGGTTTAAATTCTCCTCCCCTTTTCTTGCAACCAGGCAACAAGCTTTTAAAAAAACAGCATGTTTTCTCCTAGCTTCCCTGCTGGGAATGTCTCATTTGCCGTGGCTGAGAGCCTTGCTGTGGTGGGTGTTGATCTGGTCATTGCACAGAAGAAGAGAGGTGAGTTTGGGTTCCATCAATGGACTTTGTGGACCATCATCAAGTCACAAAGACTGTGGATACATGGATGAATTAAGCTTGTCCTGAGTGGTTTCCTGGTCCTGAGGCCAGCTGGTGATGTACCAGTGCTGTCAAAGTTTTCTGTGACCTATTCAAGCTTCTTCCTCTGAGTGGTCCTCAGCTCAGACATTTCCTAACCATTCCTGGGCAATAGCTGGCCTGGGACAAAATGATTCTGAGTCCCTAGCAGCTGTCCTTTTATTGTCACGGAAGCAGCCAACACGCTTTATGGCCATCTATCACCAGGCCATTAGAGGTTTCTCCTTCCATGGAGGAACATTGCGTCTCCTTTGGGGCCATGCAAGAATTAATGAAGCTGCCAGGGCCCCAGATGGTGCATGGTCGGGGCTGAGCATTTGCTAGGAAGGTGGGCTGCTGGCTCCTGGTAGCAAGTCTGTGCTTTCACAGCTCTCTGATTCATTCCAGGCTGCAATAAGCTGCCGCAACTCAAGTCTGCAGGCATCAGACTAGGACAGAGTGTTCTCCATGGAGTAATATTCAGAGCAAGGCTTTTTTCCTCACCAATATCATGGTTACTTACTTCAGGGGAGCCCACAAAAGCCAAGGGGGTGCAGGAGGAGTTTTCTGGGGTGAGAGGAGAAAGCTGCAACAAATGAAGTTCAGGGGTGAGAAATGCAAAATAACATGCAACAGTAGGAGACGCTTTCATCTTTCAGGTGGAAGCAGCAGGATTTGATGTCGGCTGCATTATTTTGGGAACAAGATGTGGCTATGAACTGGACTCCAAAAAGCAAAAGGAAAACAAAAACCATTGGCAGTGTCCAGAGACAGACCTCAAGGGAGGGGTCAACACAAGTGGCTGGGGAGGTCCCAGGTGAAAATCCCCCTGCAGCAACCACTCAACAAACCTTATTCAGATGGAGCCCACAGTGGTCTCCTTTCCTATCTTCTTACTGTAGCTGCCAGCCTGAGACACTATGTTAATCACATTTTTCAAGTGGGAGAGCCAAGGAAGCAGCATTACCATGTTACTACACAGCCAGTTCATGTAGCTTAAATCAGAGCTGCTATGGGTCTTCTGACACAGAGCTCCCAGGGAGAAAGCATGGTGGTTTTTTTCTGTAACATACAGGGGAAAAAGAGCAGGGGAAAAAAGTGCTCTGGCTGCTTAAAATGAATGCAAACAAAAACATATAGACATCTGTGGTTTTGTGTGTTTTCATGGGACTACAGGCCTCAAAAGCTGCTTTGTTTCTTCAGCTAACCTGTGGTTGCACATGGCACAAACTGATGTGTCTGAGGTCCAACAGCACTGAAGAGCAGGGACCAGTCTTTGCAATGCCATGGTCTGCTGCTTGCAGATGGGGTTTGTGGCACAGAGGCTTTGTTTTAGCCTACCTTGGCTTCCCCATGCGTCAAAGGGGCTGTGAAGATTCCCTATGAGATGGTCCCACGCTGCTCATCGCTGGGCACCTCACACCTTACCCACCTGACCCATCAGCCAGCGCTGCGTATCGATTTGCTCAGCCCTTCCAGCGAGGAGCTCAGCTTTGACTCATGGTTGAAAGCACTTCCACGCGCCCGCAGGCTGACTCACGACTGGAGGGTGGATCATGGCAGCACGGTGCTCACCGCGTGTTGTGCTCACCGTGCTCAGTGACAGTCACTCAGGCCTGAGTCACCTCACACCTCCGCTCAGGATCAGCCAAGGAGCCCCTGGAGCTGTCAGCTGGCCTTCTCCTCCATGACAGGGTTCTCTCTGCAGCCTGTTCCAGTTTCTCTCACTGGAGTACAAGGGGCTGCAAAGCACACGGAGGGCACCCAGGACTTTCTCCTTTCCTGGCGTGGTGTGGCTGAGCTGTCACTGTTGTGGACCTCATGGCAGCCTACACCTCCTCACAGGGAGCGGAGGGCAGCGCTGAGCTCTGCTCTCTGTGACAGCAACAGGACCCAAGGGGACGGCATGGAGCTGTGTCAGGAGAGGGTCGAGGGGTTAGGGACAGGCTCTGCCCCAGAGCATGGTGGGCATGGCACAGGCTGCCCAGGGCAGTGGGCACGGCCCCAGTGCCAGAGCTCAGGGAGTGCTGGGACACTGCTCTCAGACACAGGGTTTGAGTTTAGGGTCTGGAGCACAAGTGTTACGGGGAGTGGCTGAGGGAATTGCGACTGTTCACTTTGGAGGAGACTCATGGGAGTCCTTATGGATCTCTCTAACTACCTGAAAGGTTGTAGGGAGATGGGGTTTGGCCTTTTCTCCCAGGCAACAGCAATGAGAGATAGTGGCCTCAAGCTGCACCAGGGGAGGTTCAGGCAGGATATTAGGAAACATTCTCCATAAGAGTGGTGAGGCACTGGCACGGGCTGCCCAGGGAGGTACAGTCACTGTCCCTGGAGGTGTTCCAGAAACCTGGAGATGTGGCACTGAGGGATGTGGTGGAGATGGGTTGGTGGTTGGACGCAATGCTCTTAGAGGTCTTTTCCAACCCGAATGATGCAATGAGCCTAGGATTATGTACATTTGTACATGACACCTACTCGCACAACCCATGGACCCCCCACACGATGGCACTACAACTCCCAGCATGCCCCGCGCTCCATGGGCGTGCCCCCGCCCCCTGGCCCCGCCCCCCGCTAGCTCCGCCCCCCGGCGGTTGGGTGCGCGAGCGCGCGGCGGCTGCCGACCCAGAGGTCTGGCCGAGCGGCGGCTGGGAGGCGCGTGGTGTAGGTGGTGTCGCCCGGCTCTGATCCGTTCCGCTCCGCTCTCCGGGGTACGCAGCCCGTCGCTGCCCGGCGTGTCGCTGCAGTTCTCCCTCCGCCTCAGGGAGCCGCGGGCGCCTCTCCCGCCTGCTGCCGCCTTCCTGCGGTAAGTCCCGCGCCTGCTGCGGCGCAGCCCGCCTCCGCGCGGCCCTACGGCCGGGGGGAGCCGCTCGGGGCCTGCCCCCCTTCCCCGCTTTGTGCTCCCGCCGGCGGCCGGCCGGCTGCAGCCTTCTTGGCTTTTTTTGTTTTGTTCGTGTGTTTTTGTTTCCATCCCTCCCCCCCCTCTTTCTCTTTAGTTCTTTTTTCCCCGTGCCTTTGTGCCAGTTGGTTGGCTTTCCGTGCGGTTTTGTTTCCTCCCCGCTGCTGTCTCTGAGGGATCGCCTCGCCGTGCGTGCCGCCTTTGTCACGGAGCGGCAGCCATCCTCGGGGCGGGGGGGGAGGAGGGAGGGAGGAAAGATATTAAAAATAATTTTATTTAAAAAACCACGTTATCTTTGGACTCCGGAGGCTTTGTCGAATCGGGGGTTCGGGGTAATCCCCTTTTCCCCGAGGGGTGGAAAGTGTGCGCGGACCTCGCGGCTGCCTTGAGGCGCACGACACAAAGGACGCCGGCTGGGCTGCCCTCACCCCGGCCCGGCGCTGCCCTCGCCCCGCTGCGGGCTCTCTCGTCTCGTTGGAGGGAAGGCTCGTTCCGCAGGGCTTCTCTCGTGCCCTCCTCCCCCTCGGCTCTTTGTGAGCAGCGCAACTTTCACCGCGTCGTTAAGGAATGCGGTTTCGGACGGAGCGAGCGGAGCGGGGAGGTCGTGTGCTGCCTCCGAAAGCCGCGGAGGGCATTGAAGAGGCAGGGGACGGGTTTTCAGCTAGGGGAGCAGTGTTTGGAAGCGGTTGTTATGTTTTATACCGAACGCCTGTTTGTTTACTGCGTGTTCGCTCCCTCTCCCCGAAAGCCGCGGTTGTCTGAGCTCCGCGAAACGCGGCTTCCAGAACCCGTGCAAGCGGAAAGTAGTTGAGCTGTAGCGCTCTCGTTTCTGGCCGTGCCCTTTAAAGGCCGCTCGTTTGTTTTCCTTGGGACTCCAAAGCCTTCGGAACGTGGTGGTTCGTGAGCGGAGGCATCGGGCAGCCCGAGCCCCGGTCCGCATCCCGCAGGCGATGGATTTATTTTTCCATTCGGAATCGGCATCGGGGAGGCTGGGGGCAGCGGGCTGCTTCCGGTTTCTGCTGGGCGGCATTTCGCCTCTCACAAAGCAGCGGCCGGATGACCTGTTGATGATGCATCTTTCATCGCTTTTTATGCTGAAAAGCGAAGCCGCGTTAGGCGAGACGAGGGCTTTCCCAAACAGGCCAGCCGGGTTTCCATTTGTAGGAGCGGTGCGGTCTGTGCGGCTTTATGTCTTGGGCCAGCAGTTTCAAAGCGAGCAGCGTGGTGGCAAAGTTCACGAGTCTGCAGCGGACATCCCCTTCTGCTCCCCCCTACCCCTGCCCGCAGGAAAAGCCTGGGTGGTAGGAAGCCGAGCCATCAAGAAAGGGGCCTAACTTCCCAGCGTGCCGCATGAGGGAAGCATCCTAACCGCTTTTTAAGCTCTTACCTATGTGGTGTGAATGGCCGGGCAGGAAGATTCCGGGGCACGTCTTTGTTACATTTAGGCGTCTGCAGCATGCCTCAAGCTTAAATGTCTTCTGTTTCTAATGAGCCAGGCTTGTCGGAGCGCCTCTGTTATGCTGAGTGCAGTCTTGTACTTAATGAGTGTTTCTGTTCTTACTAAACAATGAAATGCGTTTCTTAATGGGGCAGGTCGGCATGCTATTTTTACGTGTCTGAAATTAAAGTTTCAAGTGGCTACTGGTATTCCAATTAAAACAAAACTTAAATATTTGTGTTAGTGTAAAATCTCTCTGTTAGAACCATTGCGTGTTTTGGTATTGGTTTCTATTAAGAAACTAGGCAAGGAAAACAGCATTCATTCTCTTCAGGATTTGTAGCTAGTGACTGCGTGTTTGTAGATGCAAAGTAGAGCATCATCTGCTTGGAGCCAGTGATATTTAAACTCTTATTCATTTGTAAGGAGCTAATTACAAGTATATTTTTGTATATAATATCCTCTTAGACGGGATCTACAGAATACAGCAAAACAGAGAACCTGAAACTGTTTGTAGATCCTGATCCACGCTGTGAGCTAAAGAAAGAAGAAAGCTGGTATTTCATGAAAAACGAAGTTATCTCTCAGGGCATATTAAGCTAAGTTGGGCAGTTGATTTGGAACTCCTGAAGGATGCTAATAATTGGACATACTTGTTGCTAGGCTGGTCACTGCACGTCTTGCTGATTAGACCATAAAAGTTTTGACTGTAGGTGGCATTAAAAGGAAGAGGTCCTCGGCTCTTTTGCTTCCAGACATTCATTCCTTGATCTTCAGATTCACAAGTGTGCTGACAAACTGTCAAAGGAAGTGACAGCAAAGAGATGGTGTAGGAAGTAGGTCAAGCACTGCCGAATACTGCTGAGATAGTTTCAGTGGAAAAAAAATAAGCGTGTCTCCATCTGATCTAGTTTCTGTTTCCTTTCAATGTACCGGTTCCAGGAGTCACCAGTAAATATTACACTCCTCCGGTGGTCTCCAGGTCCTACTGAAATGAACGTTGTGTCCCTAATCGGGCACAGTCAGTCTGCCTGGATGGGAAGACTGGTGGTGAGGAAGGAGAAGCAGCAGTTTAGTTCTGGTTCCGTGCAGTGCTGGGTGTCCACAAATTGCCAGCTGGGCAAAGCTCAAGTGGTCCTTTGTTTTCCTGGAGGCTTTAGGCGGCTTGTGAGATGGATTTCCATTCGGGCTCCTTTGCTCCATCATGCTGAGGTTCTGCTGGGGGCAGTCTGGAGCAATACAGTACCGCTGTGGAGTGTTCTTTGTGGCCCTTATGTTTGCCAGTGGATGTTACCATTGTTGCAAGTAGCTTTAATATTTCTTGTTCAAATTGTTGTTTGAATAGAAGTACTCAAAAACTCTTGAGTTTAAAAAAAAAAATCTTTGGCATGCTGGAAGTCATCCTTAAATTACAAAAAAGCAGGCTTTCCCTTGTTGCTGCTGACGAAGTGATCTGCAGAAAAATTACCGTCTTGCACTACAAATGTGTTCTGATCCAAGTGTCCTGTATTTACACCGATTTAAAAGCGGGTATTACTCGTGGGTGGAGGAGATGCTTCAGTGCTTGGCTCAGGTAAGTGCATGGCTTATTGGCTGCCTCGCCAGCACTCTGTCATGGCCTTCTTCTGCTGACCGTTGTCATGTGGCCTGCAGCAGCAAATGTGCCTAACTATTGAAACGACCTTTCTAGAATAACCTTGTAGTCATGAGTGAATACAGAAAGTTTAGTGGTGTCTGCCATGACAAGCTGTTGAAGCCACCTTCAGACGTCCCTACAGGGCAGTTCTGCTGATTTTGTTGACCTCCCTCCACCGGTACCCTGTGCTGAAGGTAGCTGGTCATCTAGTTTCGATGATGTGGTCATCTAGTTTCGATAAGTGCTGTGAGGTGCTTCTGAGGGATGTGGGCTCAAGTGCGAGCTAGTCAGCAGTTTGTTTGATTCAGGCTGGATGGAAGCATTTAGTTAAACATTAATGGTATCCTTGGATCTTTGCCGTGTAGGAACGTGGTTTGGTTCATGAATAGGTAATAAAAGTTAATCTGTTGACCTTGTTTCTTAATCCATGGTGCTGAACTCAGTCATAGTTACTTGACTACCATGCATAGTATGTACTTACATAAATGCCTAAATTTTAGGCTCAAATCTCATGTACTCAAGAGCAGAGTGGACCAAACCTTGCAGTGCATTTCTGGCTGCCATTTTGGGAGTGGAAGTGTACTCTGTTACTGTTTTGAGGTGTATGGCACTTGGTGGAGGAGGAGCTCCTGGTCCCATTGTTGCATTCCTCTTGGAGGGAGGATTTACTCAATTCGTGTTCAGATTGCAGTACTTTCCTTCTTCACCATCAGAATGTGTTACAGAAGACTTTGGGTCTGTGTCACACTGGCTCAAAATGTTTGTGATCTCCCTTGATCTTGGCTACATGGCTGTGTCAGCCAGATGTTTTTCCTATGCTGACACTGTTTGCAGCAGATTAATTGCATAAATGTGTTTTCAAAGAGGCAAAAGCATTCTTCTGGGGAGGCTTTTAGTAGTAGAGATATTTGGGGCTGAGAGGTGCTGATCTGGCTATACTAGATAGATGTGTATGTGTCAGTCGGGGCAAACTTACCTTCTAACTGACAAAAGTTAATCCAAGTTTCAGATGTAGGCAAGCTTTTGTCAGCCTGTTAGTTTACAAGTGAAATACTTGGGCAGATAACCATGATTGTTTTGGCAGAAAAGCTTTTGTTGCTAAATGCTGGGATTCTATGTTTGTTTCTTAAGCATTTGCTATAGTGGCTGAGGCTCTGTTGTGTTCCAATCTGTAGCGTAGTACAGAAATGAACAGCAAGAAAGGTAATGAAAAACGGAAGTTAGACTCAAACCAGAAGTGATCTGTGCCTTATTTATTTTAAATAGGATAATCAGAGTAGCTACTAGAGAATGCAGTCTTATGTGTTGAGGTTTCAAGTAAATTGGATACATCAAAAATGTTTTGTAGATGTTTGCAAGGTATGGAATTGGAGCAAGTTTGTTGAGTGAGATTCACTGGGTTGATAGCATAGCAAAGCTGGGACTCCAGGAGGAAAAAAGAAAAGCCCTGCCTAGCCAAAGTTGTTCTTAAGTGGACTGCTGTCAATGGATTATTGCAACCTTTGCCTCTTGATTTACCTGCTTGAATATACTTAGTCATTTGAATTTCAAATATGTAATGTTTCTGCAATTACATGACCATTTGGGCTTCATTACAAACAGTTAAAAGTGCTCTTTCATGAGCTGGGGCAGCTATTTTCTTTCCAGGCAAGGTGGGTGATAAGAGACCAAAGCTGTCAGGACTGATATTTCTCACCTGTAAAGAACATGGTAAGATTTGCATTAAAATTGGTGGATTTAAAGGCTTGTAAGAGTTTTCTGAATGCAAAGCAAGAGCAAACTTGGATCTGATTCAAGTATCTCACCCTGACCCGTCTGTTTGTCAGCGCTCCTGCTCAACTGTTTGTCTGAATGGAGCAGGGAATGATTGGGAAGTAGCAACTGCTGAGAGCTTCTCCTGCCTTCTGCCAGTTCCTCCTCTACGAGGGTAACCCCATAACCTGGGTCAACAGCATTAATGTGTTAGTTGCTCTAGTTTGTTTGTCGGTCAGGGGAGTCAGACCGGCATCTCTGGGTTAGATCTACCATCACTTCCTTCTGTTTTCAGTCCTTGAGCAGTATTGAATAGATAAGACTTGGTTTTAAGAACATACAAACTGGAGGAGTACTTTCTTGTCCCAAGAAAATTTATCATGTATAATGGTAAAAGTTGTCTCTGAAGAACTCCTGTTCAAGAAGTTTCAAGTCTCCTTTTCTCTTAAATGTTAATGTGTATACTGAGATTTTTTTCTGATTCTATCTTGATATCCTTTCTGCTTATCTGAAGCAGTTGTAATTCAGTACAATGCTTTTACAAGAATAAATATTGCTTTAATCATGGCTTCGCACAAGGTTCAACTGGGAGAATAAGTAATAGTTCTTTTGTCATGTTGTATAGCCCAAACTATTTATTTGGTATAAGGTTGGGGGAAAAAATCCCAAGTGCATCACACATGGAGTCTTACTATCAAGTAATTCACTTCCTTTTAAAGCACTTGTTGCTCATTTTCCTTTTGTAGTGCACCTCTAATTCTAAAATTATTCTAAATTCTAAAAATGTCAGTTCTGCTATTTCCCAGTAATTGATTTCTTTCTTTGTTTGCTTTTGTTTGCTTTTCCCCCAAGCCACTGTAAGTACTCAGAGGCACGTTTAACATGTAAGAAAATAAATGCACCGAAGTGATAAATACAGCACCTTGCTGCATTTTGTTTGCTGCTGTATTTCAAGGCTAGCAGAAGATGACTTTAAACTTCAGTTTAAAGGAGGGAGGTGGGCAATCAGAAAAGACAGTTCCCCTCTTAAGAAAAGTTCTACACCTTTTTCCTCGCTTTTCCAGATAGGCGGTGCCAAGAATCAGAAGGCCCCAAAGTGGGCCCTTAGGTGTTGCATTTAGTCTTTTTTCTTTCTCATGTGATAATGCTTAGGTATGTTTGTGCTGATAGTGCTGCCTCGTTAGGTAAGGACTGCTCTTCTGGCCCCGTCTGCCGTGCCTGCATCTCCTCGAGTTGAACAAGCACCAACTGTGCAGCTCACCCCTGGGACTGGCAGACCAAGCTAATGCAAGTTGTACTGCAGTGCATGTTACTGTCTGTAGACGGCTGATCTCTCCTTTGTGCTGAGATGACTTTCCCAGCCAAGTCTCCCCCTCTTGATTCCCGTGGTAGGTGGATCCATCCCTCTAGAATCTTTGGTCTTTGATCTGCTGTTAATAAGGTAATTACTATGCTGCTGATAGCCCACATCAATTCTTGGAGCGTTCATTTGATGCTGTATGAGAAATAGCTTTACAGTAGAGCTTTCTACTGTAAAGACACCCTGTTGGTGCTGCAGGAGCTGCTGACTCCCCGTGAAGGTTTCTGAAAACTGCTCAAGGTTATTGCAGAGAGCTGGAGTGTGCAGAGCTAAGGGCAGCAGTTGGGGTTTCTTCTTTTCTTTTGGGAAAAACAAACAATGCAGTATTTTGTTGAGGTGGTCACCTGCTGGAGCTGAGGATCTCAGCTTGATCTTGCAAGCAGATAATCGCATAGGTAGCTTTGTGTTGTTTTTTTTGTGCACGTGTGCATATCTTTCCAGTCAGTACGTGGCTAGTTTTGCTAGTTTTGCCCAGGGGCTGTCTGAGTAGCAGATGTGAACGTAGACTAGGGCCTTGTGCTTGTTGCTGTTGGCTGAGGAAGGCAATGATGCAGCACTGAAATGTGGGGGCTTAGGTGGCTTAGGGATAGCAATTGCTTTTCATTTCCTATGCGAACCTATCTGTGCTCTTTTTTTTTTTTCTCATTTCAATAACTACTCACCATTTCATTGTTTGGTGAGCTATGTGTAGCAGGCAATGGGAACTCCTACCTGGGCAGGAAAAGCATTAGAAGCATTATTCCTGCAATGTTTCATGTAATGTAACCTCAGCTAGGAGCGTATTGAAGTTGGCAGTGTCTGAACAGGAGCAGAGATATGAGTGTGATCCAAAAGATAAGGGGAAGATAAGCTGCTGCCTCAAAGCTCTGAGGGACCGGTCAAAGGGAGAAGTGAAGAGCTTGCTTATTGTGTCAATTAAGCACGTGTAGTGAACATCTGGTGTTTTTCAGTCTCTTAGAGTCCAGAATAACAAGCGCCGTAGGCTTGCTGCTATTTTCTAGGCGTTATGAAGAACAGCAACAATCAGATTTACCTGGCCCTTTTGTTACATACTTCGAAACATCAGCTGTTAATAAATAGCAGCTTTAAAGATCCAGATAGTACTTGGCTTGTAGAGAAGTTTTTCTCCCTGCCTTGCTCTGAGCAGATGTCAGGCTTGGGGTAGTATGTTATTTCTCCTGCTCCCCAGTGTGGATCCGTAGCCAGGGGTGGGGCTGGGGCCCTTCTGTGAAAGCATGGGAGGGTTATGTTCCCTCCTAGATCCCAGGGAGGTGTGGGGGAGGGATGTGTAAGCAGTCCCTAGTGTAATTACAGAAAACCTCGGGAAGAGCTGTGCTCTGCTGTGTTATCCAGCTAGGAGCTCAGTGTTCTTTTCCTGTGTTAGATGATTGTGAAGTTGGGGGGAGGAATCTGTTTGTGAAGATGGTGTTTCCAAAGCCCCAGATGGATGTCAGGCTCGTATTCTTGCCTTCATTTTGATAAAAGCTAAGAAACTCACAGGTGCGTTGATGCTTGATGTGCTGATGTTTGGAGGCTGCTATAGAAATGCAAATTAGCATTTGGTTTGTTCCTAATCAAATCTTGCTCAGCTCTGAGATGTGTAAACTAACGAAGTACCAATACACGTGAACGTGGGTGAATAAACCAACAGCACAGTGTGAGTTCCCAAAGTTCACACTTCTCATTTCTTTCTTCTGCTTTGACTGTGTCAGGTGTTGAGACATGTGTGTGACCAAGGAGCAGGTACAGAGCTTGCCTGAGCCACGAGTCTGGTGCTGAGGAGGAAAGCACAGTGACTTCTAGCACGAGGAGTCCCAACATCTGTTTGTAACCTTTGTCACAAGTGGAACAAATTATAAAAGGATAAATACAGTTTTTGTGCCAATCAGCACATGCTCATTTTCACAAAGCATGCCAATTAGATTTAATACACATGTTCCCTCAAGATCACCTTGATTCAATTTTTTTTTTTTCAGATGCATAAAGTAGAAATGATCTGAGGCTTTCTGTTTGTCCTTTAAAGACTGCTATATTTCTAGCTCTTGGCAGACATTGTCCACAAGTACTTCATGTTCCATTGGGCTTATGCCAAATTTAATGTACTGTGTGTACTGAAAAGCATCAAAACCAGAGGGTCTTTAATTTTAGATTTTCCAGCTACCATTATTGATACTTCTTAGATCTGTTCCATCCAACCTATCAGTTTAATTTCTTTTCCCTGAGGGAATTTGGGGAAGGATCTTGATGGTGTTTATTTGCCTGACTACTGATGTGAGTGAGAGCCATGAATCAGGCATCTCTGCAGAGGCCAAACTCTCCATTTATAGGAACTAAATCAGCACACTGAAGTATTTTTTGAACTCCTGACTTTCCCAGTGACGGATACACTGTGAGTAAGGATAATGTCATAAATGAAGTCCTTCAACTGTTTTTCAAGAAACTTGAATTTGGTAAAAATCTGAGGCGGGAAAGGACTGTTTCAATCAGCTAATCTTAGTCCGGACGGTACCAAAAATTATGGGTTTCTATTTTGCAGTGCTTGTATGCTGTACAAATCCAAGCCTGTGAGATGTTAGACTCCGAAGAGAAGAGGTAGGGCAGAGAAACAGTGCTAATAGAAGTTGTGGTAGGTAGACAAGGATAGGAAGGAAATAACTGGGGGAAAGAGTGGGGCACGTTACAAAACAGCCAACCAGCATGGCTTGCTTTGTTCACAGTGCCGCAGTCATCAGGTCTGCTGATCCAGCTGTGTCTGTTGGCTTCATATTTTGGCTGTTCATCTTTTATTTTCAACCCTCGGGGCCAAGGAGCTGTGCATAAGCGTGGCTTCTGGCCAGGTGGCTCAGCGCCCTCAGAGCAAAGCAGGATTCCCTTCTATTATGCTGATGTGGAAGAGCATGGCACTCAATGGAGCCTGGTGTTTTCCCCCTCCCCCTCTTACTAGTTTTCCCATGCCTCTTATTATTAAGTGCCAGTCTGTTCTGGTTTCTGCTTTGCAACTGCACCCTCTGTTAGTGCTGCTAGAGTAAAGTTTGCTCAGTTCTTCAAAGATGCATGAAACTGGGAAGAGAGGGAGGGGTCTCTTGTTGCAGAGGGATTTGAAATCCCAAGGAGTTCTGTGTTCCCCATTAGTAGTTGACATATGTGGGAATTACTAGTTAGTCCTCCTGGCACTCAGTGGTTTTTGTTAGGCCTAACTTCTTTGCCTAATGTCAATTGTCCAGTCTTCAGGCATAGCTTATAGTTCAGTCCCTGGTCCCAGACCACCAGGCGTAGCAAAGACTGTAACAGAAAAATTGTCCTATAGGAAAATGTACAAGAAATGGCTAAACCTGTTAAAGACAGAATAAAGAGTTGTTGCAAATCTACATTTGTATCCGAAACCAAATTAAAAGTTTTTAGTTTATTGCAGTTACTGTGCTTGGTTTTCAAACTAATTTTCAAACATTCTTCATATAAAGTGAGTATTAACTCATTTTGCATGTTGATAAGATTTCTGTTGTACTAAGCCATCTTTTTTTGCCGATGAACTCAGCTTTTGTTACATAAAGGAACAAAAGAAGTTGAATAAAAGGGTGCATATAAAGAAAACAAGAATCGACTCCAAGGTTAAGAATAGGAGTGGCTATGTTTCCTTGTTTTTTCAAGATTAAACACAGCTTTTAAGTACTGCTGAGAAACAAACTCTGCTTCCTGTCATCTTGCTATTAATTAGTGCATTCATTTAAAAAAAAAGCTAATTTCGTTCTTTTTTGGAAATGAACACACAGACAACTTCATCAAGTTCTCTGTTCCCATCCTGTGTTTGCAGACACATGTGGAATGTAGTGAATCCAACTGAGGAATAGGTCTGGGCTCCAATCTGTGAGCACCATGACGTGGCTGTGCAGAAATGTTGTCTAAATGCAAGGCAGCGAGCAAGACTGCTGCTTTTGCAGGCAGTGGTACTTTATGCTAGCTTGAAATTGTTTAACCACAGGTTGAAATTCTGCTGTAGGTCAGTGGTAACCTAGTGCAGGCGTTCCTACGGGTCGTGAGGATAGGTGATAAGTAATAGTTCTGCGATGCAGTGCTTCTGTCTTTGCACACAAGGCCTGTGTCTCTGTACTAGTGACCACATTCCCAATGAATAGAAGCTGTTTTGGAAGGGGTCTCTGGAGATCATCTAGTCCAGCCCCTTCTGCTCCCACTGCTCAAAGCAGTTTGAAGTTAAAGCCAGTCTTGAACAGCATGCAAACAGCATACAATGTCCACTGGCATTACTGTCAGTCTCCCATAAATGTATAACTTTAGAATTACCCAGTATCACTCCAGAATTGGTTTTTTTTGGGGGGGAAGTCTCAAGCACGCTTGAACAGCCTGACTGGTCTCTGAATTCACTGCAAAATTTTGGACGAGTGAGTGAGTTGCGGTGCGCTGGGAATATCGATTGGACACAGCGTATGCCACGTTCAGAGAAATGCTGTTAACAGAAGAATTTCTTTTCTCAAAGTGTTTATTTGCTCAGGTGCTGAGCCAGCATCGATAAGTCTCTGCAAACCCATTCTTCTTTACAGTGGCTGGAGTAACAGGTAGACTTCCCAGCTCTGCCTCCTCCAGCTGACTGTTCTCAATTGGTGATGCTAGCTGTTTGGTGCTTATGTGGATGGGGCTTAACCATATGGTCTCGCTCTCGCTTTCTCTCGCAGTGTTGAAAAATCTTGTCCTGTCTACACTAGCAGCTAACTGATCTGCACCCATTGTTGACAGCCACCATCATCAACAGGTCACTTTCCCTCTGCGAGCCTGGCTTTTGGTTATGTATCGTAAATCCAAGTGGAAGTGCGGTTACAATCTTGCGGTTCTTGGACACGGTGAGTTTCCATCTGCGCAGTTGTTCTAAGAGAACAAACGTTTCTCCTTGCATCTGAACTTCCATAGATGAAAATCTTGAAGAGAAAGTTAGGTAACTACATCCCAAAAGAATTGCCTGTGTTCCCTTAAAATGTACCTTTTATTTAACTTGTCAGATTTTGATTAAGATTACTTGCAAGAAGTACAAGTTTAGAACAATACAATTAGTGTTGTCTTGCTGTTACTGTCTGTATTTGTTCACTAAACAGTGCCTTTTTACAGTGGGCAAAGAAGAAATGCTTTAAGTTGTTCATGGCACAGTGTCTCCCTACAGCAACTGGCCCAGCTTTTATTAAACTGCTGATGATATAAGAGATCTGACTGTTAAGCTCTACCAAGCCGTATTTTCTCATGCCTTAATGTTGAATTTCCTCTGAAGACTGTTTCCAGAGACTCTGAGCTGGTATAGTATTGCAGTACCTGCTGAGAATGATGTCTTACTTCTCCCTCTCATCTCCCCGGCCTGGCTGCATGCAGCCCCACTCCTGGGCTCTGAGTTGTGCAGCCCTGCGTGCTTCTTTGCTCTGGATCTGCTGACTACAACTTTCCAGCAAGGAGACGCTTCTCACCAACCTCGTGGAAGACTCCTGCGATTAAATTCCTTTCTCAGAGGTTCAGGGAGCTGAATCTTAAGTTTTGTCATTAGTCTGACGATGCACCCTTTGATGTGGTAGGCTTAAGATGCTTAATTTGCTTTTAGTAGCTTTGTCGCTGTATGTATGTGGCTCATTGCTTTTTCTTCGCCCTCTTGTTTTTTGGACAACTGCTACTGCCTCATTATTGTTTGCAGTAATAAAGGAGTGCTGTGAGAACATCATCTTTCCTTGCTTAGACCAGCTTTGATAGCAAAACTAAGTCTAGTGAAAGTGAGAATACAAGCTCAGATCCAATGGGTGTGATTAATAACAAGCAGACTTGGCATATGACTTTGGAAATGTTTACAGTTTTACCTTACCTCTTGGGGGATCAGAGCCAATAGGCATGAGATGGTAATCATAATGATGTTTTTCATGATCAAAGGTATCATTACGTCAGTGGCTGCTATTTTTATTTAAACTGCCGAAATCCTAGAGCAGGTTATGATGAGACAGTATAGGTGGTGAACAGCCTGAAACACTTAAAGTATAGAAAAGTCAAGTTCTTGATTTTTTTTTTCAAATGAGTTTGACTTGATTAATGCTGCATAATTCTTCTAGTTTCAGATCTGCTGTGGATTCCACTGTGCCTCTGTTTCTGTCAAGTTTCTCTCCCGAGTGAATTTTTATTTCAAAATTACTCACCAGTGCTGCTGTATTTGAAAGGGGAGCTTGTCAGATAATACAGTATGATCTAGAGCTGTAAAAACACTGTAGCTAGTACAGCTTTGTTTTATCAATTCAAAAGTTTTCATCTGTTTGGAAAGAAATTCTATCTAACGAGATAGCATGGGTCAGAGAGTATTTACAGTGTTCAAGTACTTGCATATAAGCCAAAATACTTGCAACAAACTTAGAAGAGTCTACTTCCCTAAGAGCTGTGGGATATTGATGTTAGTGAAGCTGAATGCTTGAGGATCTCTCAGATTCCCGGCTTCCGAGTGCTTCATCTCTTCAGTCAAACAGTGCACAGCTAAGTACTGTAGCTGGCACTGAGTGTTGTCTCTGACTGCACTGTAACTATCCTGAATGTCTGGGGCTTATCCAAAATCAGAGTGGTGAATTAAATTACATGTTCAGCCCAGATCTGCTCTAGTACAGTCTTGCTTAGGTAGGCTGATAGTGATCTTGCTTACGTCGGTTAATTTGGTTGGCTCCAATGGAGCTGAATACTTAGTTGCACCTAGGTAATAAATATGACGTGGGTGTCAAGTTTGATGAGGTGACCAGGCAGGTGAACAAGAGCAGAAGTAGGAGTCTAATTCCTTTTCCTTGCTGAGTATGCTTTCACTTTTTTGTCAGCATATTATACCAAGAAACAAAGTCCTGCTGCTCAGTTCAACTGGTAGTTTGCAGATGAGCTGCAAACCTCAGTTTTATTTTTACAAAACATTTTGAAGGCTTAACGTAATAACAAAAAGAGAAAGAACTCAGTCTGCTGCTACATTACCGTGCCAGGAAATAATCTTTCCTCTCTGACCAGTTGTGTAGCTGTTCCAGCCATGGTATGATGTAGTTTTACTCTTTTAACAATGCCTTTATTTAGATTATCCTTTTAACTAATGGTTTTGGCATGCTTTAAAGAAAACACTTATCCTTAAGAGGATCTTGCTGCAAAATTCTGCTTTGGCTAAACTTAAGGGCTGCAAATATTTATTTATTAAAACCTAATGGGCAAGTCTTTGTTTGTGCCACAGTAAAAGCCACCTCTGAAGCATTTTGAGTTTGCAAGCAGTTATTCAGAGGGCTGAAACTGTGTCAAAGGATAGCATCTTCTGTATGTTGGAACAGATTCAGATTATTCTGTGCATTCCTGGTTGGGATGAGATTCTGCACTGTTTTTGGTTAACAAGAAAACTCTCCTTGTGATCTTTGGTGTCTGTTGGCTGCCACTTCTGTGGGAATTATGACTGCATTGACACCCCTTTGTGTTAGGTTCTCTACTACATTTTCTTAATCTTTGTTTTAGACTTCTCTTTTTGCAAGTAAATGTAGATCTGTCAGTCTTCAGCATATATGGACATAGCCGTACGGCTTTGGGGATGCGGTTTGCAACCTCTTTTTTATCCAATTTTTACTTTTCAGGTAAACTTCTATATACGCATTTGTTTCTCATCTCTAATATGAGGTATGTACTCTAACTTAGATTTTAAATGTGATAAAAATGGTGTAGCTGTATACACGATATCTCCAAGTTTTTTTCCCATTGCTATTAAAGCATAATTTCAAGATAAAAATCTTGAGTTGAAGATTGGTTTTAAAGCAAAGACTTCTTAGAATATAGCATTTTCCCGTATCGCCCCTTTTGATTGGCTTGTATTTTTTTGCAGTTGAAATGAAATGCCTCTCTTACAAACAGGAAAAAAAGACTTGATGGGGGCTACTGATAAATAAACTAATAATTGGAGCTGATACTTGACATTGGTTCTGTAGTGTTCCTTAGCATACGTATTATTTTTGAGTTGTTTTGTGCCCTGCTGATCTGGCATCTCTTTGTCCCGGTGGTGTTGTGTACAGGCAAGGACTGTACACAAGGCTGCAGGAGGGTTAGCTTGTGACAGCACTGTATTTCTTTGTGTAGTTTAGAGTTTGTGTCCAGGATGTGTAATTCACGCACTTCCATCAGTGAAATGCTGAAGGTGCAGAATGATGTCAGACTTTCAAGTACGACAGTGTGAAGCCAGAGAAAGTCTTCTCTTTCCTTTGTTTAGAGGAGATATATTACTTTTACAGCTGGGGTTTTAAGGTTGCTAAAGCCAAGCTGAGTGTGCTTGATAGTTTGTTTTTGGTGTTGTTTGTTTAACTTCTCAATAAAATGCCTGTCACTAAGTTGCATGGAGGCAGTGTGTGCTTGCTGCTAAGGCAGCAACTTATTAGTTAGCACAGCTCGTCAGCCTCACAAACTTGGAGCCTTTGTCCCACTTGGCCAGAATTTTATGAACTCATTCTGGTTCTTAGCACCGAATGGATTACTCTGGCTTTGCTGTATTAGCAGCTCTCTGGCTTATTTGCTACATCTGTTGCATGGTTAATTACCTGAATGGGCTTGGTTGGTGTTCTCCTGACTGAATTCACATTGCTCTAGAAGCTTGAATGCAGTCAGGCATCTCAGCTAAGTCTGAGTAGTGGCTTCCTAGTGCATGTGGACTTGGCTGCTATGGCTGTTCGTACCTCTGCCATACAGTGCTCTGCTTCTCTGTGGATGGTTGACGCAAGACATCCCCTAAGTAGCAGAGTAACTAATGAAAGCTTGCAAACTGAACGTGGGCAGGACTTGTGCAAACCTTTACAAGTGCACGTGACTGAAGCAGCGATGCGCTCAATGTGAACAGCTGTTAGTCATTTGAAGAGAAACTCGTGAGCAGTGTCAGTCCTGAGGGGGCTGGTCTGTCCTGAGGAACTTGCAAAGAGTTAGTTCTGAAGCAGGTTTCTGTGGTGCATGGAGGTACGCTTGAGGACAGATGCCCAAGCAGTAATGTATTAGATGTTGATGGGAATATCTGAAGTGCGCACAGGGAGTCAAAGCTGAATCTTCTCTCAAGCCATGTCTCAAGGTTCAGGAAGGAAGAAGTCTGTAGTACGTTAACAATTCATTTAGAATAGTAAATAACTGCTTGCTGTAAATCATGTGAAATTATTTCCAAACTGTGAAAAGTACTGCAGTGTCAACTGTTACCAGTTAAAAATGACCTAGTCAGATTACTGTCAAAACTGCAACTCTTTGTGGCAGCGCTTTTTGATGCGTTTTCCCAGCAGTGTTGCCTGAATGGAAAGGCTTTTCTGTGAGAGAGAATGAGTAATCCTGTACTGCTTAAAGCCCACCTTTCAAGGCATACATGTACCCTACTACATCAAAGCCACTGCTAGAATTGAGTTTACTGATGTAATGTGTTTTGCATTTGTCTTTGCATGTTTTAGAAATGCACAAAAAGGGAAGGAGATGTGGGTTTTCTTTCATGTATGAGCTCATTCAAATCTGTAGCCTAATCTGTAACTGCTTGATTGGTTTGAGGCTTCTTCAGGTAGTTCTGAAGTATCCACAGAGAACCAGAGTCTTAGCTAGAATACAGCTTTAAGCATATATTTGTTTTGTTGTTTGGTTGTTGGTTGTTTTTTTGTTTGAAGACTTTCTTAAGTTGTGTTACTTGAAAACGTTCTGTGGGAAATAAGTAAACCTGCCTTGGATGATGAGAAATATACTTAGCTTGTGTCCCTGAATCTCAGTTTCACAAACGTTGCCAATTTCTAGGCCATATGTTGAAAGTTTGCTTTAAGACAATTTCCTTGACTTCACATGATCAAGGAAGAACTTGTTTGTCTTCAGGAGCACCTTCCTCACTTACTGGTAGAATTACAAAGAGTCAAGTTGCTGTCTTGCTAATGTAATTTCATTAGAGCGAGTGACATGACTGGCCAACCTTGTAAATGCAAGGGCAGGCCATGAAACTACCTGCTGAATGGTCAAATGCTGTGTAACAGTGAGTATGTACTTTGACTACTGCTGAGAAGTGCTTTACTCCTGTGATTCCCACTGCTCCTGCATGTTACCAACTTAAAATCTCTTGTCTCTGTACGTTAGGTTTTTCTGGTTTTTATCTTTCTTAGCAATGCACTCAAAGACAACGAAAAATACTACAGGTTGTTGAGAGCATGTTTTGGTTAGAGAAAACAAAAAAAAAACATGCCACCATTCTTGGTGCCTCTGGAAAACAAGTATTACATGACCCACACACTTGAAAATATTTTGCCTTCTGAGTGTTAGCTCTGGGGTCTGTGCTAACTCAAGAAGAGAGCACTTGCCCTATTCAGCTGGATAGTTTCTTTTATTTGAAGGTAGCCTTTTTCTATGTAGATAGCAAATTGTAAACTTGAGTTATTGTTGGAGGATTCAAGGTATCTCTATGTTCAAGTGTTAAACAACTAAGAGCTATGCTATCAGGCCAAAGCCACTGAAGTGTTTGTAGAAGTTTGACTTCTGCTCTTATTCTCTTTGGTTTAGTCATTCTGGGTTTTTTTTGTAAGAGTATGCACAATTGTACCAGAACTTCTATCTGAAAAGACTATACATAATACTTTAATCGTTGTGTTTTTACTGAGTTTTTGATGAGGCCGCAGCTATTCCCAACATGCCAGCATTGCTGTAATAGTATTTTCTTTCTTTTCTGTTGAAACTTCAGGAAAAAGCTTGAAGATCTGGTTTCTCTCTATGCTCTGTACCTCCACAAAGTTGTGCTTGAATTGCTGCTGCACTGAGAATGGTAGAAAAGAATCATGAGCACCTACCAGCTCTTGCTTTGTACGTGCAAACAGTGTGCTGGATTCCTGTCTTAGTCAGTGAGTAAAATTTAGGGAAGGTCTCCCTAGCACTGACTTCTTACCACTACTTGAGATTAACCTGTTTTTTACTCAGTGTTAGTGCCCATGTAGAGGTGAACGAATGGCTGTTGCATCCTTTTGGTGCAAGTGCCTGTGTATTTTTATAAACAGCAAACCTCTTAGCCAAATTGGATTAGAAGTGTAGGAAGTAAAGTATTGCTCCGCCTTAAATATAGATAAGGAGGAAAAAATGTATTATCAAATAGCATGAAGCTTTTTTCGCTGAGCCGTTACAAAGTGGGAGCTGGTAAGTGATCCAAGGGAACATGAGGAGGTGGAGAAATTTGAAGCTTGGTCTGTTTGTATTGCTGGCTGTAGAAGGATATAACATGAAAACAAGTTTGCAAAAGATTAGTTTTGTGTTTATGTATAACTGCAAGTATTAGCATAGAAACTGTCTAACCTTATTCATCAAGAGACAGCTTTTAATATATTTGGAAATATTGAAATATAGCTTTACTAGAAATTTAAATTCACAAAGTAATCAATTATTTTCTCTTGGATCCTTGCTAAAGGTGTCCTTTGTTCTGTACCTGATCTCATATGACATGATTGAAAATATGCCAAGAAAGACATACTTGAATGTCAGAAATACGGGAAACTACAGCTCAACTAGCCATTTAGCTTGTGGATGGGCTGCAGTATGTTCTGTCAGGCCACTATAAAACATTGATGCTGGGCTTGCAGAGAGTAGGCAGACCTCTGACATCTATCCAGAGGTATGTAGGTCATATGCTTTTATATGTAAATGCTGGAGGTGATATGTTTAGAAAGGGACGTGTTTTGTACCTTACATAAAGGCTGTTCGAAGCTTGAAGTTAAGAGAAGGAAGAACAGAGTAAGGTGGTACATTAATTAGCTGTAAGTTACCAAATATTCATGCGTGAACTACAGACTTGGGACATTCTTGTGCAAGATGGAGATTGTCCAACACGTCTATTTTGTTGTTTTGTTTTACTGGAGCAGCAAATGAACTTACAGTTGAAATGGTGTCAGGAGTGTAATAACAGGGTGATGAGAAATTAAGAATAAAGCAGAGGGAGGCTGTTGGATGAACTTCGCTTTCATACTTCACAACTTCTCAAAGTGAAAAGGTACATGTCTTACTTTAAAATAGTCATTTGTGTAATGTTGGAGTTGAATAGAAACTGTGCTGAATAGTTTTTAATCTTTGTCCTTCCTAAGATTCTTTTCCTCGAAAGTGAGTTTGGAGAGTCAGCATCTCATAGCTGAATTTCTATGACCGAATACCTTTCTGTCTTTTTTTCAGTCTATTTGAAATGTTTTTTTTTTCATACTAAAAGTGAAGCAAAGATGTGTGAACACTTCTAGCAACAGGCTTTCTTAACTTTCTCTGAAGAAGTCTCTGATCCAAACGATCTCACTTTGTGGGAATGAAAACTTTCAGGTATTGCAGGTTCAGCTAGTTCTGCTAGCAGGTACCTTAAAGTTTTGCAAGCAGGAAAAATGCGTTGTGGAAATGAATTTGAATTGAGACTCTGTTTCTGAATCTAGAGAAACCATAATACCTGAAGCTCAGTGAATGCAAGTTCTGCTCTTCAAAGAACTCAGAACTACTCTTACTAAGTTCTTTGAGGTCAAAGTATTTGTCCATAGCCAGTGTTAGCTGAATTTGCAGCTATGGCATTTGGTTTGCTGGCTTTTCAACATCCAGAAATGTTTCTGGAGAATTTCAAAAAACAAACAAACAAAAAAAAACAAAGACCCCTCAAGGTTACTCTCTTGGGTGGAAGCCCAGTGCAACTACATCTGTACGCTTCTGACTTAGCAGATTGCTTACGTGAGTTTATCCTTCTGGGAAACTGTGTTCTCTTCAGTGTTATATTTTCTGCCTTGGATTTTGGGAATCCAGCACTTCTGATATTTCAGACCATTCTTGAGGGGCCAGATGAAGGATTATCTTAAGAGACGGTCAAATCCAAGATGTCTTACTTGAGCAATGATTGCTGTGAATAAAGTTCTGTAATGCCAGTGCTGCCTGGTTACACGGAACACACTTTTCTTATGAAGTGACTGTAAAACACAGGATGCTGTGGCTCTTAACCTTTCAAATGCATAATTAGCTCGCACAATCTTTGGTGTGTCTGCAGCGAGCTCTCTGCAATAGTTCTTTCTAATCATTTTGCTTTGAGCAAACGTTGAAACAAACTAGCATAGAAGGGCTGTCAGCAAACATGAAGCTTGAGATTGGTTTGAAAGTCATCTTGTCATCTGCAGTTCTCTACCATTCAATATGCCATTCCTATTTGCCAAGGGAAAGCACATCTTGAGGGGCCATTTCATGCTTAAAGCTCATGGTCTCTTGCTTACTAGCTTGACACTGGGGAAATCAACTTCTGTCCTGAGCAGGAGGTTGGACTAAATGACGTTCTGAGGTCCTGGATTATCCTGTGATTCTGTGAAGTTCCTTGTAAGAAAGAGATTGATTTAGCCTTTTGGAGACGTGTAGGCATCATTCTGATTTTTGGTGCATAATGAAGAAGGGTAAGGGTGAGAAACATGTAATACCAGATGGCTTATTTGAAGGAAACTTGAATTTAAAATCTCTTAGGATTCTTTTGTTTTGAACCTAGACAGAAAGTATTGTCAATGTCATTGGAGACTTTTGGAGTTAGCTTTTGTTTTTATATTTTACATCGTATTGCTCCATCTAGAATCAACTTAGAATTAGACCTAGGATTAATTCTTGACTGACTCCATTCGGTGAATAGTCCTGCCAACCTGCAGGTGTTTCTTTGGTGCTGCTGGAGATTCCTTCAGCTTACAGTAAGATTAATTGTGAATTATGTTCTCAGTCCAAAGATGAATAATCTAGAATGCGCTGTTTTTGTGGGGTCTCTCCCGAGCAGGAATTTGGAAGTACTGAATTGATAGAGTGCCAAAAGCCACGTGTGCCTGCTGAAACAAAAACCAGCCTTGAGGCAGAGGGCCATTTATGTCTTCGGTCTGCAGGATGGAATATGCACTGATGGTAACGTGTGGTACTTAAATCAATGAAGGGCTTTCCTGGTGTACCTCAAGAGGAGGCTCACAAATTTCTAAGAGTGGAAGAGGACTTCATAAGAGGTGCTTGCTAGGCTCATCCAATGGCTACAGATGACTCAAGCCATGGGAAGTGCTTCTTGCAGCGTGATGATTTGTTGCCTCTGTGACTAGGCTCTTGCAGCTTCAGCCATGGATTGCTCCACAGTTGTGGAAGACTCACCATGGTTGTTGGATGACCGATGTTGTAGAGATGACAAATCCTTTTGAAGGGGAGTTTGATGTGCCTTAAAAACTTGAGGTTCTACTTGGGGATTTTTCACTCACTGTCCTGCAAATCTAATTATCCTCTCCTGACCCCTTCCAGAAGTGGTCAGTGTGGTTCATAAAGCTGTACCATCTACCCCTCATGTTAAAACAGCTTGAGATACAGCAAAGCATTCTTCTCTGAAACTCTAACAATGGACCTTTGTTCGCTTGGCCCTTAAAAGAGTTTTCTTCTTGCCATTAGGCACCACTCAGTAGTGCAGGGAATTAGGTCATTTCCTTCCCTCCTCCTCTTCCTGCAGATTACTCGATTAACGTTTCTATTGTATACTCTAATTAGCATGTTCTTGGCTTCAGGCTGCTTTCACCCCTTAATCTCCTTAAAACACTGTAGCATGACTTTATTAACTATATAACATGGGAATTCCTTGCACAGAGATTACATGTGGCGTAACACAATGAAAGATTAATGGGCCTGGCAAGCCAGTAATCTTCCATCCTTTCTTCTTACCCTGTATACTGTAATGGAGCCAATACTTTCCAGTGCATGGGAATTATCTTTTTGGGGGTATCATTGGCTTTTATCAGAGTTCAGTTTCTGAGTCCATGGGAAACAGAGGTAAGGTGGTGTACAGTGCATGTTTGGCATTCAGTGTTGAGTGTATTTCCCCTTGGGACTGTTACAGACCCTATTCTTCCAAGTTTTTGCTCTTACTGTTTCCTGTAGTCTCTTTTCCTCAGTATCTTAAGTGCTCAAAATCACTGCACATATCCTGTGTGGGGCTTTAATTCCACTCCCTGCCTATTTAGTTAAATAAAATTATCAGCAGTCGGGTGTTTAAAATGTCTTTCTTGAAGCATTTGGATACTGATCAGGTGAGCTCTGGGATGAGACTTTTGCTACTCTGGTTTCTCAGCTGTCCACACGCTAGTGGACATAGCACTGTCCTTTGTCCCTATCTACAAGTCTGTCTTTTTTTAACTGTTACAGGTAGAAATGCATTCCTCTTAAAAGCTCATTTTGAATGTCATGTGGAATCACGTAATTACATCAAACTGTACAGCTTCTGCTCGTGAGTCAGATAGAAGAACATGACGATTACAGCCCTTTATTTCTTTAACAACTTCAAGGAAAGAACCTCCCCTGCATTTAAGCATCACTTCATGAAATTAGCAGTGATATCTTGGGCTGTAGATTCATTGTTTTGATCTAGCATGGTTGGCAGCATCTCTTCTTCGGGGGAAGTCAGAGCTTGCCTAGTGAGAGCACACTCAAGGCATTTGCTTCCAATCCTTGAAGCAGAGCACAGATCTTATTTGAAGCAGAAATCATTAGACCTTCTCTTAATAGAAGTCAAGAACAGAGGAGTAGAGCATGGCTATGAATAAACACAAACAGGGAAACAGTATTTTAGAACTCAGGGTGAGGTTTTTATCTAGCAGCTTAAGTGTGCTGGGGTAAAGTAAACCCAGATAGCCCCCTGCTTTAAGTTGGAGCGTGATTCCCTGTGGAAAGGGGGTTGTGCAGTGTATGGCTGCCCTCAGGAATAGGATAGGTCAGAGATAACAGGGGGTAGGTGGGATGTAGGGTTGAAGATTGTTACCTGTGGGAAGCTGGGTTGAAAAAGTAGAAGGTATATCCAAACTTGCAATTGCTTATTCTACAACTTTTCTGGCTGCAGCATAAGGTAATCCACAGGTTTATTAACCTGGGCTCTGTGAAATGAAGAAATAAAATAAAGCTCTTAAAAACCAATTAACATTAAGGTCTACTTTTCGAACCGAACTCCTTTGAAACAGTACAACTCAAGCCTTGTGACCTTTGTGAGGGAAGTAATGCCATCTGGAAGTGTTCATGGCAATGTAATCCATCACTGCAGTTAAATGAATGCAGTGATACAGAGCACCTTTTGTATTTTTGTTACCATACTTGTATGTGAAGTGATGCTGATACAGTTATGATGTTTCAGGGTTTGTTTGTTTTTTAAACAGCTGTCATTACAAGGCTAAGAGCTTTAATATTATTTTATAAGCCAGGGCAAAGTGTAAAATACTTGAAGGTGATGGGGAAGGTGGTTGGGATTTGACAGCTCACCCACCATAGTGCAAGGTGCCATCTGGAGGCTTTATTGCACTTCTTACCACTGGAAAAGCTAGGCTCGTGCACCAGAAAAGTTGATTTGGGCAGAGAGGGGAACCATGTTTGAATCTCAAGATGTGGCTTGATGAGTCTCTGCCTTTACTGATGAGATTCATTTGGAAGGTTCTGATCTTGTCACTGGCGCTGGTGCATCTTGTGTACGGAGTAAACCCACAAATGGATCTGAAAAAAGAATTTGAGTTAAAATAGTTGGAGTCTGTGTGTTGATTTTGTTTTTTTTTTTAAATCGCTTTATCAGCTTGGTAATCTGACAGCAGTGATAATGGCCATGCCATCTGAGATCACTATTGAGCAGCGTGTTCTCTTTGGTGGCCAGAAGCCGAAAGCAAAGTGGGAATGATAGAATTTGCACATCGATGCTTCCTCAAAGTGCTCCTCGGTGCTTGGTGATTATGACTCAGTCACTTCTGTTGAGCAAAGTGGTATCTTTGTGCTTAGTAATCCATGATGGGGTGGGAGGGAGCATCTTTGAGCTTCTATACAGTTTTACTATCCAGAATATCCCGTGGCAGGCAGTTCTGAGTTTAGTTTTTCAGGTGATGGGATCATGTAACAGTGCAGCCTTACAGTATTTCTTGGGGGAAGGTTAGCTGTGGAGTACAGGTTGAGGAGAGAGGAAAAAAACCCTAAGCATTAACCCCATTCTCAGCAGTGAAGCTTACATATATGTTGCAACTTGTGCTGTATTACAGCATTATGAACCGAAAGCTAGTTTGCCAGTGCTTAGCTCTGAGCGCTCCCATCTAGCACACCTCCCCATCATGCCTTCAGTTCTGCTGGTACAGCTGTTTGCACAGCCGTGCTGTGAGCTGAATTGGGAAACAGATCCAGCTGAAAAACAACAAAGTGGGTAAAGCAACTTTTGAAAATGTAGACAGCTTTGCTGTGAAGCAGATCAAGGAAACCAATCCATGAAGCTGTGCTTGCAAAATTGCGGTGGTGAACTGTGCTGTAGGAAAAAGCAGCAGAAATGTCAGCAACGCAGCCAGCTGGAGAACTTGGTCATGCCAGATGTCAACCTGAGTGCACATCATGGGAGCCAGGGTAACTGTGTGTAACTGCTTGGTTCATCACAATTACGTTGTAAAGCTTGATGTAAATGTTTGCCTACTGCATTGGATCTTGCAGCAGAGGAAGAACGTTAGCACGATCAGTTCTGTGAGGTGGCAGCTTGGAAGCTGTGTAACTCAATCACCGTTTTATGGTTCAGGCATTTAAATGATCCAACCCACCGGCTTGATGCAGTGATTTCAGAGTGTGGTCTGGTGCATGCAGATGTACCTTTCTGGATGTGCATGCTGTAGGACTGGGCTGTTGTTACATATGATATATATATGTTACAACATAACTGTACTAGCATCATATCACATACAGGTATGGTAGCAAAAATACAAAAGGTGCTCTGTATCACTGCATTCATTTAACTGCAGTGATGAATTACATTGCCATGAACGCTTCCAGATTGCATTACTTCCCTTACAAAGGTCACAAGGCTTGAGCTGTACTGTTTCAAAGGAGTTCATCACTAGCCAGATGAGTCCAGTATCCAAAAGCAGCTGTGTGCAGGTGATGTCTGCAGGTGTGTTGTGCATCCAGCACTAGTAATAGTGAAAAACGGGCTGACAATACCTGAAGAATTTCTGCTGTTTTAATTCTTAGTGTATTAAGAAATCGCTTTGTGTGGGAGGTGAGAAAAGCTGGCTGGGCTAATAAGTGATGATTTAAATAAAAAAGAAAGGTATAGCATGCACGGGTACAGTTATGTAAGAGAAGCTGAGGAGGAAATAGAACAGTGTTTCTCAGAGAGCCTAAACTGAAGAACTGCTGGGGAACTGGGCTGCAGGATAGCTTTCAACACACCCTCTAGTTCCTTTTTTCCTTTTTGGGGCTGGAGACTGATGAATTTATGGCATGACAAGCAGGATGCAGGCTGTGACTTCAGCCAATGGTGCGCAGCGCGGTGGTGTTTACCTAGCTGACGTAAGGCAGAGCCGGCCCCTGTTTAGTCAGAATGCGTTACCCACTGCCGAAGTAAAAGCACACAGCAGAGGCACTCAGTCTGGCAGTTGCTGGGATTTAAAGGAGTTGGTGGATTTCATCTGTCTTTTAAACAAGATACGGGATTTTTTTTTTCTCCTCCGCGGTGCAGAAATACTGAAGGAACAGAAGAATACTGGTAAGTTCCCTGCGTGCCATCTCTTGTACGTTCTAACGTTGTGTTGTTTCAGTCTTCTGTAATAGCCTCCTCAGTTGCGTGGTTCTCCAGAAGGCAGCTGAAAGCCGGTTTGGTGATGTGGCTGAGGGGAAATCTGAGAGCGGGCAGTGTTTGCGGGCTGCTTCCCCACCTAAAATAGGAAGAGACGCTCAAAGTGCTGCTTGTTCAGAAGGAGTCAGTTGCTTCTCATTTCCAGGTGCAGAGCGAGATGCCTGTTATGAAATCGTACCAAGGGGGATTTCTCACAGAGCTGCTAAATATTACTGTTGCTTACACTGAAAGAGGCTTCAGCGCGGTTGTAACTCTGATGTTTGCAAGGTGAAATAATAGGCTGTGTGAAAAAGCTTTAGTGTAATAGAGCATCTGTTTAGCTGTTGTTTTGGTACACGAACTGCCTCGTCAGGAAGTCAGAAGCTCAAGAAGCAAAACGGTAACGTTCCGGTCTGTGGAGCAAGATGTCGTTGTGGTTTTGTGCAAGTGCAGGGTTCTCAGCTACTTCAGGTGCACTGTACACTAGATCCCTCTGTGCTCCATCATCAGAGCGTAAAAAGCTCCATCTGTTTGTGTAATGGCCCTTTTAAAAATGAAATGCCTGTGTTTTGGCATAAACTCTTCATCTGCATAGGGAAGTTGTGCTTCTCTTGCTGAATAGCAGTGGACATTGAGACTACTTATTTTTGAGGTAGTAATAGTGCGTAATTTGAAGGCAGTAAAGACTGGAATTCTAAGGGATCCTGACTGCACAGTTCTGTGTCAAACCATTAGACCTTACTTCTACCACTTCATATTGGCACCGTACAAAGTTTTTGATTTCCTGCTTCTACTTTCACAAAGTACTCTGTGAAGATATAAATAGGTAGAGCTGTGGTCAATGAGCACATAGTATTGTTTTATCAGCTTGCCTGCTATATTGTTTTATGGCTTTGTATGTCACTGCTTGTATAAATGATTTCATACTCAAGCTTTCAAATAAAGGTAAAAACTTCCTTTTAAAAATTATACAGAGTTTGTAGTAACTGTCACAGTGCAAGTACAACCAAAAACTCGCATAGAAACGTGCAAACTGATCTTTGTAAGTAGCTTGTGCAAATAACTTCTGTCTGGTGGCTCAGCCAACACAGCAAGTGCATCCTGTAGTTATTTACTCTAGTGCTGAAGGTACTGAGAAAAAGGGAAGGTTTTTAAAAGCAACCAGTGAGCTTTACCTTTATGAGCTTCTGTGCTTTGTTACTGGTTTCTGACAGCTGACTTGGTGCACGTGGGTGGTTAGGGTGCTAACTTATTGGAAACTAACTAACTAACTGGAAAGGCACCAGTTTAACTGGTAAAGAACCTTTTCTTGCTAATTAAGGTTATGGATAATATTGCAGTGACAGCTTTAAAATAGCCACCTTGTGCTAAAAGACAAATGTTTTCAGCTTCCCACACGCAGTCTGAATTACATCAGTTATAATCTGTAGGAGGATATCACGGTTTCCTCAGGGGAGAATCAGCTGTTACTTTTTGTAACTGAAAAAAAAAAAACTGGATTTTTTGCGAGAATATTTCCAGAATTGATTTTTGTCAAAGTGTTAAGGTGGATCATTAGCTGTTATATAACTCTTTCAGTTTTAATATGCCTGACCCCGCTCTGATCCCATCAATGGCAATTCAGAATAACGGAACTGAAGGTAGCAGAGGTCTGATTGAAATCAGGCCTTTGCACTTAGACAGATTTTCCATCTTCTGAAAAAGAACGCTATTTTTGAGCACCGTCATAAAGTACAAGCTTTCATATAGGCACCTATAATAGAAGCCTTGTTCTAAAATGTTTGCCTGAACAAATGCTTGTCCTCACAGTGTTGTTCCTGAGCTTCATAAAACTGCTAAGAGCTGCTTCGGTTTGCTTCTGTGATGGAAACAGCACTTGAGGCAGCACGCTGCATGGCAACTCAACTAGAACTGCTATTTCTTTCACTGGAAAAGGTTGGCTGTAGTCTTGGTGCAAAGCAGTAGATATCCTCTTGTGTATCAAATTAATGCCCTTTTAGAAGTGTCTACAGGCAACACGTTTTTTTCATGTGCTGAGACTCTCGTATGCCGTGTTTCCAGGATCACCAGTCTACCCATGGCAGATACCCCTGATAAAAAGATGCTTTCATTCTGTTTAGGAGACTGAAAAATCCCTGCATTGAGACTTTCCTGATGTTTTCAAGACACAGCAGCAGACAGTTGTTCGCATTGTTTTGTGCTTGGTATCCTAAGTGGGAGAGGCCACTTTCTCAATTCAGGATTTGGCCTTGTTTTTTCAGTGCTTTCATATCATAAGATGCTCTTGTGTGTATAGTGGATGACTAAGCTTATTCAGATGTTAGAAAAGGCAGACAATATAGACTAAGGAAAGAATAAGCCATACAAAAGCAAAAGTCTGGGCTAAATTTCCATGCTCCTGAGGCTTTTTCTACACTTTTTTAGGTGCTGACACATTTCTTTTCCTAGAAAGGAGGGGAAAATTAATTACCCTCCTGTAGAAAGGAAAAATAGTGCTACTGATCTGAAGTGACAGTACAACTTGAATACTTAACAGCTGTTTTGCTATACGTTTCCCATGCATCTGCAGTGAAGGATGCAAGCTGTAGGCAGAATCTGACTGATCTAGAAAGTGAAATGCAATCAAACTTGCTGAACCTAAAGTTCCAGGTATGTGTGGAAGGAAACGTGAGCTTGTTTTTCACTAGAAAGGCGGTGAAGAGTGAAAACTATATCTTGTGAACGTGGAATGCTCCCCTGTGACTTACATGCTCTTCTACCTGGGCAATCGCTCCAGTGGGGAAAAAAAACCACAAACCACACCTTAATAGAAGCCTTTAAAAAGAAGTCAGTTGAAGGAGAGTAACTTTGCAGTGGTGATTTAACCGTCCCATACAAGAAAGTGATTTCCCAATCTTTGTCTGCCTTCAGAACCATAGTGGTGCAAGGAACTGATTCCTTGTTGCTCACGCCAGCGTAGATGAGTAGGAGCATTATCAGTATCTGTGAAGTGACGCTAATTCCAAAGACAAGAACATCTCTGTTTCAGAAAACAGGCAGTCACTTTGAAACATGACAACCTGTGAAGGTACTGATGTTTCAAGACTGAGAAGGAATCACTCAGCATGAGTGCTTCATACGTGATGGTCCAACATTTGCTCCTACTCCAGTTATTTTGTGTGTAGTGCTATAAACTACTGACTGTAGTAGTGCTGACTACTGTGTTCCCAAATCCAGCAGCCTGGGCTTGATAGGGCTTCTAATCAAGCAGGGAGGTAGTCTGCTGGGGATTACTTCTTTTACTTCTCTTGAGTTGCTTATTGCCTCTCCATTCTTATGCACTTGCAAATATCTTCATCTTGAGAGACAAGTGTTACACACAGAACTCTTGTGTCATAGTTACCTTAACTTTGATGGTCCAGTCTTTTAAATGTGCAAGTCAGGGTTTCATCTTTGAAGGGTTAAGAGGCACTTGTGCTTTACTTGGTTCTTGAGGTGGTGATGGGTTTCCTAAAACAGAATTCTAGGACTAGAATTAGGTGGGGAGGTTGCGTGCTTCAGTCCCTCTCCTTGGTGGGGCAGCCCTTGATCAGGTTGTTCAGGGTTGTGTGCTGCTGAGGTTTGAACATTTCCAGCAATGGAGGTCTTGCAGCTGCTCAGGATTTTTTTTTTTACCTCTAATTGCTAATCATAATTTCCTGTGTTGCAGCTTATTTGTTGCCTCCTATTTCCATCACTGCATACCTGTGAGAAGAGTTGAGTTATATTTTGTCCGTATCCTCTGTGACTTAAAGCAGAATTGCTGAGTGAAGAGCTGCATATGACGGTTGCCAGGGTTGTAAATGGAGAACTACAAATAGGAAACTGTATAAAAAAATGAGTAGCTAAGCTGTCTTGTGCTTTATTTCTGTAAGGAAAAAAATCAAAACCCTAGAATATGTAGATAGAGAACATAACGATAATATAAAAATGGAAAAATATTCATCTTTTGCATCTGAATCAGCATATTTTTAATTTCCTCATTGACAGAGGACTTCTTTTTATACAGTGAAAGTGTTTTTTTTAATGCAGTATTTTAGAAAAGGGCTAGTCTGGCACTAGCTACAGTTGCTAACAGCCTATAATGCTGGCTCTGTGTTTAGAAAATGATGGTAATTTATTACAAAGAGACTTTTATTCTAGTATTTTTAGCTCACAGCGGAGTGTTTAATGAATCCCTGCTTGGGCTCATTGAATTTATGTTCTCCCCTCCCCCCGCCCCATTTTAACCATTAAGTTACTGCAATTCTTGCTGCAATTTTAAAACCTGTTCTTGGTCTGCTGAATAGCAAGCTTAATCACAAGGTGCTGTGCCCCAGTGCAAGCAGTATCAGAAGGCTTTCTATAGAAGCCAGGACAGACTAATCATGAGTGGAGTCTCATGATCAGAAAAGACAGTGGAATGATTGAGCATAGCTGGTAAACTCAAGCTCATAGTTCAACCAAAATTCATTACATCTCTGGATTCCCCACTGGAAATGGTACGCTCAGGGAAAGCAGACAAATTCTTGTAACTTGCTTCTGCTCTGCTTTCGTGTGCCCGAAGGCTTAAACCTTGGGGTAGTAAGTGAAGACAAATACGTCAGATCATAGAATGGCTTAGGGCGGAAGGGACCTTAAAGATCATCTAGTTCCAACCCGCCCACTGAGGACAGCGCTGCCTGCCACCAGCTCAGGCTGCCCAGGGCCCCATCCTACCTGGCCTTGAACACCTCCAGGGATTGGGGGGCACCCACGGCTTCTCTGGGTAATATGAGCCAGTGCCTCATCACCCTCTGAGTAAAGAATTTCTTCTGAACATCTAACCTAAATTTCCTCTCTTTTAGTTTAAAGCTGTTCCCCACTTTTCCTATCACTATCAGACCATGTAAAAAGTCAGTTTCCCTCCTGCTTATAAGCTCCCTTCGACTGCTGGGAAGCTCCAATGAGGTCTCCCCAAAGCCTTCTCTTCTCCAAGCTGAACAAGCCCAGCTCCCTCAGCCTGTCTTTGTAGAAGTGTTCCAGTCCTCTGAGCATCTTCATGGCCCTCCCCTGGACCCACTCCAACAGCTGTGTCTCTCCTGTACTGGAGACTTCAGGCTTGGATGCAGTACTCCATATGGGGCCTCACAAGGATGGAGCAGAGGGGGACAGTCCCTTCCCTCACCCTGCTGCTATCCCTCTGCTGATGCAGCTCAGGATACTGTCGGCCTTCCGGGCTGCAAATTCACACTGCTGCTACTGTCTAACTTTTCATCTGCCAGGGCCCTCAAGTCCTTCTCTGCAGGACTGTTCTCAGTGAGTTCTTCTCCCAGTCTGTGTGCATATCTGGGATTGCCCTGACCCAGCTACAGTACCTTGCACTTGACCTTGTTGAACGTTGTTAGGTTCACATGGGCCCACTTTTCAAGCCTGTGACGTCCGTTCCTTCTGTGGTGTCAACTGCACCACTCAGCTTGGTGTCATCAGCAGACTGGCTGAGGGTGCACTCAATCCCACTGTCTGTCATTGATAAGGAAGTTAAAAAGCACCAGAACCAAGATGGACCCCTGGGGAGCACCACTTGTGCCCAGTCTCCACCTGGACAAAGAGCTGTTGACCACAACTCTGATGTTCCTGGCACAGATCCTGATGTTCAGTTGGACTTGAACTGATGTATGTATATCACTAAGTGGCTGAAAGCATGTCAGATTTGCAGTGCTTAGTGAGTCTGAGTCTGTTCATTATTACATGTTGCAGCAGCGCATGGTTTGCTGGGTCTGTCTCCAGATTCAGAGATTAGTTTTTGAATGTGACAGGAGAGAGGGCAATGATAAAGCTTTTCCTTCTGTACAAATGTTTTTAGAAATATGTGGCTTGCTTTCTGCAGTAGCAGTCTTTGCCCTGTGTGACTCAAGTGAGTATTTAAGAACAAGAAGGTTGATAGGAAACTGGGTTTTCATTCCTAAACCAAGTTCAAAGTACATTTTCAGTTTAGATGTCAACTCTTTCCATTCCCTCAAAACAACTGCCCGTAGAATCACAGATTGGCTTGGGCTGAAAGGGACCTGAAAGATTGTCTAGTTCCAACTCCCTGCTGTGGGCAAGGTTGCCACCATCTAACCTGGCCTTTAGCAGCTGCAGGGGTAGGACATCCACAACTTCTATGGGCAAGCTGTTCCAATGCCTCACCATGCTACGCGTGGCAGTATTGTGCAAGTTACTTTCCACAATCTTTCTCCCATCTCCAGAGGAACCAGTTTTAAGAACAACAAAGAAATGTTCATGAGTTCTTCCTCTTCTATTTTCCTACTTCGAGAATTAAAGATGTTAACTGGTATCCATTGTGTTTTTGTGCTAACAGCAAAGATGTGCTCGCTGAGCAGCACCTCTTACCAACTCAAGTAGTGCCTTTCTGAAATGTCTTATTTTCTGTGTGCAAGTTGCTTTACCCACAAAATCCCTTCTATTATATAATGGGAGGACTGTGTTTTAGGATGTTGGAGGAGTTTTAGAATAGTCTTTTGTTCTGGGACTACTCCAATGATGACCAATCCACTGGCGGCCAGATACACCGCTGCCAAAGTAAAGGTCATGGCAAAAAACTAACCTGTGTGTCTTCTGTTCAAGCAGCCAGTTGCTCAGTTGTATTTGGGCACTGCAGCATCAAGTTGACTTTCTGATGATTTAATTAGCTTTTTGTAGCACTTTCAAGAAGTCTGATGTAGTATTCTAGAAATAAAAACTGGGCAGGTCATTCTATAGGAACAGAAGACCAATTATTATAAAACTTAGTGATTTTTTTTTTCCTGACAGCTCAAGAGCGTTCCCTTCTGTAAGTTCTTAAATGCTGTATCCAGCTTTAAAAGATCCACATGCCTTCTCTGTTTCAGGAGTGAGAGTGTTATCCCGTGGCCTAATCGAATCATCTGCAATGAGTTTTGTGCTCAGACCTTACTTAAGCTGCAACTGGATTAGTCTTGTGAACCTCACTGGAAGAACATGATCATCATTTATTACTTCCAGGAGGAAAAAACGTCTTTCTTTTGAGTACAGTATGTTGGGTAGATCAGCTACGTGAGAGGTAGCTTGTACATTGCACTGAATTGTTTAGGGGCTCTGGATTTGGTATGTGCCTGAACTGAAGTTACTGTGTGTTAGTAGTTCTAAAAGTGACTTGTGCAGCTTGTAAAGGACCTGAGATACTTGAGAAGAAAATCAAGTTCAAACGTTCAAGCCTTGTTTTTGAAAATGTAGGAGCAAGCTGTTGTATTGTTTGTAGGTCTAGGTTTACATTTCTGGAATCTTCATTAAGCCAAATATGAAGTGGGTATCCACTGTATGTGCTGCTCCTAGAATAATCCTGGCTGGGTTTATTGAAATATGAAACAACAGTAAAAGGAAGAGCATTAGAGGGAGCTGAGTGTTAGATGCTTGATGCTTTCCCGTGTTAAGACTTCTTGCACATCTAAAGGCAGTTACATGGAACTTCTCTCCTTTTTTAATTTCTGCCCAGTCAGCTCTTAGAAGAGGTCACTGGCTGCCGATTCGGGTGGTGCTTTCAAGTAGAGTCTCCCTTAATTGTTCACATGCCATTACTGTTACTGAGACTCAGAAGCTGCCTGACTTGGAGATGCCTTTTTATTTATTTAGCTTTCCATGAAGTTGTTCACTCAAGTGGGGAAGTTTTTTGTACTAATGGCAGAGGTTAAAGTTATTTTGAATGCTTGCCTCCTCCCCTTAACTGATGAGCTCTATTTTGAACAACCTAGAGTGGGATGGGTACTACTCAAATCTTTCCTTCTTTTTGCGATATTTACTACTCCCGTGCTGTTTCATAATGGATGGCATTACAGATTTCATAGCAGTTCTTCTCAGTTGTTAAATGTTAATTCAAAGGACAGCCACTGTGTACTTTAGCAAAGAGATGTGAAGTGCTGCGTGTGAATATGTGATGACCAAGTTGAAATTACTCCTACGTGGAGAAGACTAAAGTGAGGGCAAAAGACTGCTGTGGAGATTCAAGTGGAAAATAGGTTAATCATTTAGGGAGGAGATTAAATCATTAGAACTGTTTTTTGAAGACAATATGTGAGTAACTAATGCAAGAAAACTTTAAAGCAGAACAAATGCTGACGTACTGGATTTGGTTGTACAAATACTTTATGGGAAATATATCTATATCCTTACATTCACATACAGATAAATACTTAAATATTTCTACTTAGAAATCCTTAATGAAAATATATGCTGCTTATTACAAAATGAAAATACAGCAGCAGGCAGGAGACAGATGCTGCACGGTAGTGTTGTACAGATTAGGTTTAGTAGAATGCACTTACACATCTAGCAGTGGGCCAGCATATGCTTGTGATGATGTTACATGCGTGCTAAGTGAAGTCTAGTTAATTTATAATTTGAAGCACTCTAAAGTCCACAGTACTCAGGCTGAGAGCACAGGAGAAAAAATTTGGACCTCAAGAAGGGCCATTGAGGGCCAAGTTTTTCCATAGTGGAGCAAAGAAGTGACAGTAGAGATTGGGCCAGTAAAGATGTCTTTGTTCCAGCTGCTGAACAAATGTGAGCAGGATGGCAAGCACTACCACATTTTCTTCTCTGTTAGGGCATAAAGTGGAGGGTAGAAAAAATCTGCACATTGATGTCTTCTCTGCATAATGTCTACTTCCAGGCAGAAGAAAACAGAAATACAACATTGTAGTCACGATTAAAGTTGATGACAGGATATGAGAAATGTTATGTGGGCCAAAAATGTATGTTTGAACAGAAGGCAGAATACTAACAATCAGTACCAAAAGTACAGAACTGAAAAGCTTAATGCTTTTATGAGTCTGTAGGAAGGCTTGGTCTGGAAGAACCAAGGGAATAATCTTGTTTCTGTTAAGTGAAAGCTTCAAACAGGCTTGTGTCGGCTTTATTTTTTGTAAAACAAGTGCTGTGGTGGGTAAATTTCTTCTGTAGGAAGATCAGAGATGGGCTGAGTGGGTCAGTGTCTGGAAATGTTACTAATGAGAAGCTGTAAAGAATAGTAGTATGAACTGATCCTGAAAACAAAGTAGGACAAAAACTGCACTCCAAGAGATGACTCTCGTAAAGAATTGTTCATAATTTCTGCTGGAGATTTGTTTCAAACAGCAGTTTGCATCACTTCTTTCTCTGGTCAAACAGATCATGTTGCATGCCCCAAATTCATACTGTAGACTCAATATGCAGTTGTGTGACAACTTCCTCCAATCTGCAAATCCAGAAGTTTTTTGGAAAACTCTGAATCAGATACTTTCCACGAGAACTTGAAGCTCTCTGGTTAATGCACCAGTCTTGTTTTTCCTTGCAATTTAATCCCTATCAGATTCTACTTCTTGACAGCTGAACCAAACGTGCTAAGCAAAGCTGTATACCATTTATACTAAGAATTTAGCATAAAGGAAAACTGGATGTTTTATGAAGGCTGTATGGGAATTTTCTATAAACACTTGTCTGCTCTAATTGTTGCAGGCAGTTCAGCCTGAATTGATGTGTCTTAGTGTGATCTTTTTAAAGTTATTTCAGGCAAAGTCAAAACATGGAAAAGCAGCAAGTGCAGAACAACGTACCTACTGTATCAAGAAGACCAAAAAATAAGGGTGCAGGTTTGTCCAGTCTCTTACATTTCATTTTCTTTATATTTACAGGAAATAATGAAAAAAGCGTGCCACAACTCTTGATCAGAGATCTGAAGTTTGAGAAGAAGTCACTAGCTAAGCTCATGTTTTCTCCTGATCAAGAAAATCATCCATCAAAAGCACCAGTGAAGTATGGTGAATTGATAGTATTAGGGTAAGTGCTTATGTTTGCTGAAGGTGAGAATGAAGGTAGAATTTCAGGGCATACTTAATGCGGTTGTCTGCAGGTTGCTGTGGGAGGGGATGTGATCATGGTACCTCTCGCTTTCATACTGTGTCTTGAACTCCTTTCGTATTGTATCTAGCAAACACTGAAATGAATGGTGAATTGTTCAGCTTTTCTTTGGTAGCTGATCTCATGTAAGGGAAGGGGCTAGGATGCAGAGCTGTCAGAGGAGGTGGAAGGAGGATTTTCTTTTACAGTGGCAACCAGGCAATGCGTGTCATGAAGTATACTGGAAAATTGCACTGCTCTCTGCATGCTTTTTTTTGTCAGTTGAGTTAGGTGTAAGTTTATTTTCAGCTCCTGTGTTTCTCCCAGGTAAGCATTTCATGACAAAGAGCAGCCTATTGGTAAAGAGTTTCCAAGTTGATTCTGGGTTGGGCCTAAACAGGTGACTAATATGATAGTGTTTATCAACATGGTAGCTGATTCTGTAATACCAAAGTTCAAACAGAGAATGTTAAGAAAGCAAGTTTTCCTGTTGGCCTACTTATGTTGATGTTTTCAAAGTGAGAGTGTGAGGGTTTTCTGATGGATTAAACTGGAGTCTCAAAGGACAGCCTATCCATTTTTTTCTGCATTTTTATTTCAGCTAAAATTCTCTGAAGTAATAGCTCTCCACCAAGCTTAGTGAGAATTTATGATCTTTCATTTATACTGTGGACACATTATTTAGAGAGAGAGAGAGCTACAGATAAACATACAGCCTCATGTGTTTTCTTATTTAGGGATCAAGTCCTTTCTACTTGTTGATAGTAGCTTTGAGATGAATCTAGACAGCATTCCTTGCTCTGCAGTCTTTGGATGCATATGCTGTAGTTCGGTGGGCATGTTTCTGTACTTTAGTTACCTATTCTCAGATTTAAATACATGTAACTAATTGGAGATCTGTAGCTGTTTAATACTGTACTAATTAAGAAGGCTTTGTATTTAGAATAAAACTTTCTGTGGGTCTGCACCTTGTGAGAAGTTGTACAGGAATATGGACTTCATTATTTTTCTGTCCTTTCTTTTATAGGTACAATGGGTCTCTCCCAAATGGAGATAGAGGAAGAAGAAAAAGTAGATTTGCTTTATTTAAAAGGCCCAAAGCAAATGGGGTGAAACCTAGCACTGTGCATATTGCCTGTACCCCTCAAGCAGCAAAGGTAAGCTTGATTAGCCAGGTAATAGACAGCCCCACCAGGGGGATGCAGTGCTGGACCTGTTACTTACCAATGCAAGTGAACTGATTGGTGACATCAGGATAGTAGGCTGCCTGGGCTGTAGTGACCATGCAGTTGTGGAGTTCACGCTCTTGAGGGATACTGGGGAGGCAAAGAGTAAAATCAGGAAGTAAAATTTTAGGAAAGCCAAATTCTATCTCTTCAAGGAGTTAATCAACACAACTCCCTGGGAATCTGTTCTCAAGGATAAGAGAGTGGAACAGACCAGACAGATCTTCAGGGAAGCTTTCCTAAGTGCAGAAGAGCTCTCCATCACTAGGTGTAGGAAGTCAGAAAAGGAAGGCCAGAGGCAGGCATGACTGAACTGTGACCTGGTCAAACTGGAGAGCAAGAAGAAGGTGACCAGGCAGTGGAAGCAGGGACAGGTAACCTGGAAGGAGTATAGGGAGACTGCAAGGTTGTGTAGGAGTGGTGTCAGGAATGCCAAAGCCCAACTGGAACTGGACTTGGCAAGGGGTGCAGCAAAGGATAAGAAAGGCTTCTATAGGTACATCAATGGGAAAAGTCCAGGGAGGTGTACCCTCCCTAGTGAGCAACACAGGCAGGCTATTAACAGTGGACAAAAAGAGGGCCGAGATATCCAACAGCTCTTTTGTATCGGTCTCTCTAGTGACTGCTCTACACACAGCCCTCGAGTGGGTAGTTTGGAAGGTGGGAACTGGGGAAACCTGCTGTAAGCAAAGATCTGGTTCCTGAATATCCATAAGTCTATGGGTGCTGATAAGATGCATCCCAGAGTCCTGAGGGAATTGGCTGACAAGGTTGCCAAACCACTCTCAATGATATTTGGAAAGTCATGGGAGTCATGTGAAGTCCCTTGTGACTGGGGAAAAAAAGCCATGTCACTCATTTTTAGGAAGGGTAGAAAGGATGACCCGGGAACTACCAGCCTCTTAGCCTCACCTCATTGCTGGGGATGATCATGGAGCAGATCCTTCTGGAAGCTATGCTAAGGCGCATGGAGGAGAGAGTTTTGATATGAGATAACCGGCATGGCTTCACCAAGGGCAGCTCAGTCAGGTTGAACAATCTTGTTGCTTTTTATGGTGGCATAACTGTGTTAGTGGACAAGGGAAGAGCCACTGATGTCATCTGTTTGGACTTCAGTAAGGCCTTGGATGTGGTCTCGCATAACATCCTTCTCTCCAAATTGGAAATATGTGGATTTGATGAGTGGACTGCCTGGTGGACGAGGAACTGATTGTGAGATCCTACCCAGAGAGTGGTTGTCAATAGCTCAGTGTCCAGATGAAGATCGGTGACAAGTAGTGTACCTCGGGGGTCAGTACTTGATCTGATGCTGCTTAACATCTTCATCAGTGTCATCAACAGTGGGATTGAGTGCACCCTCAGCAAGTTTGTGAATGACACTGAGTTGTGTGGTGTGGGCAACATGCTCAAGGGATGGGATGCTATTTAGAGAGACCTAGATGGGCTGAGCAGTGGGCCCAGGTGAACCTCATGACGTTCAGTAAATCCAAGTGCAAGGTCCTGCACCTGGGTCTGGGCAACCCTCACTATCAGTACAACCTGGAGGATGTAAAGATGGAACATAGCCCTGCTAAAAAGAACTGAGGGGTACTGGTAGATGGTAAGCTGGACGTGAACCAGCAGGGTGGTCTTGCAGCCCAGAAAGCCAAGGACTGCATCAAAAGAAGCATGAGCTGCAGGTCAGGGAAGTGATCCTCCCCCTCTACTCTGCGCTGGTGAGACCTCACCTGGAGAGCTGTGTCCTCAGTACAGGACACAAGTCCTCCTGTACTGAGTCTCCAGTACAGGAGAGATGTGGACCTGTTGGGGCAACAAAAATGATGCAAGGGGTGGAACACCTCCCTTATGAGCACAGGCTGAGAGAGCCAGGGCTGTTCTGCCCGGAGAAGGCTCAGGAGAGACCTGAGAGCAGTCTTTCAATATCTGAAGTGGGGCTATAAGAAGTAAGGGAACAGACTCTTCAGCAGAGTCTGTTGTGATAGGACAAGAAGAAATTGTTTCAAACTAAAAGAGGGGAGATTTAGATTAGATAGAAGAAAGAAGATTTTGTTACAGTAAGGTTGGTGAGGCACAGGAACAGATTGCCCGAAGAGGTGGTGGATGCCCCATCCCTGGAGACTTTCAGGGTCAGAACCCCGCTGGACGGGGTTCTGAGCACCCTGGTGGAGCTGTAGGTGTCCCTGTTCATTGCAGGGGTGTTGGACTAGTTGGCCTCTAAGAGTCTTTTGCAACTGAAAAGATGCTATGCTTTGTATGATTAAGTCTTATTTCTCCTGGTACTGTCTAAAGAGTTCAGTGAAATCCATGCTGTCATGCTGAGATGAAATAATGTAGAAAGTTTAAAGTTCAGTCTGTGAAAAGAATGATTCATGTTTATCCGTCGATTTTTGGTACCTGTCAGGGTTAGCAAGAAGCCATTCCATCTTTGCCATATCCAGAAAGAAAAATGCTTATTTTTGAAACATGAATGTTCAAGGCACAGTCTTGTCATGTAAAACCTTTTATTTTGTTTTCAGTCCAAATTTGCTACAGATGTTTGTTCTAAACTTCCGATGTTTGCACTCATTCATGGTTTAGGACTAAGCTTGCTTTGTATGAAGCTAACTTTGAAATGGTCCTTGATCAAAGCACTGTTTGTAGTTCCTACTCAGTCCAGTGGGTAGGAGATCCCTGAAGATGAGAACAGGTGGTTTGGCAGGCCACATGGTTTTTTTTTATGACTAGTAACCAAGTTCAGAGTTCCCTTTAAGAAGCAGTGAAGAAATGGTTTAAGTCCTGAAGCTGAGTTGTACTTCATGTCAAAACTAAGGCTAATATAGGTATTACCATGAAATGCTACTTTATTGTGGTGTTTCAAGTGTATGTGCAATTATGTTCAGTAAGAAGTGGATCGCCTCCACTAATACCAGTGGGATTCAAGAATGCGTAAACATTCTGGTTCTTTAGAGATATTCAGCATGTTCAAGATCAGGCCCTTGAACAAATACAGTACAGTTAAATATTTGATCCTGAAAATAATTCAATGCTTAGGGATGTTGATTCCTAGTTTAATACTTAGTTTTGCTGATTGTTTATGGTCTTCAAATAATGTGCTTTCTAGAAGCTCTTCATAAAAGGTTGTTCGGATAGATTTTGTTTTGCTTATGAAACATGGCATAAGTCTCTAGAATGAAAATGTAAACTAACTGAAACCTAGGTTACTTTGCTACAGCATGTGCAACTCTTACCCAGTTTACTAGCACCGCTTGTTACTTCTTTGTCCACGTAGCTTATTGATCATCAGTGATTTTTAGTGTGAATTCAGATCTCTCTTTTTTTATAGATCAAAGTCCATAAGCTTTTGTTCTCACTTTGCTGTTGAGAAGTTGAGGCTGAGAAGGCTCTGAGGATGTTCAGTTCAGTTTCAGCCTTTGCACTCAGTTGTTCTGTTCTTTGTGTCAAAGCCAGCTGTGCTTTAATACTAAGCATGACTAATAATCCATCTTGATTACGTTTCTTTTGTGGCAGTGTGTGGTAAAGAGACCAGTTTGGTCTGTTGCTGAATCAATCTTACAGCTTTTTTTTTAATAGTGAGGACTGGTTTTTGTGAAGTCTAACTACAGGTGTGTCACTAATGAGCATCTGACTTAATGTGTTCATTCGGCAGAACGAGAGCCTTGTTATATTGTCTGCTTTGCTGCTGTATTCAGTAGATCTGTTGTTCACTGGTTCAATAATTTGTCGCCTTTTTCCACAGGCAATAAGCAACAAGGACCAACACAGCATATCTTACACTTTGTCTCGGGCCCAGACAGTAGTAGTTGAATATACCCATGACAGCAACACAGATATGTTCCAGGTATGTGAATTAAATGATATCTGAATGTGTTCTCACCTATGCTGCTTTCTAATGAGACATTATCTTAACATGCTTTCCTCTCAGATGCGAAAGTTTGTGCGTCACATTCTGCATTTTATTCTTCAGAGGTGTTTAATTCTGTTCATTCCCAAGGCCATCACGTGTACAAGGCTGTGTATCCGTACATCTCTTCTAGGTTTACTTGGTCAGAGGCAAAATCTGTTTTTGTCACTAATGCACAGAATTATGGTTTTGCTATTGACTGCCACTCTGCCAGTCACTTAGCCTGTGTCTTGTCCCTCCTTACAAAATTAAGAATAAAGTGCACAGTTCTCTGAAGCACTTGGAACTTTGCTTGCAGCATTCATGAATGGATTTGGGATCAGCCAGTAGGAGGGTAGAAGAAATACAGTGTAAAAATTCAGAAAAACTGTCTACACAACCCCAGAAATAACTTTAAAGTGATGGGAAATGTTGAGAGAGGCCCGCTTCTGTTTAGAATAACTTCATAGGAGTTTCCTGTATGTATGAAATTGAACCACAAACACGTTTGCAGCTGTGTTCACTCATATCTTATTATTTCCTGTTTTTCTCAAAAGGGTTTTGTTTCAGAGTTTTTGTTTCTTCTGATTCCTGGACTGATAGTGCATTGACTTTGATTGTACCTAATGTAAGGCAAGGAGTTCTGCTGTCACAGCATTTAACTGTGACGACATTGCAGAATCTAAGGAGGTAGGAGGTGTTGGTACATGGCGAGGAAGCTGCATGCAACTGCAAATATCTACAGCAGAGCAAAAGGGCTGTAACAAACTTACTGCAGCATAAGCTGTAGTTTGTGTAAGTGTTCTGTCTTCAGGCATGCTATGGCGTGTATTCTGCTCTTAAATTGCCAGTGGCAATCCTTGTGTACTGATGGGTTATCCTGTCTAAGAAAAAAAAAAGAAAAACACAGTCTGACAAAGCAGTTTCAGTCTCATGAAAGCTCTCTAGCCTTCACCAAAAACCACCTCAGGCTCTGTGTCTCCTGTCTAGCAGTTAATCAGTCTTAATATAACCAGCTATGTTTTAAGAGGCTTGGGAGCTCTGGAAGTGAGTAAAAGGTAATAATGTACAAGTGGGCTTAAAACCTGGCTATTGGGATGTTTGGGGCTGGGATATAACTTCTCTGTTTTGCAAAGAGGACAAAAATGAAAAGCAGTCAAACACATGCAACTCTATCAAAATTGATAAAAGCGTATGAGACTGCAAACCTCTTTCTGTTCCATACAACCAGAAAAGAAGGCATGAGTACTCTGCAGCCTGCTGTTTCTAAGACCATCATCTTGGAAGAAATCAGTCCACAGTCAGATGTTGTATTCCTGTTGTGTTCTATTAATATTAATGTAACATTGCTGCTTCCCCAGCCACAAACATCTCATACCTAGTCTTTTCTGACAGATGTGCTGCTTCTTAGTACCCCACTGGAGCTGCAGAGTCAGCTCATGTGACCTCAGGACTGTTTTCTTACATCTACACCTCCACCTAGTATAGCATTGCTCAGAATACTCTGAGCATGCAAAATGACTCAATACCACTTTTCCATCTGACTGCTTTGTCCCAGCTGTTTTGGTGCTGCTGCAGCTGGTGCAAGTGACCCGAGTCTGACTTTTCTGATGAGAAGACCTTCAATGGGAAATTATCTCAGAATTAGCTTAATTACATCTTTTTTTTTTCCCTCTTTGCTTCAGTTGGCTTTGGAATAACTTTGTTCACATGGAGGTGGAATAACTCATCAATGCAGATTAGGCTTCAGAAACCTAAATTCAGATTGGTGGAACGGAGTGCTTCAGATTGGAATGCCATGATTTTTTTAAATCATTTTTAAATTGTTTTGGGCTTGAACTTTACTAGATGCAAAGACAAACTCCTAAACAACTTTTTTTTATCCCTTTTTTTTTTGCAGATTGGTAGATCAACAGAGAGCCCTATAGACTTTGTTGTGACAGATACAGTTCCTGGAAGTCAGAGTAATTCAGATACGCAATCTGTGCAGAGCACTATATCAAGGTTTGCCTGCAGAATCATATGTGAACGTAACCCTCCTTTTACGGCAAGAATATATGCTGCAGGATTTGACTCCTCAAAGAACATCTTTCTTGGGGTAAGGGAATTTTTTTGTTCTCCCAGATCAGTGCAGGCTGACTTTTGATCTAATCTGACGCTCTGCTTTAGCCGAATTAGAAGTTCTCATTGATGTCGTTTCTCTTAGGAGAAGGCTGCAAAGTGGAAGACATCAGATGGGCAAATGGATGGACTAACCACAAATGGTGTTCTTGTTATGCACCCCCGTAATGGATTTACGGAAGACTCCAAGCCGGGAGTATGGAGAGAGATATCTGTGTGTGGGAATGTGTTCAGCCTCCGTGAAACCAGATCAGCTCAGCAGAGGGGAAAAATGGTAAGAGCAGAGACCAGCATTTTGTGTAGCATGTTTGAGATGGCGACAGCCATAAGTGATACAGCTTGGGCTTAAATGGGCCAGAATCTGCCTAATTCAGTGCATTTCTCACCTGTGTAATAAGCTGCGTTAACTTATATCTCTTTCTCTGTTCACACATAAAAGGTTCTTGCTTGACCTGAAAAACTAAATTTATCTCAGGAATGGTACTGAACTGCAGATCGAGACTACTCTCCTCAAATGAGTTGACACTCTAGTGTGCCTTTCTGCAAGACGTGATAATCATGCTCATGTTTTAAAGAGCATTTTCCTGATTCTCCCTTTTGCGTTCATGCTTTTGAAGTTTTCCTATTTTCCTTTCTTAAGGAGTAAAAAAGAATAACTATTTATTAACACATGTCTATGTACCTGGATATCCATCTCTTTGTTGGCATTTTCTCCTTGTTCTTGTTTCCAAAGCATTGGTGCTGACACTTATAGGAGATGATTAATTTTGGTATGACTTGGGGTCTCTTAGCAAACCTAAATGCTGCATGAATACTTAAGTGGTGCATTTAGCTAGGAATGCTGGCAGCTTATTTTTCTTGGGGAGAGCAAAACCTCGTGTAAAAGTACATGTGTGAATAAAACAGTCTAAAATACAGTGGAGGACTCCACATAATTTTTTTTTATGTACACTTTGATCTCTTAAGAAGTTTTATTTGAAAGAGAAAGAAGGAACTGGCACTAGGTTCTGTGGAGGTCTTGCATAGGGCACTCAGTAGTTGCTTGAAGCTTTATCCGGATCTTCCAGGCAAATGCGTGTAATGAAAGTGCCTTGTTGCTCATCAAATAATGCCTTGGTGGCACCTTTCTCTTCCCCTGTCCATCACAAGGTTGAAAATGAAACAAACCAACTGCAGGACGGCTCTCTGATTGACCTGTGTGGAGCGACGTTGCTGTGGCGCACTGCAGAAGGGCTTTCGCGCACTCCCACCGTCAAGCACCTGGAGGCATTGAGACAGGAGATAAATGCGGCGAGGCCCCAGTGTCCAGTGGGGTTCAACACCTTGGCATTTCCCAGCATGAAAAGAAAAGATGTTGTAGACGAAAAGCAGCCGTGGGTGTACCTGAACTGTGGCCACGTCCATGGCTATCACAACTGGGGAAACAAGGAGGAGAGAGACGGCAAGGATCGAGAGTGTCCGATGTGCCGCTCTGTCGGCCCCTACGTGCCTCTGTGGCTTGGATGTGAAGCGGGATTTTATGTGGATGCAGGACCTCCAACTCACGCCTTCAGCCCGTGTGGACACGTGTGCTCAGAAAAGACAACTGCTTATTGGTCCCAAATTCCTCTCCCACATGGTACTCACACTTTTCATGCAGCCTGTCCGTTCTGTGCGCATCAGCTGGCTGGTGAGCAAGGTTACATCAGACTCATTTTCCAAGGACCTCTTGACTAACACATGTATATCCAAGGACTGCAGTAAACCGATAAGCTAAGCGATTCTGATTTTTAAACCAACTGTTTTTCGTATTCTCTGGGCTTTGCTGGTTTGCATTAAGATGAAGAATTTTGGTTTTTTTTGTTATGACAGCTAAATCCCTCTTTGTTGAGAAAGGTCTGCAAATGGAAGAAACAAGGGTAAGGGAGAAGAAGTCCTGCTTGTTTAGTTTATAACTGCTTCTTGAAGAGGTGGAGGAAGTATTGCAGAGTGAATTTAAATGCCTTTCGTTTAATGGTTTTGAATCACATGCCCCCACAGTGTTTAAAATCTGTTTCCATTCTTTTTGTATATGGAGGGTAAATAGTTCAAAGAACAGTAGTTTACAGCTTGGATGCAAACATTGTAAAATATAACGTGTATATTAACTCTTTTCTATTTATCTTTATTATTGAAAATGCATAGAATGTGTAGAGTAGCATGGTCATAGTGAGTAACGTCCAGCAATTGGATGTGTAGAATAGTTCTGGATGGAGAAGAAGGTGAGATGGAAATGGTAGAAAAACCTTTTTTTAATCTGCAGTACTGAGTTCTTAGAATAGTTGAAATACTTTTTGAACAAAGCTAATGCAAATGATGATGGCGTCAAGATGTGCTTTAGCCATGTGAAAGGTAGCTAAGAAGGACTTCTTAAAATGTCTTTTTGTTAGGACTGTACTTAAGATCTGGTTATGAGGAAAATATTTACCAGACTCTTTGAATATGCAACTTAGTCTAGATTAAGGTTTTTTTCCTCCCTTCATGCTAACACGTCTTTATTTAGCATTAGTGACATTTCTGAGGGGTTTTTCCAATGTTAACCTTTAACAAATCTGAAAGATCAGGCTCATTTTGTTCCTTGCTGTTCGGGGAGGTGGGGAGAAGTGGATGTGCCCATGCCACGTGTGATGTGGGGAGCAGTTTGTGAATTGGCCACAGTCTTTGCTTGTGAAAGGCTTTGTCAGTCACATCTTCTGCCTTTTGTCTGGACCATTGCAGTTGGGTACGCAGGAGGCACCGGCTTCGTGTGCTTGCCTACATGCTGCTCTGAGGAGCTAGGTGCAGGTACTCATCTAGGCCACACACGGAACAAAGGAGAAGCCTGGTGCCTGCTCAGTGCATGCTCCTAGCATCTTTGTGCACTTGACCCAATTGGCAATCTGTTAGGGAGGAGATTGAGCTGGGACTAGACTGACCTCGTAGACTTTGGTGTGGGGAGCTTGCATAAGGTCTGTTTGCACTGTGGTGGGCTCTAGGTTGTGGTCTCTGTGCTCTCCTTACCCTAACCCTCCTTTCAATTCTGTATTCGCTAGGAAAGGCCAGTGCACTACATCCAGCTTTGCTGCTAACCCACCATGTTTAATGGCAAATACACAAACTGACTTTTTTTGAGGATTGAGTTGAGCTTTTTTTAGGCCAACTTCTTGTTTTTTTTCATATGTACTGTATAATTGACAGTAGCAAATCTCCGTACTTTATACCTTGCTTTAATTTTCCCTTTCAAAGCTGTTCTAAACTTTTTGGTTTAAAAAGAGACATGTGTTGCTTAGATGTCATGAAATATTTGCTTTGACTGTCAATTGTTTCTCCATTTTTAAAAAGAAATTATATATATTGTTTGGTTCACTCAGGAAATGCATGTGTCAGGAAGCCTGTATTATAAGTTCAGTTAGCTGTCATGTACAAGTAACTGCTGTTACTCCCTTTTCATAGAAATATAACTGATTTTGACATTTTCCAGATTATATGCATTAAGTAATGAAACTTATGCAGCAAGAAACCCCCTGTATTGTAGTTGTTCTAATCATTTTATTCAAACTATGTTATACTGTAGTTTAATTTTTATTTGCAAATTAATTTATTCAAACTATGTGAGTAAACACTTTTCAAAAATAGAGATTCTGGGATTATCTGTTGCTTTGTTTCTAAGAAATGGGGAGGGTGTCTAGAGATGACTTCTATTGCTTGAGGTGTGTTCTGCACATTAATATAAAAAACTGAAGAACTTAAATGTTTGTCATGGACTGGAAAGGCTCCCTTCAGATGTGACCTTTCAACGTGCTTTATATTTAACCCTACATTAACAAAGGCAAGATCATTGTTCAAAAGACAGGTGAATGAGCTCTTCCCTGAGTGACTTGAAATTAAGGAAACGCAAGCAAAAATGCCAGCCAAATTACTGGACTCTTAGAAAACTTCAGGAGCTCTTGATTTCATTGTCCACAAGTTGGATTGACACATCTTCTCTGGTCATGATCTTGCTGAATGCAGGGATGAGAAAAATCGGAAAAGGAAGTAACAAAAGCTACTAAAGCAGAATGAGTAATACAGAGGCGAATTGTGAAAACAGATTGAGAGTTGGACTGCAAGTAACGGCAGGCAGCATACTCACCCCACGTTGGTGGTACAGCGTGGAGCCAGGAGTGCTGTTGCAACTGGAGATGCAAACATCTGACTGCAGAGCGGAAAAAGAGGGGCTAATGCCCAGTGCACAACCATTGCTGAGCCACTACCCTATTAAGATGAGACCTCATGCTTCTGTTGTAATTCTAGCCTCTTCCCCCTCTAAAAAAAAACCACTACAGAATAACGTGCAGTTGCAGAAGAACTGGCTGTTTCTCTGGGTAGCGTTATGCTAAGATAATCTTTCAAAGCCCTGCATTCTGCTGCACGCTGTCTGCCTGTAGTGTGTTTTTCTTGACCCAAGGTGGGCTTGTTTAATCTTGTTTTTCAAACGGGCCTTCAAAAGCCTGAGACGTGGAAATCCCACTGTCAAAAGTAGGATAGCAGCGGTTGAGTAGGCTGAGGAACAATTTCCATAAAACATGCAAGCAAACTAAAAACAGTGGCTTTGGCTGTGGTTCCCTATTTGAGTTCCCCCAGGCTTCTTTTTTTCAATAAACAATTTAAACAGAAGGTCTCCTACTCCATAAACTGTAAAAAAAAAAAATGGCAGATTAAAAGTCAAATCATCCCTTTAACACAAACAGCTGACTAAAGCACCCTGAACTTCAAGGCCTTTGCTTCTGTACAGATGTGGGAGCTGGGAGAAGTGCAGGAAGTGCCCTGCTGGTGGTGAGATGACAGCTTGTTTAGCCAACGCCAGCCCCACATGAAATCTGTGGCCAACTTTCACAGGTTTGTTCAAATGGAAGGAGGCATTTATGCAACTGGCAAATGAGATGTGGCTATTCCCTAGGAGATCACCACAGGTGTGTGGAACTGATGGAGGAATGCTCATGGATGTGAAGTAAACGTAGGCCTTTTTCTAGCCTTGGAGTTCTGTGATCGTCTGCAGAAATGCAACTGGAAATCAGCTTTTTGCAGTTGGTTTGTGCATCACTGCTGTGCTCTGTGCAGTTCTTTGTGTGCTGTGTAATGCAGGTTATCTAATGAGCCAATTTACTTTTCAGCTGTAGGAAATTGCAGGGGTTTAATACTGGTAAAAGGCAGCAGCTTGATACAGCAGCTGGCTAATGAAGCCCTTTTGTTTCCAGAGCAGAAGCAGGGCAGCTCTTGGTGCACTGAGTCACAGCAGAGCAGAAGTATGGGGGCTAGGAGGTTGCTGGGGACTTTCCCTGGGAAGACAGTGGGTAGCCAGCACCTACAGAGCACCATTCCAGGGCTGACTCAGCCATTGCTTTTGAGCAGCACACCAGGTGCGTGGTGTATCTGAGATGTGGGCCAGGGATGAGGTTTTCGAATCCCATCTGTGCTAGGCTTTGTAACACCAGCAAGAATGAGGCCTGTCTCTTGAAAGGTTTAATGACATGATCATGGTGACGTGGCCCTGGTGTCCTCCTGCTGCATTTGAGGGTGCCCTGCACTCTGTGAAATTGCATAATGACCCCGCTGCAGCACGCATACCCCTGTCTGAACAGAGGCAACTTCCAGGTCTGATTCTAGGAATCGTTCTGCAATATAAAATAATGGGATGACTACAATTACCTGCCTGCACGCTGCATTTCAAAATGGATTAAGCCTGGCTGCTGTTGAATTAGTGGAGATTTTCTGGTCCTTGTCTTAGCTCCTGCAAGACTTGCTTCATTCTCTGTAAAAAATACTGGCAAAGCTGCTCTGCTTTTAACTGTAGCACTTGGCTACAGTTGGCTACTTGGCTGTAGGAGATCACTTATACACACAGTCCTGCATCTTATGAAAGAGATCTGGGAAAGCACCTGCAGGAGCTGTGCAGGCTCCTGTAACCTGGGCCAGAGCCCTTTGGCAAGCTGTGCTTGTGGGAGCTGGGCAGCACTGCACCTGGCCCTTTCCAGGTGCTGCTTCCATGGAGTAGCAAGAGCTAAGGACGCTGTTGAATTGCCATGAATAGCAGCAGAGTATCAAACTTCTGATGCAGTATCCCATGGAAACATACCCCATAACATGAGTCAGGGAAACACTGGTGTTGTACATGAAACAATCTGGAGCTTCAGCTGAGCTGGGTGCTGCTGGTTGCGAGTCTCTGCTTCTTGAAAGCAATGGGATGGCAGCTGCAGGGAGCAGAGAACCGTGCTTTTGTTCCCCAAGCCTAAGCTACCTCTGTCAGAGCTGCCCTATCACACGCAGCCTCAGCACTGTGCCTGCAGAGCTGCAGTGTGAGGGGTGGCTGGGGCCATGCATTAGTGCAGTGTTAGTACCAGAAGTCCCTGTGTGTGAGTCTTTGTGGCCCTTCCTTGGTCTCAGGAGCTGATGTCTGCCCTCCTTTTCCCTTTCAGCCTTGGCAGATGCGGTCCTTTTATGGCCTCAGCGAGCAGGTGACTGCAGAACAAAGCCTGCGGCTGGTCCTGTTCGTGCTGGCTTGTGTGGGATCAGCATAGGCACCAGCTCAGGCTGCATCACCTGAGGCTGAGCTGAGGGGAAGATGAGTAACCGGAGGCAAAGTGCCAGCTCTGGCAGCCAGGAGCTCCCTGCCCACTCCTTGGCTCCAAGCTGCCCCTGTGAGTGTGGTGCATCTTGGCTGCAACAGGGGAATGGTAGCAGCATGTGGGGGAAGGAATAACAGGGCAGAAATAGCCACGGGGGAGCAATCAGGGAAGGGGTTTGGTGCTTGGAAACTATAGGCAGTGATTCTTTACCTCAGAAGGCCCCAGAACCTGATGGTTGTCCTCTGTGTCTTCTGAATGGGCACCATTTGGATCCAGAATAATCGCTCTGTAGAGCAAGGTCCTGGCAGCCCAGCATTTGGTTTCCACGGGCAGATGGATGCGTGCACCTGGGAGGAATAAGAACAGGGCAAACAGATGCAGTGTTGCCCAAGTCTTGTACAAACTGTGCCTCAGAGGTTTTTTGAGTAAAAGTTGGCATCCTTGGATTTTTCTTGTAAATGTAAATGCCTTTCAGTTCAAATAGGCTTCCAGTGCCCAAAAAGCATTTGGCAATGAGTCCCATGGCTCAGCTGCACATCATGACATTCCTCCTATTTGCTTTGAGCCTTGCTGCCTGATGACTCTGCTGAAAATCCAATTTCTGGTATCACAGGAGGCAGTGAATGACCATTTCTTGTTTACCTTGTATATGCCACTCTTAATTTTGCTGCGTGTCCACCTGTCCTTGCCTGTCCTACAGTGAATGGATACCAGCACTGGAGTCACCCAAGTTTCTGGCCTGTCCTGTTTGTCTGACAGCTGGTAAGATGCTGAGCTGTGAGCAGAAGCACCAGTAAAGCCTCCTGCCATCCCTGCTGAGGGGCCTGTGCAGCCACACAGAGGGAAAGGCAGGAGTGAGGCAACTCACAGCCTCTGCGTGGGTGTGAAAGACCTTACAGATCAAGCAGAGAGGCACTTTGCTGCTGGCAGAGGCAACTCCTTTGTATCTGGCAACACCTGCAAGATTGCGATGTTTTTATTTTGAATGCTTTTGCTGATCTAGTGTCACTTCTGTGGAAACTAAACAGCTCTGAGGCAGGAATAAATTATTAATCTGCTCTGATTTCCTTCCTCTACCATGTCTGTGTATGTAACAGTTCTGCACTGAGATCACACCTGGAAAGCTGCTGCCTTCTGAAATATGATGAGTAGAATCCTTTGGAGTTATAACTGGTATGCACACCAAGTTTGTCTATTTTCCCTCTTCCTCATGGAAAGGTCTCATTAAAAGACTTCCCCTGTAAAGCACTTGCACAGCACACATCTCACTCCCAGGGATTCCCTGTGAGAACACTTGCATTAAGCATGAGCAGCACAGGGAGGGTAGATGGGAAATGATAATTCACTTATTCAGACGGTAGATGAAAGTGCAGTACCGAGATAAATCACTTGGGAAAAGCATCCTTACATGTATTCTTTACTAATAATTCCCAGGATCATCTTGTCTGCTTTTATTTACAGCTCATTGTCCTTATCCTTTCATTTGTTTCTGCTTCAACAGCAAAAATGTTTAACTTTTTTCTGTAGCTGTTTTATCTGACAGTTTCTCAGTCACTATGATTATGACTTTTGTTTTTAAGTGTATCTATTGAAATATGTGATTACTTTTTTTGATGCACTAAACCACGTTAGCCAGACTTGGGCCCTGCAAAATGTTTTCTTTGCTTTTTCTGTCTGTTCTTCAGCCTAGATAGGGTTTCCCTTCAGTCTCTCCTGGATTAATGCTGAAAATGCGAGCCTGCAAAGGATAAGGTAAGTGCAAGTGCCTCCCTGTGCTGCTGGGACACAGCCTTCTGAGGGACGTCTTGTGGGTAGCCCCTGCTTCATCTCAGGGCTGAGGGGGTTTGCTGCTTTCCCTGGATCATGCTCAGATCTCACCAAGTCTGTCCCAGCACCTTCCACATCTCAGTCTTCTGACACCTGCAAAAATAGGTCTTCCTATGACCACCTCACGACTGGGATCCACCTGTGCTATTCTGTTTGTTTGGCTGAAACTTAGGAGCTGAATGTACACAAAGCCTGTAGTGCTTGCATTCTCTTGTCTCTCCAGAATGATATTTTTAGCTGATCCCAGAAGATTTGAAACAAAACAAATGCATGCAGCAATATTATAAACTTGCCTAGATGCAAAGCTAAAAACTGCAGTTTGCTGTCATGTGGGGTAGAAGAGGAATCAAGTCAACTCATCTTTTCCAAAAAACATGCTTTTTTTTTTTTTTTCTGCTGTGTGGGAGGAGGAGAGAATTAGTTATTCAGTGGAACAAGGACAATTAAAAGCAAAAGCAGCTTCCAGCAATGCCATCATCTGTTCTGTTAGCCCTGAGCAACACAGAGACAACCTGGCTTTTAATTGGCCTCTTTCTTTCTGGCCCACACTTCCAGTTGGCATGGTGGATGGCATTTTCAAAAGCCTTCATAGGACTGAGATGAAGACATGCCTGGGCAATCACTTAAAATGTGAGGTTTTAAAGGGGTGGAGAGGTGAGGGTCTCACCTGTCTGGTGAGACCTTTCTGCAGGGAGCTGTGTCTGGGGATCCCACCGTAGCCATTGGGTAGCTATGGGTTCTGCAGAGGAAAGCTGCCATGGCCCCATGTTCTTTTAATTAAGCTTTGTTTCTAAGGAGGAGCAAAATTGAGCAGAACATCTCTTAAATGCTGAATAACGTCACCAAGTACGGGTATTTAATGCTTTTTGACTTATTTGCGTTAAAAGTGGATTCAGAGGAGCTTTCCTGAGAGAGGCAGGGTGAGTGGTGCCGAAGTCCTCAGCTCCACCGTCACTCCTTGTGCTTTCAGTGTTACTCAGCACTTCTGCCAGCGTCACTCTTTATCACTTGGAAATCTCACTCTGCCTGTTCTCGAGCAGGAGGAGCAGAAGGTGTGCGCGAGTGCCTTCAGGCATCCATGACTCAGTGCTGGTGTCGCAGCTCCTGGCATCTGCCTGCCTGGGAAAGCCATCGCTGGGGCAAGTCCCTCTGCAGAAAGGCCTGGCAAGAGACCGTGCCAGCATCAGGGAGCAAACCACCACCCCTCTGTCCCTAAAACAATATCACCAAATGCGCTGTGTTTATACAGTAGTGTTTTCCATACCACAGGGGCCTGGGATTAGCATTCCCCGTGACAAATGTCTTATAAATATATTTATAGGCTGTATGTGCCTGTATTTTGTTATATTTTTATCTTCTAAGCTCATGGTTAATAAAGCCAGGCTGCATGTATATTTCTACAGCAAAAATATGTTGAAGAGTATCATGCAAGAGGCTTAGGCTTTGCTGACCCTCAACAATCTTTCAGACTGTAATCTGATTCAGATTACAGACATAAATGTGGGATGTCAGAGATCGGCTTCCTCAGGACGCAGCAGGAGCAGAGCAAGCTTGTGTGAAGAGGTAAGTAACTGTGGGAGTTCCCAGGCTGGGGGTATTTAACTCACTTTAGCTTTCAGTAGTCTAATAAATGGCAACACACACAGTGCGTGCTGTGTGGCAGCAGCTTCTAAATGATTTTCTTGTCCTCGGTCCAGCTTGCCACCTGGCTCATGCTTACCTCTTGTGCAGGCACTGTCAGCAGTCACTGTTTGCTCCCAGGTCCTGCATGGCAACGCAAAGCCGTGTCAGGCCCCGGTGCCTCCGAGGTGATTCCGTCCTGATCCTGGCGGAGCCTGGGCGAGGAGCTGCCAGCTGATCCATTTAACGTGGGCTTTGCTGAGAAGGGAGAGTGCTAATCTTTTAATCGTAACGTTGCCTGTACCGAGTCAAATGTCTTACGAAATTCCATTACAGCTGCCAAACTCAAAGAAGGAAAGCAGGTTTGCCAGATGCAAGTTTTTATTTCAAAAAAAAACCACAAAAAAAACCCCAAAAACCACGCTGACTGGCATTAAGTTAGTGTCCTTTACGTATGAGTTCTTATCAGCTTTATTTTGCTCAGTATGGATGTCAGAGGAGCTAGTCTACAGTTATAGTTCTGCCTCTCTCCTGAGTACCAGCTCTTACGATGTCTGGAATTTCCCTAGGACTTCAAGGAGAAAGGGGGAAAGGAAATAAAACCAATACAGGTTCCCAAATTGCATCAATCACCACTTTCCAGAATTTCAGATGCAAGCTTCTTTGCATCAGCTGATTTTAAAGTTTTGTTCACAATGTAATCATGGATCTGTGGAAATCCTCTGTGCATTAGTCAGCCCTGGGGCAGGGTCAGCTCTTCCCATGTGCTGCTTGCCAGCGTTCAGGCTCAGTGACCTCTGCAGGCAGTCTGTTCCTCAGTTCAGCTATCCTCGCAGAGAGAAATTGCTCCTCGCCTTGAACTTAAATCTTCCCAGAAGGAGAGATTTAGCACATTATGCTTGCTCCCTCCCCAGAGGATGTGGAAGCAATCATTCTGTTCTCCCTGCTTCTGGCAGCCTTTTACGTATTTGAAAGCTGTTAGCATGTCTCTTCTCAGCCTTTTCTTCTCTACTAAAGGAGTCCTTTTGATCTTCCCTAGTAGGTTATGCTTGCCAAACTGCCCTGGTTCTTATTTCTGCTTCTTGAACTCTGTCTTCAGCTTCATCATGTCCTCCCTGAGGCCCTTGATGTGCTGAGTGAAATGAGAAGGGCCCTCCCCACGTCCTGCATGCTGTACGGCCCTCCAAACACTTACTTACCTCCTCCTGTGGGGAAAAAAAGATCCTGATTCTCTGTTTCAGCACGTTTCTGCCCACTGAGAAGCATTTTGGTTTTGCTTGCCTGAGCCCCAAATGCTGAGCAATTTGAATCTGTTACAGCATCCTCCTCCTGGGTTTTTATGACAAAGTGACAGGATTATGCATGCCAAAACAACTCTGTGTAACAAATATCAGTGCCGTTTTCTTCCATTTTGGTGCTGCAAGTGGAATTAAGGCTGTGCGCTCCTAGGATGGGGACAGAACAACTTCTACCCTGAAAAACACTGGAGAAGCTTTCTGCTGATGCGGGCTTCTACTGTATTTGTTTTCTGTGCTGCTCCTGCAGCGTGCACATTTTGGGGGATAGGTCCTGTGTTAGGGTCCGCAGGCCAGCAATCTTACACAGCCAGGCTATTTCAGTTTTTGTTTCCTGTGAAACCAACCCGTTAACAAACTAAGCGAGGACTCGTCAGCTCCTGCTCTAATAAGGTAGAGCGAAGAGCAAGTTGAGACCGAAAACTTTCCTGCTGTTTGGGGTTTTTCTTGTATTTTGTTTTTAAAAGAAAAAGAAAAGCAACCCAAAGCAACAGCTTTTGTATCCTAAGCGCTGGTGCAGAGTCTGAAAACAAAAATGTTACAGCTTTCCGCGGGAGGTGTGTGTCATCAATGGACAGCTTCCCCTACGTGACGCTGAATGAAGTCATCCGCAAATGCACCTGGAAGAAAAAGGGAAGGAAAGGTGCCAAACAAGCCTTAAACTTCTGCTATTCAATTTATTAAAATTTAATGATAAGCCATTAATAATGAATGCGGGCAGGAAGATGGGAGAACTGCAGTATAATGGCCTCAAGATTTCTATTTAGCCAGGTTTCTCTACAGAGCTACAAAAGAAGAGGGCAGCTTTCAAAGGGATGAAAAGACTCCTCTGAGGGACAGGTAGAAGAAGCTGTCTTGCAACAGTCTCTGCAGGCTGGGTAGATTGGTAGAAGAGTATTTTAAGTGTTTCTTTCATTTAAAGCTGAGCTGGGGGTGGGTAGTGCGCATGTCTTTTGAGGAAAAGATGATTGTGAATGCAGAGACCTTGAGTATAACATGGAATTGGGGTCATTTCCTCACTGACAGTGATTTCCTCTGTGAAATTAACTCTTTCTCCTTGCATCTCCCATCTCTCACAGCACACGTGCAGAAATACAGCCTTCTGCCTCTTTGGGCTCCAGTGCTCCCACGGTGGTGGCTGTCAGGGGAACAGAGAGCCGGGACAGGATGACGTGATGTTACACCTTGAGCATAAACAACTCACCCGTCCGTTCACCTCGTAGTGATGATGTCTAGACCATTTCCTTTGGTGGCTGCATGAGCCAGCGTTATTCAAGTGAAGATATGGCACATCTGTGACTTCACTTTCCCAGCTGCCAGCCCAGTTGTCTTATCAAAGAGACAAATGGGGTCAGTTTGACACAAGTTGTTTGTGTAAGCCCACGGTGGCTGCTGTAGTATGCTATGTCTGCATGTCCCCCTAGATTTTGAGAATAGGTTCTCTGATCCTGTGGGACCTCTCCTGTCCGCCAGTGTTTATAAAGTCACATTTACATTTATATAAAGTTGCTTACAACCATTGGAGTAGTTTCTTGAAGACTCCAGAGTACAGTTTACTTGGCCCTGCTGACTTGGAATTCCTCTAATCTCTCTTAACTATTGTTTGAGCTGTTCTTTTCCTCATCTGGCCTGTATTTCCTGTCTCTGGTTGTTAGTATGAAATGTGTTAATAAGCATCTGGATGCCATTAACATATTTTGCGAGAACAGAAGCAGAATAAATAGTATAAACTGAAGGCAGAGCCTGAGTAGAAGTAAATGTGATGTTCTCTTATGTTTGTGTCAGGAACTTCTTCTCAGAACAAGACCTCTTTGCACCTCTTTCTTGTCCTTGTGAAACAGTGTGGATGGGGAGGTTTCCATGGGATATCAAGTATATCAGAAAGAGCTTGTCATGGTGGAAAACTCCGAGTGGTCTTGTCTGAAAAACACACCCATCCCAATAAGCATTCCTGCTCAGGCTTTTGGAGTGAGGAACAAAAGGAGGCAGGAGACAAGAGTGCTGATCAGTTCTCTCTTTGCTTTTCCATGCTGGGCGAATCTACAGAGCATATCTGAGGCTCTTTTGAACAGTCACCAACAGATGAAGTAATTTGAGGCCTTGCCCATGCGACAGTTGATTGAGCCAGCTGCCGTAGTTCTTTTAACAGAGGTGCTTTTTAATATGGCACTAACGTCTTATTGAATCAAGCACTGAAAGATGTCACTTTGGTTTTGACATACTGCCCATAAAATATGATGTTTTCCCTTTTGTGTTGTTGTCAAGGTGAGAAAATGAATTAGCGTGGATTTTTAATTACTTTGATCTTGAACTCTGATGTAAGTTGGAAGGGAAAATTTGTCATCCTACACAAATAGGGGTGGTGCAATGGCTGATCGGACATCTGGTGAGGATCCAGGTCCTGCAAATGCAAGGAGATGATTTCAGTCTTGCTTCCATCTCTAGCTTCTTGATCCCATTGCTCCTTTCCTCTGGAGGCTTCTGCTGGTGGTAAGCAGACACCAGGAAACAACAAAAGACAATTATTGTCTGAAATCCTGGTACTCTTTTTTTTTTTTTTTTTTTAATGTGGGGAAAGGCTGCCATCTGCTGTAATAGAAAGTGGTTGCTGGAAACGCACCTGACCTAAATCAAATCTTAACAATCATCATAGAATCAAAAGCAAAGCCCCATTTGAATTCTTGGTGGTGATATTGAAGGTGCCGCTCAGACCAGACTGTTTTCTATTACATTTCCCTGAAAACATCCTGCTAGCATCCCTCCTTTTGTAACGTAGGGGTGGCAGTGATTGATTTCAAAGGTGTGTTGCACATAACAAAGTAAACTGGAAATCTGAAACAAAAAGAAGCCAACACAACAAAACAACACACCACAGCCCCTGATTGCTTTGGTATTAATGTACTCCATCAGAATAAGCTGGTATCTGATAAAATGTGATACAAAAGCACAAACTTTTAATTTTATACAGCCTCACTACTGGAGGCTGACAGTAAAAAGAAGAAACTGGGTTAAACGTGGATGCATCTGCAGCATGTCTAGCATGCCAAGGAATGCCTTGAAGCCAGGAGGAACTGTGATACCATTGCAGACATGGAGGAATAAGTGCTGTATCACTCAGAAGGAATGGCACTGATTTGACATCCCTGTTATTAGCTGTCATTATGTTGTGACAGCATCTTGATGGAGACTATGAAGAACACCATTCCTGTCCTAGACAGAGGTCAAACTACCTTGATCCAGCCACTTTTTCTTGGGGCAGGCTGTAAGAACAGCCACTTCTTCTCACGCTTTGTGCACTCTGCCATGCAGTAGTGACCCAGATCATTCTCATCTCTGAGGGGAAATGTGGGTATTGTCCTCCAGGGTGAGACCAGGCACCCATCCTGACCTGCATCTTGACTAGCAGGGATGCAGCATGCATATGAGCATATGAGATGGGCCATCATGACCTCTCTACGTGGGTCTAATCCTTAGATGTAGTAGTTGGCGTTTGGCTGACATGATAAAAATCATCTTCAAAATTTCCCTGGGTGTTATTTTTGAAAGCCACTGAAGATGCCCTGTAGAACTGCTGTCCCATTCTGAATCTTATTAAGACTCTGCATTGTTTCTTGTGCCCATGCGCACCACGCTCCACTTTCACAAGGCATGGAAATGTTTTCCCTGGTATTGTCATGAAAAATTCAGTCTTAAAATCCCTTCACATCACTGAAGACAAGGAGAGCATAAACTCTCCATCTGCTTTCTCTGCAGTGTTCATTATTTTACATATTTCTTTCATGTTCCCTGCTTCCTCTAAGCAGAATTTTTCCTTGATGTTTGGTTGCTCCAATCATTGTTTAGTGTTGCTCTTTTAGTGACAGGATTACCCGCTACACTCAGGGCTCCTGGGGGACCTGCTCCTCTAATTATATTTAATCATTGTTTTCCCTCAGATTCCTTATGGATCCCAATACCATGCTTGCAGTGCAAGCTGAGCAACTTTTCTGTGAAAGTTTCTGAAACTATCCATCAATACCAGGGCCCTTCCAGGAAGGACCTAAAGTAGTATAAAAAATGTCCTGGCTAAAAGTACATGGGATTTGACTTGTTTACCTAGGAGATTCGTTCTAGGACTATGTCCCACATACAAGGAACAAGGATGTTTGTCATTTTATATCATGAGGGCACTGCAACACAGTGCCAGTGCTGAGTCACATTCTCCTGCAAAGCCAGCGTGGCCCTTGGCCGTCAGTAGGAAGCTGAGATAACCAAAGTGCTACAGTCAGAAGAATTACCAGAAAAACATACTTTATGGCTGTAAGTCATACTCAGAAAGGTAGGTAAACACCACATCAAATGAACTATGGTTTTCTGACTCACGATTTCCTCGCCAAATTCTTCCAGTAAAAAAAAAAATGGTAATTTAAGTTGTGCAGAGAGCTATCAGTATGTTCAGGCTGCAAACAGGAGAGTTCACAAGACCAGAAACTCTCTGTGCCCCAGAGCACTTTGCTATGGTTTAAAGGCTCCTTTCTTCTCAAAGCCACTAGAAATCACCCATGAATATCCTACAGTCTGGGAGAAAGAGAGACCTTGGGCTGGGCTGGTTTCTCCTCCCCAGGTGTAAGTAGATATAAAATTATTTTCATTGCAACTGAAAACTATTTATTAAAGGTCATGAGAGGGCGTGTGGCTTAAAGGTCAGTTGAGAGTATCGTGTCTCTGGCACGATTAATTACTGTGGATTTAAACGCGCCTCTGGTGAAAGAGAAACAAAGATCTGAGCCAGATCACTACCTCCTGAGCAAGTATCAGTTGAGGAGTAGGTCCAGCTCTGCATAAAGGCTGCTTCATGCTGTAAGTGAGTGATGCCAAATTTGTTTTAATGGTTGCTCTGAGTGATCAACTTAAGGTGAAGATGCTTCAGGGTCGGCGGTGTGAAGCATACCAGCTGAGCACTGCGGCCTTGGCTGTAGGTGACACAGCTTGGCAGTGAGTGTCTCAGTGCACGACTCATACAGCTGTGGGCTTACATGTACAGGCTTACAAAATGGTATCCATGCCAGAGCACTGGCCTTTAGCCTCAGGCTGACCCGTGGGGCTGGAGAGGGGAAACTGGTTTGCCACTGAGGCTGTGGGAACCCATTTCAAAGACATTACTGATTTTATTGACTTTATCCATACGAGTAAATTCTTCAGGCTCTGTGTTTCTGCCATACGGATCTATACGCAGTGATCAATTTTACATTATATTCATGATCTCACATTTTATTGCAGTGTGTCCCTGCAGTCTGAACACAGTTGTTGCTGTTAGAGACAAAGAGATTTCTGCCAGGCAGTGGAAAAGACGCTACGAAAATATGGTGAGTGAAGTTTGCAGGTTGCTAGAGGGAAATTCCTGTTGGCTTTGTTATAAGCATTTAATATTTAACATGGTTTTTTTTTACTACTTTTGCTACTGCAGCTTCCAGAAAGCCTGTTTGAGCTCTGCTGAGATGATATTAACAGCAGCATGTTTTGAAGTGTGAGAAGGTACACCTTTATTTTCTAAAGCATGTCTCCGAAAGTTATAATGGATGTAAAGAGGACGAACCAGTGGTGCTGATGTCACGAGAAGCTGAAGCCAACAATTATGATGTAAGAGTAATAAATCAACAATTTTTGCAGTGCCACATTTTCTGCTTCTTAACCTCACAAAAAAATAAAATAAAATAAAACCAACAACAAACCATACCCACCAAAAAAAAAACAAAAAAAAACAGTTACCCTGCTACTCTTGCTGGGTAGACAGAAAATGAGATTTAATTGTACTTTCACATGCCAAGCTGTTTCAGCAGCTTTTCCCAGACTGTCATCCACATGAGTGGCGATCAGTTGGCCTGGCTGAGTAGCCAGTGCTTCAGTCTCCACGTAGGAGCACATTGAGCTGTGCTTTCAATAAGCTTTGCAATGAGAGATTTGGTACTGTGTGAGTAGTGAGCCACAAAGACATTGTAAAATCTGGCAGGAATATTCTCATGGAAAAAAGGCTTTGATCCAGAACACAGGTTTCACTCTTCGGTTGTTTTGGCTTTAGGGTTTTAACCTGAATCAACAGTAGCAACAGCAATAAAAACACCTAAATGTCCACCTTCAGTGCTGGGCATGAAATTAGTGTTTCTAAGCAGCTCTGGAATATTTTACTCGTTTGAAAACAGCTGCATTGATACTGTAAATAAAACGGAGTTGAAGATGCACCTTCTGCCCTCAGTGAAATGTGATGTTGCACAGTCAGAGCTGCGAGACATGCTGGCTGGGACTGTAATTATCACAAGGAAAGGTCCTGGACTACTGAATAGAATGCTCACACTTGTGTACTGTGGTTGAAATGTTTATTTGGCTTTGTAGCATCAGGCCAGCTGGGGCTTTCATAGGGAAGTAAGAGGGAAGTAACTGCAAGATAAGCATCTTAAGATCCTTATCTGTGCTCTAAGATGTAACAGTTTGAATTCTGGGGATTCATGGATGCTTCCGGGTGTACAGTGGCCCAAGAAAGTGAAATTAAGAAGTGAAAACAAGAAAACTGCAGCCACAAATTTCCAGTGCCCTCCAGAAATCCTCCCACCTACAACTCTCAAGCAGTCCTTTCTGCAGTGTCTGCAGAGCTAACAGTCGACGTGAGCTCCACCAACCAACAAGAACGTACTGTGTGCTAGGTGGAACAGCAGGTCCCATAAATAGTGGTGCTCTAATTGGGAAACCTGACCAGGAGATTCCATGTCCTAAATCCAAAAGCTGTGACTGCCACACACGTACATCCATGCTAATGTTAAACAGGAGAGTAGTCCCCCTGTAAAGTACAGCCTAAGTGTGTGAATACACAGGTGTGAATACCTGTGTCATTTTGCCGCTGAAGACAAAAGTATTAGGAAAACAGCGCTTTGAATTGACAAAGACGTGTGCAGTCTGTCCTGTGAACACAACATCCACACACCTGAAACTGCAGCGTCTACTGCAGAGTGTACAATGGCCTGCCTGCTGCTGGATCTGTGCTTTAAATGTAATGAATCACGTTATTCTTCGGGATAAGACTTTCACAGCCCGTGGTAGCAGTGCTAGTGCAATTTGTTGTTTGTTGTTGTTACAGTTGTCAGCAGTTTTCCATTGCCTTACAACATGTGACAGGTGAGAGGCTGAAGACAGGAGCCTGCTGCCCTGTAGAGGAGTACCCTGAGCAGAAGGGTGAATGCTAGTCAGGACAGGGACGATGCTCTCAAAGAAGCAATCCAAGAATCCCTGCAACTCTCAGACACTTGATCCTGGTGGCTGCCACTTGGAACTGACTGCTCTGGAGTCTGCAAAACAGACTGTACACAACAAAGGCCTGTCAACATTCACCGCTGAGGAGTGAAAAAACATCTTAAAGGCAGCTGTGGTGACGTGGTTGAGTGAGCTGGACTGTTGGGGCCTAGCTGCCAAATTCTTTTCATGCAGTTATCCTGCAGTCACGCCAGCCAGGACAAACAGTGCTTGGTGTCAGCAGAGGGGCAGGCGCGGTGCGTGCAGGGTGTGAACTTCCACCGACAGGCTTACGTAGCCATCAGCCCACAGTGACACGTCCACCTGCCTCTTTGCTCCCTAATACCAGTGGAATTACTGCTATTGATTAATCAGAGCCTCGAGTGCCCCTGCACTGTGATACCTTTTGAATGTAAGACACCGTGTTAGCGTTTCATTGGGACGTAGTGTGCCCAGTACTTTGTAGGATTATGGAATACCCCAAGGTGGAAGGGGATTGCCGAGCCCAGCTCCCAGCTCCATGCAGCACCACCTGGACATTAAACACAGAGAGAGAGCAGTGCCCGAACCAACTCCAACAGCTCGGGGCCGTGCCCGCTGCCCCGGGAGGGCCGACCCAGCGTCCCACAGGGCGAAGAACCTTTCCTTAATCGCTAATCTCTCCCCGGCGCGACTTTTGCGGCCTGCTACGGAATTAGCGTCCAAAATGCAAGTCTGACGACACGCCGAGCCACGAGGCCGCCCGCGAGCAGGGCAGCAGCAGCAGCAGCTCGCAGCAGCCCGGCACGGCGCCGCGCGGCCCCGCAAATGGCGGCGCGGCCACGATCGCTGCTGCAGGGACATCCCTGGGGCCATCCCCGGCCGGGGGCAGCCCCTTCCGCCGTCCGCGGCTCCTCCTCCGGGCGGCGGGGAGGGAGAGGCGGCGTCTGGGCTCCTCCCGCCGCCGTACCGCCGTGCCTCCGCGCCGCCGCCCGGGCCGCTTCCTGAGCCGGGGAGCGACGTGTCGGCGCGGCGGTGCGCGCTAGGCCGCAGGTAGGCAGCGGGGAGCCCCGGCCCGCCGCCAGGCCGCGAGCACGGGTGCCGCCCAAGGCAGGGGGGGTCCGCCGGCCCCGCTCGGGAACGGCCGGGAAAGTTGAACGCCCCCCGGGGCCCTTTGTCTGGACGGCTCCAGCCCTGGCTGGGCGGGCGGGCGCTGGCGGAGTGCGGGGCCTGCCCGGGGTGGACGGCGGCTCGGGGGTGCGGGGGAGCCGCGCAGGATCCCTTTCTATCTAAATATCTATTTTGTATTTCCATGGCAACGGCGAAGCGGGAACGGGGCAGCGCCTGGGGGGTTTGTGCCCGGCGGGGACGTGCCAGGCTCTGACGCGGGCTTCTCCCCTCAGGTCCTCGGCTGCCGCGCAGCCACAGCACCGGGCGGTTCTCGTATGATGCAACCGGCAGAGATATGACGACGGCCTTCTTCAGGTGCTCCGGGAGTGTTTTCACCAAGGTACGGCACGTGTCGCTGCTGTCGGTGACCGGTGCTCGCACAAGGCCGGGACGTCTCCAGGCAGTATTTTGGGTCCCCACGTGCAGACTGGGTGGACGGGGATGGGCAGCGCTTTTCTTGTTTGCTTCTTCCCAAATACCATTTAGAACCGTGGCGGTTCCCAGGCTGGTCCCACACACTTGCCCCACTGTTGTGGCACTGAGAGATGTGACGCAGCAGCAGGGCTGGTAGGTCAGGTGGGTGCTTGGACCTGGTGATCTCGAAGGTCTTTTCTGACCTGGGTGGCTCTGTGATTTTGTGATAAAATTGTGGAGGAACAAAGATTCTTACCTTTTCTTACCTCAGCAGCAGTAAGTCCTGTTGAGAGGGACATAGCTTGACATGTTTGTCAAATATTGACCACCTGTTCTCTCAAACAAACATTAACTTTTTCTGCTATGTCCAGTACTGACCTTAACGAAAGGTCAGAGTTAATTCTCCCGTCCTTATCCATTTTTCTTATATTTTATAAATACTTTGGATTCCTGTTACGGAGCACTGAGTAATCTCAAACTTGTGAAGTACATCAGAATATTTATCTGAGAGATTTGCATGTGTGCTTTTGAGAGTTCTAAGACACAAGAGGTGTAATGACTTCACTGTCTTACCTATATAGTGTCTGGTGGAGTCCTTAACAAGAAGATAAGGTATGAAATGAGGATCCTGCAGTGTAACTACAATTGCCCTGTGCATCCACAGCTACTTTGTATCCTTGTGAAGCAGTGTTCTTACTAAATACCTGACTGCAGCGTGTTAATTGTTGTAATGGCTGCAGTCATTCTCCAGTCTGAAAGCCTGTGTGACTCTTTCCTAAACTGTGGTGTATACAAAAGCTATAGTTAGTCCATTGAAATCCTCTGGAAGTAAGACAGTGCTTCTCTTGGGTACGAAAACAATGACTAAGATTAAGTAATTGACAGGAGGTCTGCAGCTCTCTAAGCAAAAGCCACTGTGTGTTGTGTGGGCAGTTTCACCAGTGAGGCCTGCAGTCTGTGTGCTGGGAAGGAGCTCGGCCTCTCCCGTCGTGTTCCCCCGTAACATCTGGGGAGAGCTCTCCTGGGTGTCCCTAGGTCTTCAGCACTCACTTTCTCTGTGGTAGAAGTCTGGTGCATATGTAGAGAAATTTTATCTTGCTGTTGGCAGCGTGAACTTCATGGGAAGAGAAAGGGAAGCGTGTTTCCAAGGTTGAACAGAAACATTTCCCTGAGAAGTCTCAGAGGAGCCGTAGAGAGGGTAGACTGAGAACGCTGCCTGCAGACTTGCACTTTGTCAGTTCAAGTGGGAAGAAGTTGGGAAATGGAGTCATGTAGGTATCGTTTCTTTTGGGGCAGGAGGTTGGTGTAAAAGCCACTTCTGCTTTCCCTTCTCAGACTTCTGGAGAAATGAGGAACTGTGTGTCTCTTCAGGAGAAGAGTGAAGGGCAACAAATGTCTTATGCTCCAGGGCTTGAAGTCTTCCCTGTTGGGAGGCTCAGTTTCTCTTTTGGTTTCTGTATCTTCTCTTCTTCATTTTTTTTTTTTAAATTTATTTTTATAGTTTATATTATTATTGTTATTTTTATATTTAAGCTTCATTTTGTTAATTCCTCCTGCTGTTGTTTTATTCATAAAGCATAAAGAGAGAAAGGATGAGCATGAATGGATGTTCTATGTATGTCTTTCCGGGGCTATGTATGATTAAGTCCGAACAAATACTCACAACGCATCTTAGATTCTGTGTCTTTAGCTCTTTGCATCAACCTTACTTAGGTGTTAGGTTTTAAAATAATGTGAATATTCTCTTCAAAAGAGAAAGAATCCTTAATGTATTTCCCTCTTGCTCAGAAATGTTGAACTCATTTTCTGACCAGATGTTCCAAAATACTCATCTTTGGGTAGAGAAAATGCTACGGTATTTCAGCTTTGAAGCTGATTTTAGAACACAAAAAGAAGCACAAACTCACCCCACAGCTTAAGTGGCAAAGCAGTAGTTACTGGAGTAGCTTAACAGGTGCTTTGCAATATTGTAGGAAATGTCCATTGGGATTGTACGGTTCCTGTAAGCAACAAAGTAAGACTTTGCTTTTATTTTTTGGTATTCTAATTGTAGCATTACCGGACTTCTTATGCCTGTAGAAATATTTATTTGTCTTGTAAGTGGGAGCTCTGAGGAATGAGAAGGAAGTGATGAGGTGATCCCTTTCATTTTGATCTGTTGGGCAGCTCTTAACACTTAATGAGGACTACCAGCAAACCCGGTGGCACTTGATGCTCCCCAAGGCAAAGTTTCAGTGGTCTTGTTTGCCACACACTTGCCCTGCGGAGTGGCTTCCTGCCTCCTGCTAGCGAGCTGACATACTGTGTCAAGCTTGCTTAATAAGACTTATTACAAAGACTTATTGTCTTTTTTTTGTTAAATATTTTTGATTGGCTATTGCATAGCTGCTTGCAGTTGTTGGATGGCTTTGGAAAGATGTGATTCTCATGAAAAACCAAATTTCTAGAAAATTAGTTTCGGGTTAATGATTTGAAGCTAACCCTGCTGAAGATAGCAAGGGGAGAGCCTGCGCAGGGAAACTTGCTGTTGACACAAATCACCATGAGTTTCTGTCAGTCTCCTTTTGGGAAGTCAGAACCTTCGTGTTAATGGTTTTTGCTTGGTGTAGTTCTGCCTCTCCTCAAAATGTCAGCACTCCACAGCCTCTGCCTTTGACAGGCTTCTCACTGGAGTGCCTGCTGGGGCTCCTTGATCTGTGTTCAGCTGTACCTACCTCTGCGGAGCTGGATGCGATGCTCGTCTCTCACCATTTTCCAGATGATGCATGCTGTAATGCTGACGCCTAAAAAAAAAAGAGCACAAAGAGATTTCACTCCCTTCTTTTGTGATAGGGTGGGCAAATAACCACGAGGCCTTTTCTTTTCTGACGTACATTTTTTGCTGCTTTCTTAATTTTTTTTCTGAATGATTCTACCGCTCCTGGCATTGAAGAACTTGACGCATACTGACCTAAATAGCTGTAGGAAAGTCTGTTTCTCCAGTGCAGAAGCTGCCTTCTGACTTTAAATTAGTGTTCTTCTTTGGGAAGCTAGGTTTCCAGTTGAGAAGAAATGCATTTGGTACATTGGATATAGCACAGATGTTCCATTTAATTTGTTTCATTTAGTACCTGGAGAACTGTGCAATATCAGCTTTGGAGATGGTTTGTCTATGGGGAAATACATCTCTCTCAAACTTTTAACAAAATGCTTACACTTGTGTATTATTCTGAGTAATTAGAGAGTATGTGCACTCAAACAACCCTAGACTATTCCGCGATGGGGGCTTCTGGGGATAACATTTATCAGTGATTTCAGCTGACAGGGCTAAAGAAACTAGTAGAAAATATCACAGTTTGAAAATCAGGCACTGTTTTGCACTGGCCTTGTAGTCCACCCACAGTACTTTCCCAAAGTCAGATTCCTTTTTTCTTGCCCGTTTCCCCATTTGAGGGAAGCTCTGTGAGATGACATCATGGTCTTGTTTTTATATGGTCCCAATATGTGGGATGCTGAGAAAGTAATGCAGCATGGCTCAGCTCAGCACACCGCGAGGAGATGCAGAACATGCTGGATTGTGACAGCACATCTGGGTACGTGCAAAGCTGATCTATGGCTTCCTTGTCAGGCTGCTTTCATTCCCATGAAGCTAATCTGGATAGTCACCACTTGTGCAGGGAAGGTGTACCTTCGGTCCAGGAGGATTAGATTAGGTGTACTATTAATAAAGATGTGTGGAATGTGCTGAGGTACACACGTGTGTCTGACTAGAAATACGTTCCTATTTATTAGGCTTTCAGGAAGGCCGGGCTGACACAGGCTTCTCTCTAAGTTGCATAAGGAAGTGAGCTGTTGGAAGGCACACCAAACATGGACGATTTGGCATGGGGACGTGTCACAGCTCTCCTCTGACTCCAGCCTTGCCACCTCCCTGACAATCTGCTGCTTGCTCGAAAAGCCCAGGATGTAAATAGGTGTTCAGAAGGACCTTGAGTTGGTAGAACACCTTCCATTGTCTTACCCTTATTCTCTGAAACTGCTTAAACCTTTTAGCTGAAAGCTAACTCTCTTGGCTCCCATGCTGAAAGAGCTGTCTGTCTTGAGGCACAGGGGCAAGCATGGAAATCTTGGCCCAAGGAATAAGCTAGTTGAAAGAAACAGCTTGCCTTAGTCCAGGCTGCTTCATACTGTCTTACAAAGGTGGATTGTGCTTCACTTCTAGGATGGTTTTCTTGTTACAAAGTTAAATCCTGCTGATTTAACAAAGAGCTGTATAATAATGGAGCGGGAAACCTAGGCTTCTGGGGACAGAGTAAATGTACTGCACCACTAAGAGACGTATCGCTGGGTCCTGGCAACAGTCCCTGCTGCGTTCTTGCCTTTCAGTTATATTTCAGATATCCTTTTCCTTAAGCAGTATCCCCAATATTTATCAATTGTGGAAATGAAATTGCTTTAACATGAATTGTGAGCAGCTTCTGGTGGTTTTCTATTCCAAAGGGCGTTAGTTAGCCAGAGCAGCACTTGAAAATGTTTTGATTGCGCTCCGTAGTTGCCGGACAAAGCGATGGAAGACAGCAACAGATTTAGTATGGTGTTCGTTCTCAATGAGAAGCTCCTCAGCTGACCTTTAGGAGCAGAGTATGCCAGTCAAAGGTACCTGGTGGTGTTGTCTGGGTGTCACTCATCTGGAGTGATGTGGAGAGCTTAAAGAAAGCTTGCTCAGTATTGTGTGGTGGGCTTGAAGCCCTGGGTTCTTTCCCGTGGGTGCTTAGTGTCTCTTCTCAGTTGTTACTGTTTTTGTGGCCAAAATGGAGTTGGGAGAGCAGGTTCTCTGAATTGTGTGGGTGTCTGGAGTTAGTAAGTTCCTGGGTGCACCTTGTAGCACCATCTGACTAATCAAAACTGCCAGCTAAAGTTGAAGCTACTGTTAGTAGGTTACATTTATTTTCATTTGGGAGGTAGAGTGTAGATAAAGGAGAAATGACTACTTCCTTCCCCTTCCTTGCAGAAATTGTGCTGGTTTCATACGTTCTAATTTATGGTGTTAGCACATATTGCGGCTTTACAAACCCGAGGGTGCGCGTGTGAGAATTCCCAGTAAAAACAATTAAAGCAGTTTCCTGAAGTAACAACTAGAAAGTTGCTCGATAGTACTAATGGAAGGCTGCCAAAAAATGAGGAGATGGGAGAACAAAGCTAACCATGGGGAGGTGAGGTTTGGCTTGTGCCTGCTGTCATGTAGCGTGTATATAGAGATACTACTGGATGCTTCAAGTCTTACCGTATCAAAAGCAGCATGAGTAACCCTTAGAATATGGAAAGGCAGTTTCTGAGGAACTTCATGCGAATATTAATAGTTCTAAAACCCACCAACACCTGCACAAGGGTTACAACCACCCTCTACAATTACTTCTGAGTAACTCTCAGAAGTCGTGTTGTGTGTTGTGCTCTTCTTTTAACTGCTGAGAGCTTCGTGGTGAAACTGAAGTCATAGAGGAGTCATCACAGAACTTCTTAAAGCTGATGTGGTTAAGGTATTGCTAACTGCTCAGGTCTCCTGCTTTGCTGACTGTACAACAGCCATGCACTGCTCATACGTTTATCATCACAGACATTTTATTCCATGCTGCACGGCTGTGTTCAGGCAGTAAGGATAGGTAGCAGGTGTAATTTCATGTCATCCTTTTTCTAAGGGAATGAATACGGTGAGCATGAATAGGTTTAATTTCTTTGAGGAGTGTGGCAGATGTAACCATAATCCTGTGAGTATTTCCATTGTTACTCCAGTATCTAATCCCCTAGGTTTTCTTATTGTGTTCAACATGCGTTGCTAGACAAAACGTGAGTAAATTATGGTGATTACTGGAGAGAGCGGAGTTAATCTAACCCAGTTTTAATCATATGTCATTTAAATATTGATGTCATTAAGTTACCCGGACGCATATCCCTATTGCTGTTCTAAGCAGGAGGCTCGGGGGGCTCCCACTCCATAATTCCTGCTGCACAGCTTAATGAGGTAGCTGTAGTTCGCTGCAATCCACCTGCGTGGGAGCTTGAAAGAGCTAAGGTCTTCTGCAGCGCTTTTGTTCCGTGTTAGCATTGAATGTCCCTGTTTCTTGTGACTTTAAATCAGCAGATTTGTCTTTCGCTGCGTTGTTGAAAACGCTGATTCAGATGGCTGGTTATAAATCCGTTTATCTATAAAGTCTTTAGCAGGCTAGCACAAAGAAAGGTGTTGTGCTGGCGAGCAAGTGAGACGGTGCTTTTCAGTTGCCTGGTGGTTAAGGGCTTCAGGCGTGGGGCAGGGTGTGTGACTTCATGCAGACTTCTCACATTTCCCCTTGTGATTTGGATTTAATGTTTGATTGTCTTTTCTCCCTCTCTTTGAAGCAGTGCTTCCTCCTGTAAGGACCACAGTTTGAGGGATGCCTGGTTTTGGCAGTACAGATAGGTTTATTTCTGTGCGAAAGCGGCTGTTCACGAAGGTTAATTATCCATAAGGCCCTGACTTATGAGTCTACCAGAATAGCTGCTAACTATGAATAATTTAGTGCAGCATCGGATTGCTTGCCACTTAAGAAGGCCTCTCTGTCTGTGAATCCTTATATCTTGTTGAAATCCACTCAACGGCATGAAGGTTACCGCTTGCATTGACATTTCATTGTTCTCTTTTCGCTCTGTTTTAAGAGTTTGTCAGTGTGTAAAGGCAGTGTGAATGTTTTAGTGTGATGAGCAATAAAAATGCCCGTACAAGAGTAGTTTGTGTCTGAAAATTTGAGGTATTGAACTTGTCGTCAGTGTTATATTGGCCTTTGAGTTTATTTTAAGTCTTGCCCTCGCATAATGCAGTTAGCAGTTTGGCCGTGGCGTTTTATGTGCTTCAGACAAGTCATACCTTAGAATATTCTGTGGAGCAATACTTTCTTACAGGGAAAGGATAGAGACTTAGTGAAAGACTTGAGAGCAAGAGTGCAGGATTTCAGTGCTTCCTACAAATGGCTTTAGCTGCTCGTGTGTCTGGCTAGAGCAGACCATGAGTTGTGGTACAGAGGCTTTTCTGGGGAGAAAATCTGCCAGTGCAGGACCTCGAAGCAGGTGTGATCTCGTGGTTGGCAACCCTCCCTGCAGGGAGCTGGAACTTGATGATTCTTGAGGTCCCTTCCAACCTGAGCCATTCTGTGATTAGGGAAGAGCTTCACAAACAAAGAGTAAGGGTTGAGAATGTCAAGGGAAGAGCATAAGAATGCGCACCTTTCACAGAGGTAGTAACAAAGTTCTCTTTGGGATGTTTTGAGGAGAGAGACTGATGGTGTAAGTTGTCTAAGGAAGGTGTGGCAGAACTTCCAGACTTCCCTTTGTGCTCCTGTTCTCTTCCTCAATTAGTAAGATCAGTGCTGACTACGCAGGAAACCACCACCGCTCCCCAGAAGAGGAGGAGATGGGTTTCCAGCTCCTCTGCACGCTTATAGAAAGGGTTCTGCTGGTGTGTTTTCACCCCTTCAGCAGCCACTTACAGCACATGGAAGCACGTTCACCACATTGGCAGCGGAAGGGAGCAAGGCACGTGTCCATCTGCCATAAGTGCCAATGGCCGGATGCCCTCCCAGCGTGCCTACTGCAGTGCTCGTTGCTTTGTGCTTCTGCTCATCGGGCGAACTCCTAGTGCTGTGTGTGTCATAGCTCATCCTTAGAATTGTTCTGCAGGATGCTTCCAGCCTAGTTTAGAAAGAAGAACCATTTTTCTTTTCCAAAAGAGATTTGCTGCAGCGTAAGGGATTCTGTTAGAAGTTGGTAGTTACACGCCAAGATCTTGCAAGATGCGTTTATTTCCCTTGAGAGGGGAGGTTTCGGATCAGTGCCTCCGAGCTGTGTGTGACCGGGAGGTTTTGGTGAGCTCGCACACCTGCAGTAGTTCTGCACTTGGCTACTGAGTCAGCACTCTGCACGCGTCTGGTGTGGAGCAGCTGCGGGACAGCGGGCACAGTCAGCAGCTCCGTGCCCACCTACAGGGCTGGGCTGTTTACCTAAGCTCCCTGCTATCTCCCAGGGAGATTTACCCTGAGCGTGTGCTCTGGGACTGCCATAGCTCTGGCAAGGGGAAGGCAGAAGTGCCTGAAAGATTTCTGCTACTGTTAACGTCTGCATTTATTGAGCTAACCTTCATTCCTGAGGGCGGGGGAGGAAACAGGCTGTGAAGTTGCATTCTGACTTCTGGTTTTGTCTTTAAAATGTTTTTCTATGTTCCTCTTGGAATGTGTCAGTTAAATTGTTGCAGTTACAATAATAATAATTATACTGTGTAGCTACTGTCATCCTTTTGGTAGCCTGTAACCAGAACTACATTAAAGCCTGGATGTTTATTGTTTCTCATTTAGCTTTTATCACGTGGTGATTTTATGCAATGGCATCAAGCCACAGTTCTTCACCAGTGCCTCAGCCAAACAGCAGCGATGCTTTCTTTAAAAAGGAAAAGGATGTTGCAAAACGCTTCCAGCCCGTGCAGTCACTGCCTGACGTGTGTCCCAAGGAGCCTACAGGTAACGCTGGCGGGCAAAGAGAGTGAAAATGCAATTAAATTTGTGAACTCAAAAATCCCGTTTCAATCCTTCAGTCAAATTTTCTTGTATTCTGGGGGTAGCCTAATAAACCGTAGTCCTGTTTCAAAGCGTGCCGTAATTCTGCTCTATACCGCCCAGTTCCCTTTGGAGCGATGGGAGAACCTTCCCATTTGCAGCTTCTTCATAGATTTCCATGTTATGTGTAGGATCTTTTGTGGGTGATTATACACTGTACTGCATGCAAGAGGAAGGTGTGTTCTGTCAGAGCCTGTAACAGACCCACCTGGCGTGCTTGGAGTCCGGTTGCTTTACTTCTATGGAACACCTGGCCCTCTTGCAGCGGGGTTATGAAAAAATTGTCTAAGTTGTTGGTGTAACTATTAACTACTTAATAGTGTTGAGCTAATGATGGCGGGTGTGGGTTAGTTACTGTGTTCGAAACTTGTATTGTTTAATGTGATAGAAGAAATACCTTAGCACTGAAAGAAATGGAAACTGAATGTGTCTTTTGGGTAGGTAATTCTGATCCACTGTGTAATTGTTAAAACACGGTTTGCTTAAGAACCACGTTAACAAAAAATACAACTTTCAGTTGCTCAGCTTAACAAACTGTCTTGTCTTTTGTGCTGCAGGCGATCCCAGTAGTTTATGTGACAGCCCGTCTCTAGTTGCGGATCAGCACAGATGGACTATTTATCATTCCAAAGTCAATCTCCCAGCAGCACTAAATGATCCTAGGTTAGCAAAAAGGGAATCTGATTTCTTTACAAAAACATGGGGAGTGGACTTTGTGGACACTGAAGTCACGCCTTCATTCTACCTCCCACAGATCACCAAGGAACATTTTGCATTATACCAACAGGAAATTGCTCCGGTAAGAATGCCAGATGAGATGCACATAGTACTGGAAAGAGATGTGAGAACCTCCTACTTACAGATTGTCCCTGTTGATAGCCCATCAGACAGTTAGCTGATGATTAATTTGTTCTCCAGTGCTTGTTGACCCTTCATCAGGTGTTTCTTGTTTTATAGTCTCATTATTCTTAGTGTGAAAAATGTCTGAATTCTCTCTAGACAATTTCATGTTTTTTCTTTTGTATTTCTGAATACTGTACTCTGTTCCAGGGCTTACAGTGCTATCAGTTCTTTCTGATTATTCATCCTTTTCCTGTAGGGAGTGTTTTGTGCTTGAGCTTGTGCTTGTGCAATGTTTTCAGACCATTGGATCAATTCTAAAACATAACTGTGTGCTGCAAGAGTTAGAGAGATTTTTTTAAGAATCTCCAATTTAAAAATTCATACATGAAGCTCTTAAACTAGATCTATTCTCTTGATGATTTCTTTTGTAACAGGAATTTTTAAGCTACATCTAAGGACGCCAGGACCAGTAGGAGACTTCTAAAAACTCTTAAAAATACAGGTGTCAGTAAGTATGTAGTAACATTCTTTTTCTTTTTTTTTTTTCTGAGCTGAAAGAACATACAGAAGTCTCCCACTGTTTTCTGCTTCCTTGGTTTGTAACTTTTTCTTACTTTTCTGCTCTTACAGAATGAGCTGCAGAAGGTGTTAGTTGTGTAAATCATAGTTGAAGTATGTGGAGGAGAATTGTCTGTAATGCCATTTGTTCACACATTCAACATTTACAATATTTAAGAGCTCATCTGTTGAAATTAATTTATAATGAATGCAGTGACTGCAACGCAAAGGTGGTTTTGGAAAGAGGGAACTGAAACATGATGTAGCTTCCAGCAGAGATCCAGCTAACATTGGTGGCCTTCAGAAATACAATTTCTGGTCACCAGCATTGATTCTACCTGTAGATAAAATTTGAAGTTCAGCGTGGCAAACCAAGAAACTTGGCTTCAGCTAGGTGAATTAGCAATGAAAAAGCATTTATTGTGTGTTAGTGTGATGTCTGGATCAGGCAGCAAATAAATGTTTGGATATGTAATTACATTGATCCATTGTCCTGTCTCCTTACATAGAGAGGTTACTGTGGCTTCTCAGTAACTTCTGTGTTCATTTTCTCTTGAGCCGTAAAGATACTGAATAAACAACATAATGTACCACAGGTTGAAATTTTTGGTCCTTTCACCTGGACAAAGGTGAAGTTTTTAAGAGGGGGAAAAATATTATTGTGAAGCTGTCAGAATTGTTTAGTACAATGCACTGTCTTTCCTGAAAACGTTCTGTTTCAGAGAAGAAGTATATTTTTTAACTGCTTAGAGTAATTCTTTTCATGTATTTTCTCTTTTACAGAGAGAGAAGGTTCATGAAAGAAGCAAGAATATTTGTCCTTCTAAAGATACCTTCGACGGGACTCTATTGCACACCTATGGTACGGTCAGAGCCTTCCTTTAATCATTAAAAAGTCATTTCTTTCATGAATTCTTTAACACAGTGATCATCTCCTTTACTTGCTCATAGGCTTCATGAGCAAAAATAGCTGCTGGTGATTGCTTTGTAATAATAATTGAAAACCCAGGCATAATTGACTAGGCGTATTCATGATGGCTGCTGATACTTGATAGGTCAAAATGCTTGTGAGACCGGCTCATAATTTTTTCCTTGGCAGGTCATTAAGTCCCTGGCAGTGCTTTCTTTGACTTTCTTTTGTTTAAGATAAGCTGAAACTATTGCATCAAATTTGTTTGCCAAGGAGAGCGGCAGCAGCGGGCTGTTCTCAGCTGTCTGCCCTGAGGATCGCAGAGTGGCTGAGGTGGGAAGTAATGTCTGAAGATGCTCTGGTCCAAACTCCCTGCTCAGGCAGGGTCACCTAAGGCAGCTGCCCTGCACTCTGTCCAGTCTGGTTTTAATTGTCTCTACAGCTGGAGGCTACATGACCACTCTGGGCAGTCTGTTTCAGTGTTTGGCCACCCTCAGAGTAAAAGATGAAACTTCTCATGTTTCAGTTTGTTCTTTTTGCCTCTTGTCCTGTCACTGGGCACCAAGGAGAGTCTGACTACTTCTTCTTTACAGCCTTCCATCAGGTACTTAGAAACACTGGTAAGATTCCCCCCACTGAGCTTTTCCAGGCTAAGCAGTTTGAGCTCTCTGAGCATCTCCTAATGCAAAATACACCCTGGTCCCTCATTCAGCTTCATACTGTGAGTCCAGTGATGGGCCAGTACATCCATATCTTTCTTCTACTGGGCAGCCCAGAACTGGCCATGGCATTCCAGATGTTGTCTCACTGGTGCTGCCTGGAGGGAGGATTGCTTTCCCTCGACCTGCAGGTAGTGCTCTTCCTAATGCAATCCAGGATGCTTGGCCACAAGGGTGCACTGCTGGCTCATGGTCGGTTTGTTGGCCACCAGGACCTGAAGGGCCTTCTCTGCAGAGGTGGTTTCCAGCTACTCAACCCTCAGCATATGTTGTGCCTGGGGTTATTCCTCCCCAGGTGTAGCACTTTGCATTTCCTAATGTTGAACTGTCTGAAATTCCCTCTGGCCAATTCTGTTTAGTGTTTTTCGTGATTATTTTTAGCAAAGACTACCTGGAGCGCTTTTTGGTGTCTGCAGTTGTAGCAAGGCTGAATTTCTAAATTTTTCAGAAATAGTTCAGCTAATATGAAACCAGCCAACGGACAGAGAGAAGCAAGGGGGAAAAAAACATAACCTGTAGCAAGCTTATAATATTTCATTTCTTTCAATTTATTTTCTCAAAAATATTAATATAAAAAAAGGTTCATTTGTCAATTACTGTTTGATCGGGCTCATCTATATAAATTGTCTATGGGTAGTGCAGCAAGAAGCATTCGGTAGTACACTTCTTCTGATTAAGTTGTTCTTCCAGTCAGCTTCCTTCCTCCCTTTCCATGCACAAAGAAGCCCTTCTGCAGAGTTTTTCTGGGTTTGTTATTTTAAAGCAGCTCTCCCTGAGTGAGTCTGTATGCGGCACATACTGCAAAATAGAATTTCCTTCTTCAGGCCTAGGTTAATCCATTTTGAAAGAGTTTTTTGTTTTGAGAAAGAAAATGACGGTATCACCAAAGTAACTGGAAGTTCCTTGTTTGTGTAGATGTGCAATTCCTTGTAGAAGCATCATTAGGTAAACCGAAGCTCTGGATATTGTTTCTTTTTTTTGGCATTGCCTGTTTTCCCCTAATTCCAGCCCACAAGACCAAGCCTTTCAGTTCTGTAAGAGCTGGTCTGTATTTCAATACCAATACCGTAACAAAGAGGTGAGAGAAATGTGGGAGATAATGCTGATGTAGTGTTTGCCACGCTTCTCAGAGATGGGGAGGCTCTGGCTTATGGCTTTAAAATTCTTCACTTTTCACAGCAATGTCCCTCTTCTCCCAGCTCAACTAGTTCACCCAGTGCAAGTGTCAGTGGAGCTTACCTCAGAGAGAAGGCTGCTTCTGTGCTTCGTGCGCAGTGTGCCTGGGACTTTGTCCTGAGTTCTCGTTCATCCTTCTGGCCAGCTGTTGTGCATCCACCCTCCCAGTGCTGTGCAGTCATTATCTGGGCAGCTTTGATTTAGATCACCAAAACTGGGGTAATGTTCCAGGACCTTTTACTGGCAGTTTGACCTTTTACTTTACAGTTGATTGAATACTGTATTAGGAAATGTGAGGTCCTAAGTAGACTGCATTGTACTACTAATGTTTTCACTATCAAAGCAGCCAAGTAGGAGCACCTTTGAACACTCTAGACACAAGACCTAAACTGCAGAGGACAGCAGAATACTTGTAAGAGTCAGAATAATTCAGGTTAGAAGGGACTCTGGTGCAAATGCTGTCTTAAGGCAACTTCAGCTGTGTGGGCAGACCAGGCTGCTCAGGGCTTTATCCAGCCAGGCCTTTAAAACCTTCAAGGATGGAGAGTATGCGGTGTCTCTGGACAGCCTCCTTGACTGTCTTCCTGGTGAAAAACGTTTTCGCATTCAGTCAGAGCCTCTAGGGTTTCAATTTCTGACCCTGTCACCTGTCTACTAGCTGTGAATGTGGTACTTCTGTTCTGAAAACTTCCTTGTAGTATTTAATAGTGTTCAAGGAAATTGTTTTCAGTTCTTTGCTCATGAGTGACTGCTTGTGTTTTGCTTAATTTTAGATAAATCCAGGACAGATCTGGAACAAGTACCTAAGGTATGGTTTCTGTGAACTCTAAGCTTTTATAAGGGTTTCTCATATAGAATCTTGAATATATGAATGTACTCTTTTGTATGAGGAAGACTTGTCCAAGTTAATTGAAGTGAGAGGATCTCTAGTGGTTAGAATTTGCCGAAATTAAGAACAGTTTGTTTTGTTTTGTTTATTGTTTTTGTTCTGTTTCCTGTGATCTCAGAATACAGATGCCATTTTTAAAAATCTTTAGTAGCTAGAACTTTATTGCTGGGCAAATCTAGCCAACCTGTGTTTCAGGAGGGAAGGGAAACCAAAGTGCTCGGCAGAAGTTGGAATACTGCATAGCGTGTACAAATTAGCATTAGATTTCACTCCTTGAATCCTCAAATAAAGCTCTTTTGCATTTATACTTGCAGGATGTGTGATGTGTTCTTATGTGACAGGCCGACAAAAGATACAACCCTGGATTCCACTCCAGTCTGAATAGTTTTTAGACGTAGATTAAGGAGCCAGAGCGTTAATATGGGTCAGCATCTCTGTGCCGGTTATGAATGCACCTAAACAGCTGTCACTGCAATGTTTGAAGTCCCATAAACAAGAATGTTTGAGTGTAGTGGGATGCTATAGGGTGTGTTGAAGCTATTAAAATTACGCTTGATAAACAGGGAAAGAAGTAGTGCTGTCCAGCTGGATGCCCTAGGTCTGTAGTAGTTTTGTCAAGTGAAACTAACACGACCAAGCCCTTCAGTGACCATTACATTTGTTGTACTGTGCTTAAGGAGATGGGCTTCAGGCTCTGTTCCTTCCCAAGCAACACTTGGTGCACATGGGCAGCTGGCTGCATCTTCAGTCTGCTAGAAATTAAGGCCTCAGAAATGAATATATCAACAGTAGGATGCCTTTGCTATTGAAGAATATTTGCACTGCTCTTTTGGGGATACACGTGCAATTTAGTGTTACCTACGCTTTCATGCTCAGGATGTTTAGATCGTCTTGGGTGCTTGATAACCCAGGTTGTGTTGGAGCTCCCTTCAAATTCGAGGAAGATGAGGCTTTGTCAGATCATGCAGACTTTTAAAGTATCAAGTAAATCAGTTATAAGGTCTGGAACAAATTTGTTTGACTAGATACATGAAAATCTGGCTTTTGAAAAAGGAACCAATAAGGTCACTGTTAGCTTTGTGAACTAGGATGTCTGTTAGACTGGTGAGGAGAACATAGGAACGAGAAAGATGCATTTATTTCTTTTCTTTTTCTGTTTCAGATTTTTATGAAACCAGATTTTGCCTTGGAAGATTCCTTAACATTTAATGCCGTTTTGCCATGGTCTCATTTTAGTACTGCTGGTGGAAAAGGAAATCGTGATGCAGCTTCCTCCAAGTTACTTCAAGAAAAGGTAAGAATCTGATACGACGTGTCGTTATTCACCCTAGCTGTCACTACAAAGAAACTATTAGCAGTCTAGTCCACTGCTGCAACCCTGTACTACTTGTTGAGATGTTAGCATTGTGGGCTTTTGTAGTTTTAGTTTTAGGTCAGGTTACAGATTACTAGTAAGCAATGCAGGAAGCATCTTACATGAGGAGAACTCTTTTCCCTTCTAAATAAACAGATCTATAAAATCTTGGGGAAAAAAGTCTGCGTGTAGCATATCAATTGGCTCTTTGCTAAAACTTATGAAGCAGGTATGTGTTGAGAACGTCAGAGACACGGAGCTGTTCAGGAAGAAGAGCAATTCCCTGAGAAGTCAACAACAGAGGTTTTAGAATACCTGCTAAGTCTACTTTCTTGCATCTCAAGAAAACTTCAGCTTCAAGGTATTTTTGTAGGTCAGGAGTTTTCTTTTACCTTTTGTTACCATGTCATCTTGTACTGATACATTTTTTGCATTCCACAAGGGACTTGGGTGTGTTGGAGAGCAAGCAGAGCTTCTCCGCTCATACGGGAAGCACAAGTCCTGTCTTACGCTTTTTTGGTGTTAGGGTTATGTAGTCAGAGTAGAAAATACTATAATTAAGTCACTATAGGAAGTCAGCATAATTTTGGATTCTGCTGTAACTTTAATTTTCCTTCCTGGTTAATCTATTAAAGCTTCCGGGAGCTAGCATTAATTAAAAAAGAAAAAAAGGTTTAAAAAAAAAAAAAAAAAAGAGAGGTGCGTTAGGAAAAAAATGACACGAAATCCTCTGGAAGATGTTTGCAAATTTTGAAGAGTTAGTCTTACTGCTTTCCTTCCTTGTCAGGAGGAAGCAGACAGGCCCTGTTACAAGGTAAGAGTGGAAATAAGGCTGTGGGTGGCCGTGAGTCATGCTTTCTTTAGAGAGATGATAAAAATATCTAAATAGCGTAAAACAGTCCTGTTGCCTCCAAAACCACGTACGTGAAACCATATTACACTACTTCATGCTACTGGAATGGGCCCACACTTTTTGTTTTTGCTTTTTAAAGGCTCTGAGCTGCCCTAGGTTTGCTCACATCAATCAGATAGGTAGATAGGTATCCTGCTGCGCTAATTTTCACTTTAAATCCCAGCGCTATTTTTCAACAGGTTTTGGAAAACCCTGCTATAAACAGACATACTTAGGCTATTACTGCTTATCTACTTGAACAATTTCCCTCTGACAATACCTCATTACCTGACAATTACCTCATTCTATTTCTTGCCCTACATCAGAACGGTAAGCGTTTTGAGGCAGGTGCTGTCATTTTATTCTGTTTGCTCTACAACACTCGACATAGTGAAGGGGCCTGGGGCATCTGGTTGCAAAAATCATATATATAAATTATCATAATAACCCTTTCCCTGATCCTTGTGTCACAGCCTGTCTCAGCTTCTCCTATGGGCTAGGTTGGTGGAGGATGTTTTTGGTTTAAACGTGTTACAAAAAAGATGAGTTTTCACATTGCAAACTTTTAACAGCAGGGATTGATGCAGGATGAAAATAAGTATATAACTGACTTCCTTTTTCCATCTCTGGATAGGCTTTTTGGAATTCAGCATGAGGTTTGAGAGCTTGGCACCTCTTAGAAACCAGGTCATTTGAGTATTAGCATTCAGATGAGCATTCTAATACCTCAGTCCTTTGAGTTTGCATATTCAGCATGAGCCAGAACACAGCTTTTACAGCTCAGATAATCAGGCCAACCCAGTGGTCCGGTAGCATAATGAATTTGCGTTTGTTCAACATAAAGATTTTGAATCTCAGGTTGCAAACATGTAGGCCTACTCTGTCTCTGGGAATCCCACAATGCCAGTGCACATGAAATAATGTTAATAGCAGCTCAAACTGGTTGGCAAAAAGCAACTGCAGCCAGAGATCTCCTGAGGATTTTTCTGCAAAGATGATGCTACAACCTTTTATCTGAACGGAACCATTCCAAAGAAATTCCATCAAGCACAGTCATGCTGCATCTTTATCAACTCAAGTGACTCTACATACATGGCTTATTTGCCTACGTGTGCTGTTCTTACTTGCATGCTAGTACCCAAAACCATCTCTAGGTTAATGGCTGTATTGTAACGGTGCCAGCATGCAACCCGTGGGGTACAGAAGCTTGGGTATTTTAAAACTATTTGCCTTGTTGTTTTCAAGCAGGATAGGCATCAGGTCAGCCCTCCCAAAGTGATTTTGAGCTCATTTAGAAATAAGTGAACAAGATACACTGGGTGGCTATTTCCTTGCTAGCAAAATTTCCTCATGGTGCGATAAGACATTTCGGTAGTACTCTCAATGTGTATTTTTGCATCGTGATGAACATGTCGTGCCTTAACAATGCATTTTGATTTCCCTTTCCCTGCTCTTTCTAGCTGAGCCATTATCTGGACATTGTGGAAGTCAATATTGCTCATCAGATTTCTCTGCGCTCTGAAGCATTTTTTCATGCGATGACCTCTCAGCATGAGTTGCAGGACTACCTCAGGAAAACCTCCCAGGCTGTAAAACTACTTAGAGAGAAAATCTCCAAAATTGATAAAGTAATGTGTGAAGGATCCCTTCGAGTTTTAAGACTTTCACTCACCAGAAATAACTGTATAAAAGCATACAATAAACTGAAGTTAATGGCTACTGTACACCAAACGCAGCCCACAGTACAGTTGCTGCTGTCTACTTCTGAGTTTGTTGGAGCTTTGGACTTGATAGCAACAACGCAGGAGGTGTTGCAGCAAGAACTTCAAGGCATTCACAGTTTCCGGTAGGTAACCATCTAGGATGTGACTAAAATGTGAGCAGAGCTAGAATGTGTTGAGTGTGTTCTGCTGGCTGAAGGGGATAGATATACCTGTGTTTCCTTATTCTTAAAGGACATAGTATAGAATGTAAGTATAGGATAAGTAGTGTGACTAATGCATGTATTAGATACATTTCATTTTGGTTCATTTTTTGTACTGAGATGCTTCATACTCCCTTCTTGTCTCCGGGTGGTTTAGGAGTGCAGGGATGAGCACCCAAGCCGGGACTGAACCTTCATCTTGCAGGGTTTGTAGCTCACAGCTGAGAGATGGTTTCCAAGCTGTGACCTGCAGTCCTCATGCACACAGCACCCCAGCTCTGACTGCACAGCTCCATTCCTCACCTCTGTCTTGACTGACAGACCTTGGCACGTGCTGTTAGGTATGTGCAAGTACCATGTGCTGAGTAGGTCCTAGCCTCCAGCCTGCCCTTTTGCTGGAAGAAGCTTTGCAATCAAAAGCCAGTGCAAAGCCATCAAGCCCCATGGCTCAAAAAGTGGTCAGATGACAGCTGGTTGGACAGGACATGTTCAGTAGTGTCTGCTCTTGGGAAAAGCTGTATTTACGGCAGCCAGAGGGTGCTCCCTCTTGCCTCATCCTACTGAGAAATCCAGTTCTGTGAACTGCTAGAGCTGGGATGGGAAGAAGCAGTGGAAAGCTGATGCCTGAGCTGTTGCCATAGCTTTTTCACTTGTGTTTGGATACTTAGAGCTCCATGTGGGAGATAGTGCTGCACTGGGCAGGGTCATCTGTGATGCGCAGGAGTATCAGTACATCAGAATCCTTTAAGCGGATGCAAAACTAGCTACCATGACTGCAGAAGTGGCACATGCAGAGCAGCCACTGTGGTGTGGTGCTAGCAGAAGAATGTTAAATAGGCTCTAAGACTTGTATTGGTGAGCTGGGGAGCTGTCTGCTTAGTCGAGTTGCAGTTTCATTTGGTTTTGAGGTCACACGGTTCCTGCAACCTAGTGGTTTCCAGTTTTGTAATAAAAACATGGTTATTGCTCAACAACTGCACCGTGAACGTTCAGAACTTTGTACGGTTACTGCTGTGATCTGTGCTGACAAGCACCTCTTCTAGCACTCATTCTGGCTAGTTCAGAAAAATAATCAAATTTCAGGTAGAAGAAAACTCAGAAAAAACCTTAAAACAAAAAAACACCAACACTTTTTTAAAGACTAATGAATTCACTTGAGTGATGTTTGTACTTACGTTACTGATACTGAGTGTACTTCTACTAACTTGTAACCTTGATCAGAATTCATTTTGTTTCGCAATTGAGTAACCTAAGTTATGTGCAGTGTCAGCAGAGAGTATATTTGGTGCTCCAGGGCTATGCTGTTATTTTTAAATTACAGTTGGGTGTGGAACGTATTTGCAGGCCTGTAAAAAGAGATTTCTGTGAACAATGCCTACTTGGCTGGTTTGGTAGAGGTTTTTAAAAAAAAAATAGAAACAGATTTTCAAAAAGTAGGGGAAATGTCCCCCTCTGCCTTGGCTGGGAGATGTTCAGAAAGGTGAGTTGAAAGTAACCTCACTCCTCGCCCCCACCAGAGATGCAGCACTGTATCTCTAATGGCCTAACTAAACACAGTTGCCTCCAAGTGATACAGTAACATCTGTGTATTGCACATGTAGAGAAATAAGGTGTAGTGAGAAGGTGGAGATCTTTAAACTGAGTTGTGCTGCTAAAGCAGTTCCCTGCAATAGGTCATGCAGGTCGGTGTCCAGACTGGTCTTGAATATCTCCAGAGAAGGAGCTCCACAGCCTCTCTGGGCAGCCTGTCCCAGTGCTCCATCACCCTTACTATAAAGAAGTTCTTCCGCATGTTTGTATGGAACTTCCTTGAAGCTGAAGTTTAAGACCATTACTCCTTGTCCTATCAGTACACACCACTGAGAAGAGCCTGGCCTCATCGATTTTCCCCCCACCTCCTTTTAGATATTTATAAACATGAGTCAGATCCCCTCTCAGTCATCTTTTCCCCAGGCTGAACAGACGGGGTCTCTCAGCCTTTCCTCATATGGGAGATGCTCCAGGCCCTTAATGATCTTTGGGGCCCTCCGCTGCACTCCTTCTAGGAGATCCCTGTCTTTTTTGTGCTGGGGAGCCCAGGACTGGACATGATACTCCAGATGTGGTCTCACCAGGGCAGAGTAGAGGGGGAGGGTCACCTCCCTCAACCTGCTGGCTCTTTAATGCACCCCATGATACCGTCAGCCTTCTTGGCCACAAGGGCACACTGCTGGCTCATGGCCAACCTGTTGTGCACAAATTCTAGCCCAGCTGTAACCACCCAACTCCTGTGTGGAAACATCCAACCTCTGAAGTAAAACCACTGGATTTTAATGGCATTAATTACGGTTACACAAGTAATTTACGTAAGAGCATCTTTGTGCTTACCTAAAAGCCAGCAGCAAAGTAACTCCGGTAAGCAATGCAGCTTCAACCTGCCTCTTTAAAGTCAGCAATTCCCTGCATTGTGACTGGGTTTATCTAAAACACTGCAGCTTCTTCTCATTCTCATTAGAAAAAATGTCTGTTGTAAGCAGCCTGCTTTCTACAGATACTTGCTGACCGCAGCTGTCAGTGGAACCTGGAAAGCTTCATGTGTTCGGCACCTCTGATGTTCCCACTTTGAATTTTACTGCAAGTCTCTCTAGCTGCACTATTTCTGAAGTCTGCTGAATGTTTCTGATGTGAGGAGCTGCCTTGTGGCTTTGTATGCAAACAGTCTGCAAAATGTGGTTTAAAATCTATAATATATGGAAAAAGCTTAATTTAGGGTGGTGTATAAGTGGCAAATTTGAAAACTCGTCTGTGTTCTCTGACAGCCATTCTGTCATGTAAAGCTATCCCTGTATCTCGGCCATGTGGAGTGAATCTCCTGTGACCAAATCAGAAGTGTGAATGCTTGAAATGGAAGAATTTGATGCATTAGGTACCAAGAAGCACGGGATACTCTTGGTTCTGGTTCACTTCGTTGGGAAGAGAGGGTACTCAGCACCTTCCAAAAAAGCCTTGCTTCCATTTTTAACCTCCCATTAATATTCAGGTCTGTATGTTTTTGCTGCAAGGTGATGTTGCCTCTAAAAAATGCATGGTTACGGCTGCTCTAAGAACTGAAAGACTCACATCTCCCATTAAACCAGCGTTGATTGCATGGAAATTACCTGCTGGGTGGTTATTTTCTTCAACTGTGAACTAATGATTCATTTTCAGGTTGATTATTTAGCTCATATCTCAATGGCTGTTTTCCTTAGGCACCTTGGCTCGCAGCTCTGTGAACTGGAAAAGCTGATAGATAAAATGATGATTGCAGAGTTTTCAACTTATGCTCGCAATGATTTAAATAGACCCCTAGAAGATGATTGCCAAATTCTAGAAGAGGTATGTCTCTTATTGAAATAAACTGTCTGATGAGTATGTCTGCATCTGTAACATCCTTAATTAGCACCGACTAATTGATTCAGTAGCAACATCGCAATTTGATGTAATTTCTCATGTAAATTCCCCCCCCCCACACCTTTCTGTACTTGGTCTAATTAAGTAATTGTAACTAACCATATGGAACCATGATCCAGTACTACTTTGTTTTTTACAAATGATTGTTTCTCTTTTAAATGCGTAGTAAGTTTTAGTTTGGACACTTTATGAACTTCAACACGTGAGTGGAAAAGAACATGGGCACTTACAGTTGCTTGGCCATAAAGGTTCACTTTAGCGGTGAAAGTTGTGCGTGCTGTTCTTATTCTGTCTCCCTGTGCACTTATGGGTGCTTATATCAAGCATAGAACTGCCCTGAATGCATACTTCGTTTGCAGGGTGTCTTCCTTTGAAGACCTTGAAGATTAAGCTATTGTGATAGCTTTGGAGTGCCTGTACTGTTCTGCAGTAATTGCTAGCTCCTGTGAACTGTTTAGTCCTATATAACAGATGGGTTTTGTGACATACAGTGAATGTAGAGTTGAAATATTCCCATTTCTGCCCTACAATTTCTTCCCACCTCCACATGGCAGTGTGTCACTTCTTGCTTGTGCTGGTGCAATTGTTTTTAGTGTCATTCTTGCTCTGGGCAAGGAAACGTTAAACTTAGGAAATACATATGTTTTTAAGCACAATCAGATGAGCACAACTGAGAGGAACAGGAATGAAAGAGGCTGGGAGGAAGGGGCTCCTTTAGCTGGTATTGCCACAGGAGGTTCTGTACTGCTCAATCATGGCATTAGTCTCAAGGCACTGGACTGATGTAAATTCTGTCCTAGGTGTGTTTGATTCATGAACTCTATCTTATTGCTGCACAGTTTCTTGTTCTCCCCTTGATAATTTTAGTGTATTTCTTGTTCTCAACAGGAGAGACTTGTATCACTAGTATTTGGACTTCTAAAGCAAAGAAAACTAAATTTTTATGAAATATATGGAGATGAAATGATTATTACTGCAAAGAACATAATAAAACAGGTAAGCCCAAGGTTTTTGACTTACTGGACAAGGTTGCCTCAACCTCTTAAAAATGTTTGTTTGTTGAAGTGGGTAAGAACAGCTCTGAAGTTTTTTGCTGGCTGATGGTCTCATGTTTAGAGAGCTTGCAAACACTAAGGGCTTCCTGAAGCACAGAGGTTTGTTTGCAGAGACCTTCTGCAAGGAGCAGGCAGCCTGAGTATGGCTGAAGATCACAGCTTTCTCTGTGCGATGACCACTGTTATGAATCCACTGACTTTAGCTTAATTTGTTTCCTCTTTTAGCACACAGCTTTTCAAAATGGTATAGTTTGTCATAAGCCCCAGAAACAAGGGCCTGCCCTTTCTGGGCAGCTGCTCTGGTCCCAGATGTTAAAGCACAAGGTGCATGAATAAGACCAGGATAAAACTGTTCATCTGCGCATCAGTCTCCACTGTTTTTTCACTTGCCTATGTCAGAAGTCCCAAGAAGACCTTTTTCCTTTGAGTTCTGCCTAGTCACATAACAGACAAGTAGCACTCTGTTTTCCTGCTCGTTTTCAGTCATAAAGTGTTTTTCCCACTCTTCTAGGAATGTTTGTCCTTAGGTTGTGATTTCTCAGTTGTCACCTCTGCTCTATAATAGACCCAAGATTAATCAATTTTCAATGTAACTTCCTGTTAAATAGGGAAAATGGACACGACCAGAGTCCTATTGTCGCAGAATTGTAGGGGTTCGAAGGGACCTCTGGAGATGATCTAGTCTGAACTTATAAAGATACTTTTCCTTAACAGAAGAAGCCATTTCCCTCCCGTGTCCCAAACGTAATAGCTGTTAAAGCACATTGCTGGCCTGTTTTGGTCAGTACTTCAGTAGCTCCTTGTTGCCAGGCAGGTGGGAGAGCAGAGGTTTGTAAGCACTGAGCACACTGCTTAGTTCAAGAACAAAGTGTGTTTTTAAGAAGCTTCTGTACTGACCACATCATTCAAAATGCAGGTAAAAATCCGTGTAGCTTGAGATGGCTGCCAGCAGTCAGTCACCACTTGAGTTCTGTTCACTTAAAGGCAAGATGAGTTCGTGTGCTGCTGACTCCTTTCATCAGGTTATTGACTGATGCTTGGAGGAAAAGCCCTGCTTCAGTCTCAATGGAGTAGGTCTGTACCATGGGCTTAACAAGGCGTTGGGTAAACAAATCACTGTAAGACAAAAGATGAGTTTGGAGTGAAAATCCATTGTTCTAGAGACCCAAAGAATCTGGCCAGTTCCACATGCACTGGCTGAAAGTGGTACCTCAGAGGGTCCTTTGAGGAAAGGCCGCAGCGTAGCATGGGGAAATCTAGGAATAGAGGCCCTTGGTATTTTGCAGTGTCTGGGGGGGGTTGTCTTTGTTTTGTTTTGTTTTTTTCCTTAGAGAAAAAAGTTATTAAATGATACAAATATGCCTTTGCTTTGTTTTGCTTTTTCCTTATTTAATTTGGGGATTACTGTGGATGCTATGAAACTCAGCAGCAGTTAGAAAGAAGCTAAGATCTTTTTTTGTTGTTGTTTTTCCCCTTTAAATTTGACAGTGTGTGGTTAATACGGTATCGCAGATAGAAGAAATAGATACAGAAGTGGTTGTTAAGTAAGTATACAGCTAGTTGTGTTGTTTTTCTTTAATGGTGGGTGGGGGATAGGAGGTGGATGCTTTTAGCACCGATAAATTAACCATTCTAATTTTATATCAATTTCCACATAATCAAGGATTATCCTATTGTTTCATCTTAAGCCTCTGCTCCTGTCTACCTCTTTGAGAATTTGCATACGTTCCTCTTCTCATTCAGACTCTAATGTTAGAAAATTTTCCCTTAAATTGAACTTACTTTTGAAATAAACATTAAAATTCTCCAAACCTTGCTGCATGCAGCCTGAACTACTGTTTCTAGGCATTCACTTCTTAACTATGTGAAGGTGTTCCCTGTTTGAGGAGAGACTGGGCACAGCATCACTTTTAAACGTTGAAAATTTGTTCACCGTTCTCCAGTGTTTGCCATTCTGCAGTTGGGTCCTAACTCCGTGTTACGGGGTTTAACTTCTTTTCAGTCAATGAATTTTCTGCCCTCTGCTACAAACAGCTGACTTGCACTTTAATAGAAGTGATGTCATTGCAGTGCAGCAAAAGGAGCTTAATAACACAGTTGTTGTAATACTTGCAAAATATTTTTTAATTTTTCTTGTAGTCCCCATTTTTTTTTCCCCACGTGATTTGTGAAAATGTTATTAATCATAGAATCATAGAATCGCGGAATGGTCTGGGTTGAAAAGGCCCATAATGATCATTGAGTTTCAGCACCCCTCCGTGGGCAGGGTCGCCAACCACTAGACCAGGCTGCCCAGAGCCACATCCAGCCTGGCCTTGAATGCCTCCAGGGATGGGGCATCCACAACCTCTCTGGGCAACCTGTTCCAGTGCGTCACCACCATTTGAGCAAGAAATTAACTCCCCATCCCCTCCTTCGTGGTAACACACACTTATCTCTGGGAAAAGAGCATTGTGCCCTAGAAAAGCTAAAGCGAGGCTTTCGTTTTTCAAGCATGATCTAACTTTCCGCACCTCCTTCTCCATTCCACTTGCATACACTGTGTTAATTACGACAGTTTTTCAGGTGATGTCTGTTGTCTTGCCAGATAAAAGTCTATGCAGTTTTCCTTACAGTTCCATTTAAAGCTTGCTTTTGTTCTTGATATGCCAGTAGTCAGCATGGTTAGTAAATACTTGCTGTTTACCAAATACTGCTCTTTTTTTTAGGCTTGCAGACCAGATAAGAATGATGAATTTTCCTCAGTGGTTTGATTTATTGAAGGATATTTTTTCTAAGTTTACTATCTTCCTCAAGAGAATAAAGGTAAGGCATTAATTTGCCAAGGTTTTCACGTAGCTGGTTCGGACACAAAACAGAATGAAGTTACTTTCCATTTGAAGTTCTTAGGTGTTCCTTTTGATTATAGAATTCAAACTTTTGATTGAAAGAGGTATATGTGAATATCACCATCCAGGGTAAAAATGATTAGTGCTAACAAAGAGAGCACTGGGAAGGAGATAATGCCTCTTGTAGGCTGATTGCATCCATTTCGGGCTGTTGGGGATTAGGACAGGACTTTTGTATGTGTTAGATTGCTCCAAATGAGGTTTCTTTCACTGTTCTCAGAAACATCTGATATTGGTTACCATCAAAGATGGATGAGTCTGCCTCTGAATGCTAATTGCACAATAGGAAATAAAGCCAGGATTTCATTAGCTTTTGTGGGTAAAAGAAAATCTTTCTTCAGTGCAAGCGTATGGTACAGCGTTCTGTGTCTTTTTTTTGTAATAAAAGTTATATTTGATTCTAGGCAACGTTAAATACTATCCGTAGCGTGGTTCTCTTGGTTCTAGACAAGAACCAAAGAACCAGAGACCTGGAGGACACCTTGCAAAAGAACTCTGTGAAAGACAGTCCCGTGGACACAGAAGTGGCTTACCTAACTCACGAAGGCATGTTTATAAGCGACGCGTTCGGCGAGGGGGACCTCCCACTTGTAGCAGCTGACACTACCTCTCAGAGAAACACTTCTCCCAACAGCGAGCCCTGTAGCAGTGATTCAGTCTCTGAACCAGAGTGCACTACTGACTCTTCATCCAGCAAAGAGCAAACGTCGTCTGTTACTCCAGGAGGAGTGGAGATGATGTGAGTACATGCGATACCTGCCTCAGCTGTCAGGAACAGGCTGCTGGGAGCTGGGGGGTTGTTTGTGTGCTACAAAATTTAGGTTGGAGGAATGTGCTTTTCTTTGTAAATGAAGTGGCTCTCCACCACCATCACCCCTATAGACTGCCACTGGACTGCACAGTCCCTGTTCAAGTTTGTTTGGTTAGCTTTGTTTTCACCTCTGTATATATAGTGGTACAGGGTCTGATGATGTCACTTCTTATAGAAAAGATCCTCTTCTCCTGTCTGCTCTGCTGGGGAGCCTGCTTCTGTAGAGAGCAGAGGAGATGCAAGTCTACCCAACACAAGAGGCAGATCTTGTCTTGGCCTTAGCTGACAGAGGCATCTCTGTTCCCTGCACATGATTACTGTGGCTAGTTTTTCTATTCTCTTTTAACGATGACTTCATGGAATACATCTTGATGAATTCTAGAGAAAATCTACTGCTCATAGGCAACTCGTAGACCTCAGGACTTTGGTAATGTCGGCAGTGCTGCCCCGCGGTGTTCCTGACTGCACAGCTGTAACCTTCTTGACAAACTTCTGTGCATTTCTTGCTTGTGGCTGTCATCAGCTACCTTTGTGAAAGAAGTAGGCATAGCATGTGTGGGGTTCAGCTGTGAGCCACTCGAAAAGCCAGCATATCTGGATACACTTTTATGAAGCAGAATGGAAATACCACTTCTACCTTTCAGCAGGGTAAGGCAGCAAGCGGCCTGCTCGCTCCTGCTGGTTGGTACTCAAATATCTTCACCTGTGTGTCACTTTTGTCAGGGACCTTCCTCCTCCAAATCACAATGAGTTTAAATTAAATATGTTGCACTTTAAGCAGGTTCAGGCTATTGCATGTCCCAACACCCATGCTATGAGTCCACGGGGTTAGAGTGAGGAGAGAGGAAGGAGGAGGCAACTGGATCTCAACTGGTCTGGAGAGGTTAGCTAAAAATAGACCACCCAGACAGAGCTCTCGAGCAACAAAAGAGTTCCCGAGGCTGATTGTGAAACCTTGTTCAGTAATGGACTTGCTTCACCCCTTCTTTGTTTTCCTTTGTACCTCTGCTCCATGTTTGGAGAAGAGCAATTCGTTATGCAATTCGGGCGCTGCTAGCCCAGTTAATGTGCTGTCACGTCCCAGCACATTAACGTCCCAGGTTTTCTGCCTCATTTCATGCTGTCAGCAGCCAGGCTAGCCCAGAAGATTGTTAGGTGAATGGCAGAGGTGTGCTTATGTGCTAGCTTCACAATGGTAGCCACAGAGTTATTTTTAAAAGGTACAGGCTTAGGAACCTGAAGGGTAAAGAGGTAGCAGAATGATAGCTGATGGACTACGGTCATGAGAGCACAGAGTGTTTATGGTGGACCTTACACCTGCACTGGAACTGCAGTGCTGTGTATATCTGTCATACACTTGTGATGTTCGAATGTTACAGGAGCCGGGTGCTCAGTAAACATCAGTATTTATTGTATTAGTAATGGCTGCATGGTTTCTTTCTGAAGCAATAGTAATTAGGATATTAAAACAAAATATAAGGACAGTTCAATTTTGTGTTTGCTTGTCACAAGGAGTGACATGGCATTGACAGCAGCTTAGATGGTCCCATCTGTACAGAGTGGCTTTGGCGATTAACTGGCCATATTTGACAGCTGCTACAAAGCTCTTTCCTCCTTCAAACTGTGAGCAGAAACACCATTTTTATAAATTGATGCTTAAGCAAATGGTTCTGTCATTTGTAGGATCAGCGATGACATGAAGTTGACTGAACTGGAACTGGGCAGGCTGGCAAATAATATTCAAGAGTTGCTGTATAATGCTTCTGATATCTGCCATGATCGTTCGGTCAAGTTCCTCATGGCAAGAGCAAAGGTAAGGAGCTTGGATCAGACTGCTGCTGGTGTCTCATCCTCAGTGAGATGTTACTCCAAGTTACTGGCTTCATGAGCGAGACTCCTGAGATCGCTTTCTCAATTGGAATTAAGTAATTGTTTCCATAGTCACAGTCACTTGATGTTAATTAATGCCCAGAGCACACAAGCTTAAACGTATCACGTCATTGTAAAGTAACGTGGGTTTCACTGCTTTTCTTTTTCTTTTCAATATTCTGACTTGCTGTCTTTGAAGTTTCATAAAGAGAATGCATGGTCTGTGATAAGACAGCTGATAATGCTGCAGTCTCCCTACTCTGTCCCTTGCAGGATAAAAAAATGTGCCTTTAAAATCCCGCTAGCCCTCAGACATGCTGACTAGTTGATTCTTCACCTCTCTGAATTTTTGTGGTATTATGTCTCCTTACAATGGGTTTCTTTGCATACAGGGTGGCTTCCTAGAGAAGCTGAATTCCAATGAGTTTGTCGCTCTTTCTCGCTTGATGGAAAGCTTTATCTTAGATACTGAGCAGATCTGCGGCAGAAAAAGTATGTCCTTGCGAGGAGCACTTCAAAGTCAAGCTAATAAATTTGTGAATAGGTTCCATGAAGAGAGGAAGACAAAGCTAAGGTATCTCTGTGTAGAAGACCTTCATGTTCTTACATGAATACTTTTTATCAATCCTCCACTAGGAAAACCCAAATCTTTCATTGTCTAGGGCACTCATAATCTAGCTGTACTTAGGAGGGGCAGGGTGGACAACCATTTTAAAAGACAATTATTTTCAATTGTTTTAGGCTTTCACAATTTTCATAACAGTTTCTTTAAACTGGATTTTGTTCTATGGTTAAATAAATAAGGACAGCTTGTGGCTACTTGAAGAACCTGGAAGTGATGTTGGAGGATGGGGTTGTCATATCTCAGGAGTTAGTTAGGGAGGGGAAAAGCTCCAAGAAAAAAAAAAAACAAGGAAAAAAACCAGCCCACACACCACAAAAATCCAACCCATACTGGGAAACAGTCTTCCCAGTAACACATGTCAAGTTCTTTTGTTCTCATTTATCAAAAGCATCAAAAGTTCCAGTATTTCCACATTATTTCAGTGGCATTGATCTCATAAGGATGTTCATTCCCTACTGGGATCATCTGTACTCTGTGATAGTTTGAATGAACGGACTGTGAGATCTCTAGGCCAAAAGGGTGTTTTTCTGCTTTGCTACTGCTAATCATTGGGCACCTCTTTCTAATAAGGATTGATGATGTAACATATTGGGCCACTGGCTCTTTTTGTATTACTGTGGGTTTGATTCAGCGGCAGTACAGGCAAGGGAGGTGTCCAGACAAGGTATTTTGTTTTCTCACCCTCCTTTCTTTTGTCTTTGTGACTAGCCTACTCTTGGACAACGAGCGCTGGAAGCAAGCTGAAGTGCCTGCCGAGTTTCAGGATCTTGTCGATTCTGTGTCAGATGGCAGAATTTCTCTCCCTGAAAAAAAACCAACAGGTATGTATCTTGCAGTTCTACCACGAGTTGAATCTAAATGCAGATGGTGCTAACGAACATCGATGGGCATATTCTGATGTCACTCTTGGTCTGTGCTTGTTTTCTGTATCATGGCGGGGACATCAGAAGGAAGGAAACTGATTTTTTTTTTTTTTTTTTGGTTTAGCAGTGTTGAAACTTGGGCTGACTTTAAAAGTTTGTTTTTTTTCTCTTTTCTTTTGAAAACCCATTTAAGTGTTAGCACAGGAAGGGAGCTGTGTTCCCAGAAGTATTCCCAGTGTAGAGGCTTACAGTCTGTGCAGAAATTTACTCTTTCACTAAAGTGCTGCAAGGGAACGAGGAGTATGTGCATGTGTTCAGCTCCCTTTGTGTTGTGAAGTGCTTTGCACCTTTCCACTGCTTCATCTGCCAGTTGTTCAGTGAAAGACATCATGCTGTATGGCTGCTCATGGAAGTGAAAACTTACGTATGTTCAATTATTTACCTTGCCGCAGAAACCTCATTTGACCTCTGACAAGTCACTTTTTTTCTTCTTGTGCCTCATTTCCCCACATGCATTATGGGAATGCATAATGTATGTTTTATCTTGTGGGGATTCTCGCCTAGAATTGCAGTGATAAATGTGTGTGAACAGCTAGAATGGGAAGAAAACATATGCAGAGGGGAAGGAAAATGGCAGTAGGTGAGAAGACAGTAATGTCATGGTGCAGAGACCCTGACTGCCCCTCAAAAGGAGTGCAGAAGGGATGGAAGGTGTACTAGGCAATACACAAATCATGGAACACAACTCCAGTGCTCATCAGGTGTTCCTCCTAAAGAACCTCTTGTAGCTTCCTTCAAGAAGACAGGAAACTAAAGGCATCAAATTTAGCATGAAACACTGCATCAATAAGAGCTTCTGCTCTGAAGCCTGAGGGAAGAAGTGGTTTGAAGGTAAAATATTAATATACATAGCAAATCATTGGAGAATGTACAGTAGAAAACCTTGTAGCTTTTTCTGCTTTTCTTCTTGTGTTTCTAACCTGTTGTATTTGAGGTTTCTAAATCTGTAATGACTGTGGGACTTTGGGAGATTTTTGATGTAAAATCCCGTCTGCATTCCAGTAGATATGACCGATAAGGTTGCTTATTAATTATAATGAGTGACACAGTTTTTAAAATAGAGCAGTATTCCAAAGATTGATTCACTGCTTTCAAACTTGAGCAAGGGAATGCCTGATTTGTAGAAATTAGCATTTTTTTTATACTAGTTCTTCATTCAACTCATCCTTTTCCTTTATTTCTAAAATGTTTAGGTACTGAAGAAAGGAAGCCAACTGAATTCCTTATTGTTGAAGGACAGAAATATGCAACAGTTGGGTAAGAGGTGCTTTTTCCTTAGCAGCGGGTTAGCTGGCAACTGTGTTGGGGTAGAACTGTGATGAATACTAATAGCTCTAGCAATCTTATTTAAATAAAAATAAAACCTTTCCTTGCACAGAATAGTTTCCTTTAAGTTCTGCAACAGTTTTAAAGCATCACAAGCTCTTCTGAATATTAATATACTGTTTCTTCTCTGAAAGACTAGACTGAAATTTATGGTTTCGTTTGATTTTTGCAACTTTCTCTTGAAGACACTTGTTCGTGAAAATATAGATTTATTGTCATAGCATATTGTTTTTATTTCTCACAGTGTAGGTTGTCTCTGGCAAAGTACAAACATCCTCTACTGAACGATTGCTTATCTTACTCAGAATAGGAACTATAAGATAAGGACTATCTCAGAAACTGTAATCCATATTTCTTGGTAGCCTGATTGCTTTGAGTTTGAAAGTAGTTTCTTGTAGCTGGCTGTCTCACTAGCTTTAAAGATATTTTAAAATATGTAGTACTCCCATATTTCTTTCATTCAAAAGCGTTCTGTGTTTCCAGAGACAGAGAGGCTTAAGAGTTAAATATGCATGGGAATGTTTGGGTTTTTTTAGAAGGGAATAAAACCTGGAGGATCTCACTCTCTAGAGTCCTAACATGATTTACTCCAAACTTAAACAGAAAAGTGCTGGTGTACATAGTCTTTGACCAGCTTTCGTTTCATGAGTTGCTTCGTGATGATGTGCCATTGTTCAATTAGAAACAAGCTGGTGGTTCAGAACTGGTAAGGTGGTTCAGGTCAAGTAAGAGTGTTTGAACATGCTTCAAAGGATGAAGTTTGCTCACTAGACTGTGTATTTGATAGTTAATCTCTGCTCATTTGGAACTATATTTTTAGCTCTGTGAACCAATCGTCAGCTTCACGTTGATCAAAAATGCTGTTCTGCACACTGTTATGTACATTTTCATTGTATTTAATCAAATGCGTTCACCAAAAAAAGCCTAGATGTTCCCCCAGAATTCTCCAGATGTTTATTTGCAGTGATTGATCTCTCTTTTTGACTCCTCAGTACCCACTGCATCCTTTTCAGTAGTTATTGTTTGCTATAGGCTATGCTATTTTTTGTACTTGCTCCAAGTTGGCCAGTTGGACAGTATTATAAGAAAGGAGCTTTAGATTTTTCCCAGATGACATCTGCATGGAGACTTCTAGTTCCACAGTAATTATTTTGGGAGATGAAAAGGTTATGCTAATGAACGTCAGAGGCTTTCTCACCTATATGTTAAGTACTTTTTCTACACACTGTCCTCTGAAACAGGTATTCTTTATCTATCTTTTTTTTTGTTCCACTTGTACCTCAGATCAGTTAAGGGGTGTTCTTAATGCTCTAATCTCCAGCATTAGGTAGCTTTCTATCAGTGTGACTGGCCTGCTTGTAATTTTCTGACATCTTCTGTGCACTGAGATAACGTATTTGGCTGCTTCCTCTCTTGTAGGACAGTATTGCTGTTAATAAGAATAATCCTCGAGTACTGCCAGTGCGTGGATAACATTCCTTCCATCACCACCGACATGCTCACCCGCCTGTCTGATTTACTGAAGGTATGACTCCAAATGTGCTGTCTCTGCCAGCTAAGAGTATTCAGGGCAGCGAACATGTCTTACTCTAATGCTTCACGTGCTTTTGCAATTTGATGAAAATGATGCAAATTATCTAGAAACGATTGCGTTTGTTACTGTGCCATAAGGTAGGCTTTTAAGCTAAGAGCACTGAAGGTGCAATTTGCTGTGTCCAGAAGGCAGTCGTTCCTCTTGTTCACCAGGAATGGTTTGAAATCCCATCTTGTAGTGTTTGTCATGGCTGCCTGTCCTTCAGGCGGGATGTAGGATTAATGCTGCTGACAAAGAAGCAATTTGATTCCAGATGTCATGGAGATCTGTCTGTGTTCAGGAAGGAAACTAGTCCCTCAATTTCTACAAGTCAGTAGAAGCATGGAAAGTAGCATGGGATGAAACTGCTGCTGTAAAGTGTAAAGCTGATCAAAGACCAGGCCTTTTTCATTTCTTTCTTCTCTAGAGAAGAGAAACCTGATAGAGCACATACTGCAAGGTGATACAAAGGAACAGTAATAAAAGGAGCGCTTGACTGTAACTAAAAACTTGCTTGTGCATCCAAAGCCTTCCATTAAATTATTTCAAGGTTTTCACATCTGTCTTTGCCCACACAGATGATATCAGGTATTAGAGTTCTGAACATAAACATGATGGATAGAAAACAACAGTCTACACTGCCAAAGTGTATTTTACATCAGGGGAGTGAAAGGGTGGAAACATACCTGGAGAGACGGGCCTTTAAATAGTGTCCTTCTGTTGGTTGTCCTGATCTGAATAACCAGATACAGGAACTGTAGTCATCATTCATGTTCATCCACAAACCGTCCCTCTTAAATACCCTCCAAGGAGAATCCAGTCAGTCTGGGACTGGAGAGGTTCCTCCTTCTACCTCATTCTCAAGCTGCTGCTCCACACAGCAGCACCTTTGTGCAGGCAGGCAGAGCAGCAGCTGCCTCAGACTTAAACACATCTGCATCTGCATTACTTCTTTCTCCCTTCCATTTCTTGTTATTGCTCAAGGTAAATGATTGATGTTTTATTGCCCAAGCATCACGTGCAGTTTGATTGTTGTAGTTCCTGTCTCTGTGACCATCAGAGAGGTGACAAGGACAGCTCACAAAAACAAAAGCACGCTTTTTTATGCTTTGGACAAAATAAGAGCCACTCAAAGGTGTCCTTGCAGGTCACTACCATTTATTTGACAAATGTCAAAGCTAGAAGGTTTTGAAGGTAGCAAGAGTACTTTGTGATTGGAAGCTGTAAAGTGGTTCCTGGATGATGAAATTTGGGCTGTGGCTGTAACTGGACTGAAATGACACCTATGGATGAACAAAAGCACAGTCATCATGGCTGGAGTTTAGCTGGCACAGACGAAGGTTTGCAGCAAAAGTGCCAGAATGCAGAAATGCTTTCCTCCAAGCAGTCACAAGGAGGAGGTATTGCTCTAACCTAAGCTAAATACCTTGGAGAGCTGAGGCTGTGTAGGATGACTGTCTTTGGCTCAGTGGATCTACTTATGAAGTCCACCAGGAGGCACAAGAAAGGGTCTTGCTTTTCAGGAGGAAGAGAGGAAGTCAATGTCAAACAGCTTCACATCCTGACCTCTGTCCAAAAGCAGAGTAGGTGATGCCACTGTCAGGAACCACATGTAGCTCGGGTTCCATTGTGAGCACTAGGTCTGGGTTGCTCTTCTGGCCCCAGACCCACCACTGCATTCACAGTACATCCTCTGCAGTTCTGAGTTCTGCGACTAACTTCAGGCAATAGCCAGAAAAATCATTTCCTAGTTTTACACAGGGAAGGTTGAAATTTTGGGTTTGTTCTCATGTTGTCATGAATCAGGACCTGCGTAGCAGAATGGTGACCCTCCCCCCCAAAAATAGGAACTATGTGCAAGGGAAATGCTCTGTGTTGTAGAGAGAAGCTGAAGGGCAACCTTGCCACAATTTCTTGTGAATCTTTCTTCAGGTACAGGAAGAAAGGATCAGCTCTTGGTGGGCTTAGCCTCCAGATTTCCAATCCCATGCCACTAGTGCAGCTGCATTCAAACGTGAGCCCTGGAACTCCTGCTGTCCCTTTAGAGCAGGGGTCAGGGACAACAGCAGTGGTTTTTCCATCTCTGCTGCAGTGTGCAACCCAGTCTGGGGTGTCTTGGGTCTTGAGCTGGGTCAAGGAACAGAATTCCTGACTAAGACAGAATATGCAAAGAGGAGCTCTCTTACTGTCCCAGAGACCCCAATCCTGTGTGCATTTAATAACATTTTTCTCATGGAGCTACATTTGGAAGATCAAGTCACGAGTCTTCTAATACACCTGAAATTCCTGTAGCGCTGCTTTTTGACGTGGCTTAACGTTTTCTGTGTGGCATTTCTTAGATTTCCATGTTCTGTAGTGTAAGTAACACAAATTCAGCCACCTCAGCAGTAGTGAGACTGATGCTTTCAAGTTTCCTGTAAGGTAAGCAGTGTGAAAGGTGTGGAGCCAGAGGTAGAATTCTTCTGATGTTTTCCATTCCGGTATTACACTTCTACTTTGTCCACTCTACTGTAGCTCTTTAGATTTTTAAGTAGCAGGATATTTTTAATAGCAGTATTTCTACTTCCTTTTGATGAAGGGAGCATACATCTGCAGACACAGTCAGTGTATGTTTTCATAATCTTTTTTTTTATGTCTCATAGTATTTCAACTCTCGAAGTTGCCAGCTGGTGCTTGGAGCCGGTGCATTACAAGTTGTTGGATTGAAAACAATCACTACAAAAAATCTAGGTATGTGTTTCTGTCTTTAAGACATCAAATGTTGTGCTCCTGCCTATTTAAAAAAAAAAAAAATCCACTAAACACTTAAGGATGAGCTATGTTTGTGTTGTGGTGCTTTGTGTGGAATACAGGGTGATAAAACCTTGCTTGTTTGAGGATAAAACATGCACAAAAGCTAACTTGCCTGTGCAAGAGATGCATGAAAATCCATGCAATCCCTTTGCTGTCTACCAGACTGCTTCGACTATAAAGCTCCACTGTGTTAGGTTGGCGGGTTTGCCATGAAAATGTTTTGACTGTGGGAAGCTGCAGTTACTCTTCCATTGGTGACTTTGGCATGCGTGTGAGCTGTGTAATGCTTGGATCCGGAGATGGGCGGTGTAGGCAGAGGGCTCAGCCAAACACCAGCCTCCCCCTGTGTTTTGCTGAGCTATGCTGTCCTGTCTGCCCTATGGCACTGTTTTGGAACAGTGTGTCTACAGACAGCTTCTGTGGGTTGTAACCACACGTCGGTAAAGCACAACATGATTTCAGTGGGTGGCTGTGAATCAAATAGTAAGTCTTTATGTGGTTGGGTGTCTCGGTGCAGTCAGGTAAATTAGGGCTCTGTGTGCAGAATCCAAACTCAGATTTGAGCTTTAGATTGTGCAGCTGTTCAGCTGAATTGACAGCCCAAAGCTACGTGCCTGGGCTGCTCCAGCTGCTGCAGAAGCAAAGGAGAGCCAAGTGCACAGCTCCATGCTGCAGGAAAGCATGATAGTTGTACTCAAGGAACCCCTCCTCCAAGTTTTAAACAGCCATCTGAAATGAAGAGCCTTTGGCAATGGGTTGAGGCAAATGCCTCAGCCTCCAGTTCCTGTGTTTCAGGGTGCACTGATTACCAGCTGAGGTCAGCTTGAGGAAGGTGGGTTCGGAGACTCTCCCTAGGGGGTCACTGGCTGTAGTGTTGCAGCAGGCACAATGAGCAGAGAGAAGCTGGGTCCAGCTCTTGGCTCCAGGCTTGGCCAGCACAGTGACCACACTGGCACAAGCGCATCCTGCTGCCGGCTCTGGCCCTGTGTGCTCAGGAGCAGCTCAGTGCTGGGAACCCTGAGGGGCACTCAGGCAGGAGCTGGCTCCAGGCAGCTCGGTGCTGGCAGGGCAGCGTGTTTGTGTACATCCTTCAGGGGAGAAATGTTGGTGCCTTGGGAATGTGGCCGCCGAGGTTAGGTAGCTGCTGAGTCAGGTCCTCTGAGATTGCTCTGATGTCTGCGTGTGCTCAGGGCTCCAAATGTCAAGTAGACACTTAAGGCCTCTTGTAAAATTAGTCCCTTACTCTGTATGTTACTGCAACTGGGTGTGAATAGCCAGGTGACAGTGTGGCTTCTTCACTGGGTGGGGTCCTCAGTGGAAATAAATGCTTATCTTCTCCCTTGTATTTTTTTTTAAAGCACATTAAATTGTGTTAGATCTATCTTAATCATGTTAAAGGAGATGCAGCCTCTACGGAATGACTCTTCTTGTGTACTAATTGTTTTTCCTCTCTCACTTTTGGATTTACAGCCCTTTCTTCACGTTGCCTACAGCTAATCGTACACTACATTCCTATTATCAGGGCTCATTTTGAAGCTCGGCTGCAGCCAAAGCAGTTTAGCATGCTCAGGCACTTTGACCACATTACGAAGGTAACTCTTTTGACATTTCCTAATTAAGCAGGAAGTTCTGCTTTTTAGTTGTGCTCTGAAAAATATGAACGTTATTAGATAATAAATAAAACCTTTTTCTTATTACAGGATTATCACGACCACATAGCTGAAATCTCAGCAAAGCTCGTTGCCATAATGGATAGCTTATTTGACAAACTGTTATCCAAGGTAATGACTTACAGAAATAATTAGACACTCTAAATTGCAATTGGAAGTCTCGCTGTATAGTGCCTAGATGTTTCAAATGAAACCTTGAACTTTCTTCATTAGTTGTTGTTTGAACTCTTCTGTATACACAGAGCTCTGTGCTGCACTCGTGCATTTCTGATTGCGACACTTGTCACATGGGCATCATTTGTCTTCCCCCACTCCCTCCCCCAGAATTGTTCCTTTGCTTCTGTACCAGATGTGCTTGGGCTGGTGCAGATGCTCTGCCGTGTAGGAACTGAACCAGTCTCCTCCTCTGGGCAGTGCTTCCACCCACAGCTCATCTGCAGCCAGGCTGCCGCCGCCTCCTCCCTCTCCCCAGAAGCTGGTTCTCCTTCCCTGCTCTTCCTGATGGTGCCTCATTTCCTGCAGCTGAGGAAAAAGCAAAAACTGCTGAGGGGGCAGAGTTTTCTGCGAGGAAGGATCAAACCATTGCTAGGGCTGCAGGCTTGGAGAGTGCAAGTCTGCACTCAGAGGGTCCTGCTGTGCAGCAGAGCTGATAGCTGTGCCTTTAAATGCTCTTAGTGCTTTATGAATGTCTGTCAGCTGAACTGATTGGTCCTGGGCAGGATCCAGTTCCTGGCTCACCTATAGGCAGAGAACACTGCACTCCTTGGGGCTGTGGAAGGGACTGCCCCAAGGTGGGGCCTGCTGGGCTTGCTAATCTGATGGAGAAAGTGTATGAGCTCTTAAAGCTTAGTGGTTTGCTTTGGGTCTTAAGCTGTTGTTGTGTTTACACTTGTAAAAAGGCATTTATCCCCTCTTCTATGGATGCAAACAGTGCTCTGTTCCCTGTGCAAAATAGCACTTCTTTGTAGAAATGTGGTTTTCTGATCACTTTTTGTCATCATTCTCTTGAAAATGAAATGCAAGAATTTTGGTTAACGATACTAACCAAGTTAGCCCACAGCATGTCAGTAACACTGTTTTTGTTTTTGATGGTAATTCAGTATCCACCCCCTGCTGTCCTTCCATATTTCCAGCCTGTTCACCTCTTGTGAGCTGGCAGGAGATAAGAACTGAGAATATTCCTGTATTTTAAAGGCCTGGAAAGGCTTGAGTGAGAGTGGCTGGTTCATGTGAATGCAACCCACAGAGGACAGAAGAGGAGACCATGTGTTGGTTTGCCTCCCTTCCTAACATTTCCCATAATTTGGTTCATCTTGTTCCTGCAGTGATGAAATCTTGGCACTGAAGGCAGCGAAGAACATAAAAACTTGGGAAATTTGCAAGTGGGCAAAGCGTGCCACCATCTTCTTTGAGCGGCTTATGGATAAAGTGGCCATCTGCTTTTAAGTGTGCAAATCTGAAAGGATGAGCGAGTGAGTTTCATGGCAGTGCCACGTCTAACGTGGTTTAAAACCAAACAAACTGCAGAGTCTAGAAGGCACACTGCTTTGTACGAGAGGAACGGTTTAGCCCAGTCATTACACTGCTGGCCTGGTCCTTGGGCAGTGTGAGCATGTTGCCTTTGTTTCTCTGAGCCCCGTGGAGCTGGAGCCGTGCTCACACCATCCCACAGCAATGAGGCCGTGTGCTCTGCGCGGATCCTGGCATCTCTGTTGGCTTTGGCACAGAGTTAAAACAAGAAGGGGTGGTATAACAGTTCTAAAAACCCTTCTTTTTAAATTGATTAGAAAAGGACGCGTGTTGATGGAAAAAATCCATGTGGAATTCTTAGCTTCGCTTGCAGCTTGCTGCCTTGTGACTGTCTGGAAAGAAGAGCAGTAAATTTGTCTGATCTCTTGTGGTGTTACCTGCTGTTGACCTTAGCTGGGGATGGAAACGGGCAGCTACTTGCAGGGCTGGGCTCATGTTTCTTCCTGTTGCTGCTGTTACCCTGTCACAATGAGGAGTTTGTCTGGAGTCCCGCAGGAGCCATTGCTGCAGCTTGCCAGTTCCCTTTGGCTTTGTACCGTACTGGTGAACTGTAAGTCATTGGTTGCCCAACTCTAATGTCCTGAGGCACAATCCCACATGCTGTGCGGAGAGCAGGGCTCCTGGAATAATAAGCACTGTGTTTCTGCTCCTTCTCCTGTTAGTCATTGGTTTGGCTTCTCCTTAAAGGCTTTCTGAGAACTTCCCATTTTGCTCCCCCCATTTCATCTCCCACTCGGGCAAGCTTTGTTCTCTTTCACAATTCAGACCAGCACACAGGCGAGCATCTCCTTCTGTTTCTTAGAGCTAATGAGTCAGCTCTTCCTCTGAATCGGGCGAGTCTCTGTGGGGAAGTGTCGCCCTTCTTGGAAGGGAGATAGCGAAGGTGACCATGGGTGTTTAACCCAGGCCTAGGCCAGCACAGCCTCTCCACCAGGAACTGAGGCGCTGGCTTTGCCGCCAGCACAGTTTTTCCAGGTACTTTGAAAATCACATTCCAGTCTTCCCATTGGGTGGGGACGTAAATAACCTTAGAGAAGCAGATTCCTCTGGTGGAGTGCTGGGGGTGCATTCATCAGAGGTAGAATTGTGTGTCGGTCAGGGACTTGGTGGAGAGATGACCCCAAAGGTGGCAGCTAGCAGGGTGCACTGCGGGCATCTCTGCAGCTGTTAGGGATTGTTTGCGTGGGCCTGTAACTCAGGGGGCAAAAATCATGAGCAAGGAGAAGCAACGAAAACTAACAAAGATGAATAAAGGTGGAAATGTTCAGATTTCATCCTGGTTTGAGTGTGACTGCTAATAAGGCAGGAATTGCTAAAAGATGGATTGTGTGATGACCCTTGGGTGAATAGCACCAGACTGTGCCCAGTGCCCCTTTCCATCTGTGGTATGCTAAATGAGCCTTGATTCACGATAGCAGCAGCAGCACGGAGCTTCCAGTAGCTGCTGGAAATTCTCCTATATAAACTGCTCTACGGGGACAGAAAGGAGTGTAACTGGTTTTGCTTTTATTTCCAGTATGAAGTGAAAGCTCCTGTTCCTTCAGCATGCTTCAGGAATATCTGCAAGCAAATGGCAAAGATGCATGAAGCTATATACGATCTCCTTCCTGAGGAACAAACTCAGGTGAGCGTTACTTTTGAAATCCATATAACACCTCTCTTGCAAACGCACTCTGTAACAAGAGAGACTTCTGCTTTATCTGCTGGGAGTGGGAATTTTGAGTTGGCAAAACCTCCACACCAGAGCAGTTGGCAGCAGTCATGTTCAGACAGCTCGGTGTGAACTGAAGTCAGCATTTGGATGTGAAGGGAGAGCAGTGGGGTGCACAAAGTGACCTGACTGATTCCAGCATTCGGAGCTGCAGTTGAGTATCTAGAGAAGAGAATATTCCATTTGGGAACTGGTGTTGAAATCCTATGCAACAGACAGTATGCTGTGGCTCAGATACAGCCCCTGTTCGGAATTCTTCTGTCACACTGCTCAAAGAGGGTGGGTTCTGAAGGTTCCAAATGTATTATGCAGCTAGATTGTACCAGATGGCCTTTTTCAGTATTTTGCTGCAGTTAGTGCTACTGCAGAGTTGTAAATCTAAGGACAGGAAGGACTGATAGAGTTGCTGAATGTGCTGAGTTGTAGTTTCTCTTTTACGCTAAATTAAATGTTCCCTTCAGATTGCTTTTTGCACTTCCTCTTGGAAAAAAAAAAAAGACTTAAATGGTTATAGTTCAGGAAAAAGATTAATTCTCTTCTAGCAGTTCCTAGATGCTTCAGACAACAGGGAAGAAAAATAAATAAATAAAACTGTCCTTTAAGTGCAACATGTAAGAAATGAGCAAGAGTGTGTTCTGTCCTGTATGTGAGGATATATTGTAGTGGCCAGCTAGACTAGGAGGCGGAAGGCCTGGCAGATGGGAAAAGCACATGAATTGCATGAACAAAACGGAAGGTTAGTGGGAGTTCAGATGTTTGCAGTGTATTCTTTGTAGGCGATGGAATGGCTCCTCATTTGGTTTGGTTTGTTTCTTCTAGATGTTGTTTTTAAGAATTAATGCAAGCTACAAACTTCATCTGAAGAGGCAGCTGGCCCACCTAAATGTAGTTAATGACGGAGGACCTCAGAATGGGTCAGTATCCTTTTTTTTTTCTTTTTACTGATTAATTTAAATAGGCAGGCGTTGTCTTATCCAAGAATTTGTAGGAGAATGCAGCCACACTCCACGTTTCAGTATTTGTTCGGAGCTTTCCAACACTGAAGAACATGACTTGTGCCTTTCCATAGTAACTATGGGAATGCGGTCAGCTTGCTAAGAGATTGGGGAGCCGGGCATTGAATTCAGTCAGCCTACCCTCATGCAAAGCATTGTCTTAGATTGAAAGAAGACAGAGAAAGAAGTTAGTAAATGTTCTGAAATGTTGCTGGAATGAGGAATACTTTTGTTCCTGTCCAAATTGATTGATTCTTGTCTTGCTTAAGCTTATTCACCCTTGTCTTCTCTGTTAGTTTATCTGAAATGGTTTTCTGTATTTATGGTGTAGTTGCAGATAACACCAAGTTGCTTAGTAAAAGATGTGTAAGCCAGCAAGCTTACTGAATAGCAGTGAGGCCACAGCAGCTCAAGCTGAAATTAGAGCACCCAGGGTGTGTTGTTTGCGTGTTTCATCTGTCCTGAATCATGTGCTGTCATGTCTTCGTGCTGCTGCCTTCATTCTTGTGTAATGCTTGCAGCTGGAGGGCCTAAAAAGGTCCCTTTTGGAGAACAGGGTCCTCTGATACACCAGACTGCATTTCTGTCACCCCCAGCTGAATTTTCAGAACTTGCTCTTCCCTTCCCTAACAGCTAGCTTTTACATCAGGCAGTCATCCCAAGTTGTATACTCTTGCTCTTTTAAGATAAACCCTTTTCAGAGCATTGAGTTTTGAACTGATACTTAACATACTTAATCCAATCACAGTATTTAAAGATGTACTGTTGCAATTGTTTGCCTGGTTCATGAATCACCTCTGGTGGACTTTCTAAAACTGGGAGGCAGATTCGTTAAGCTCAGGTGCTAACCTTAGTGCATGTTTCAATGCAGACTGGTTACGTCAGATGTAGCTTTCTACACTGGAAACCTTCAAGCTCTGAAAGGCCTTAACAACTTAGACCTAAACATGGCTGAAATTTGGGAGCAGAAGAGGTGATAATCCACTGGGAGCAGTCGCTTGGCTCTGACAACAGACCGACTTTCTTCTAAGAAGCGTGACGACTGTGAGGTGAATACTGAAGAACAGAGTCCAAGAAAGGACACTATTGATAGCCGGGGAAACTAGGCTCAGAGTGAGCTGCAGGGAGTGATCTTTCAGTGTCCTTCAGCAAGAAACAAGTGATCAGCTGTCTGTGCAATGTTTTTCGTTCTCTCTGGAAACAGACTCAGGTTTCTTTGGACCAAATCCAAAAGAACACATAGCTGTAACACAGCTGTAGTTGTCTAGAATGCTCTGTATATCTTTATATTAAAAAGATGCTTTGCATTTCTTCTAGTGCAATGGAATTCACATGGTGTCCCACCTTATTTAATGATGGTACAACATAAAAATCTTGCAGTTGGAACTCTGTAGAAAATGTTTTTCTCTATAAAACTATACTGTTCTAAAATTTATTTTTTTACAGAACTTTATATGAATAAATGTCTTTTGCTTGCATATAGGATTCAGAGTTGTTAGGGAGCAGTCCTGTTTCAGGGTATTTCTCGCAGCTGGGCTCCACGCTGCCGGCTGAGGAGGAGACTTTCTAAAAACGCGCCTGTTCACTGAAGCCATTACCACAGGATGGATTTGTGCAGTGATTGGAACCTGCAGAAAGTAAAAAGGCTGATGTGTGGATGGCTTCCTGCGGCTACCCAACCACTGACTGGGCACTGCCATTTACACTAGGGTAAGTACAGTGAGTTTTTCACTATTTCGCCCATTGCTCCCCCCTTTTAAAGATAAAACAGTTATAGAGAGAGAGAGAGGAGGACACAGAAAATGGGGCAGGAAGCATTTTGAAGTTTTTAGGCTGTTTATAAAAGGTTGTACCATTAAGGAAGGTGCAACTGAAATTAAGAGTTGTTTCTGGTTGTTTTTTTTTTTATACTACCTTTTAAGACTGGATGCTGCCAGTACTAAGTAAAAGTGCCTGTGTATTTCACCTCACACCTCTTTACCTAAACGGTCTGAGTGCCTAACCCTGTGATGATGATGTATGATGGAATTGTCTTACAGTGTGCGTGTGCCTATGGTTTCCTCAGACAGGCATGCTTATCTGTTAGCGTAACAGATGTCATTAATTGTCAGTCCAAATAAAGCTGTAAAATCACGGTTGTTTTTAAAGACCAACTTCTTTAATGATACATACCAGTGTTATTACTAAGCTTATAAAATAAATTGTCTGCATGTCAATACAAGAGAAACATTAAGAAATCAACAGTGATCAGGAGAGGGATTTCAATTCCTGTACAAATTTAGAAATGAGTCAAGAGAAGATAATTAACATGAGTGGCTGTGACAATTATGAACATGGATTACATCATGTTGACTATATCAATTTATTGAAAAGAGGGCAGATCAAGGATGAAGATATTAGTGGGAGATCCAGTCTTAAATGGGATGTGAAAAGCAAACACCACAGGTGGATACTGAGGCATTTTTCTCAAGTATTAGGTTCTTTGGGTGAGTTTGGAACATCAGCGATGCCCGCTCTCTCACGATACAGAAAGGAGGTACTGACAGCCTTGCCCTAGAATGGTGACATACAGTATAACAGTGATAGGAATCCCACTTGTCATTTGTGGGGGGAGGGGTTAGGATTATAGGTTGGGATATTTGTGAGCACATGAACTACAGGGATTTTAACAGCACATTGAGCAGTAGTGAAACTTTTGGTTTTTCAACTGCGCCTGCTGTTTACACTTCATTAAAAAAAGCTGCATGAGTAGCTAACCATGTCCCACATGTATTGCTTCACAGCTTATTTCTGCAGTTACAAGCAATTCAAAACGACTACATGTTAGAGGCAAGCCTCTTAACTTCTTATCAAAGAAGATCTGTCCATCTTACCTCAAGACAAACAGTATTGCACTTCAAGGTTACATTAACTGAGTTACAGAATTTCTTTAAGGTCTGAAACATCACTTACGCACATCCACTGCGCTACGTATCTGCTTAAAAAGATAAACAAGAGAAATTAACTTAAAATTAATACTGCAGGGTACTGTGAAGATGACAAAGTGTAGGCCCTCTGTGTACTTATTTCTAATGCTTAAAAGGTTCTTCCATGATGAGGCTGGTTAGCACAGCAGTCTGCAGAACCGGCCGTGCCATTCCATTGGCTCAGTGGTCCAAGATCCGAAGATTGCCTGATACAATTTTGTTCTCTAGGACAGCTCCAGCTGGGATGTCAATTCTGTCGCCATGATTTGCAATGATGATAACTGTTCCCTGGATTCACAGAGAGGAAAGCAAGCATTCAGAAACACTGCTATAGACTAGCTCATTCCAAGTCAACAGTTAGCGCTGTTTGGAGGATCAGTGTAAGTTTCAGCTGTAAAGCAGACAGATCCTATATGCATTTCAGCTGTTTCTGCAAAAACGTTTTTGGCACAACGGTTTAAAGCAAGCAGCATACTCAGTACCATCAGATTACAAGCAGAAGTGATAACTTATTTGAATATTGATGCTTGCTGTATGTGCTTGTATCATGCCTGCTTGCTTTTAGGTGCAAAAATGTTATGTTAGCTGGTAACACAGCTCGCCATCACAGCCACGAGGCGAATAAACATAAGTGCTGTGCCACAGAACCTGAAGCAGCATTGAAAAAGAAATTAAATTGCTCAGCCCCAAGAAACCAAGAACCCCAAACCGATGAGCAGGGGCCTACAGCTGCAAAGCCAACCTGGGAGGTAAGGTGGTACTCACCTTTAATGAAACATTCTTCCCAAATGTAACATCGCCTGAAACTGTGAGATGATCCAGTTCCAGCATATCTGGAATACTTTCAAACCTCCGCAGGTAATCCTGAACCTTTGGGGGAAAGGAAAGAATACTGACTGTTTTAAATCCACTTGTGGACTAAGACAAGCACGGGAGCTTCCTGAAAATTCATTTCAAACATCTTTCTGGAATCTACATCTGACAAATCTACATCTGACAACCTGGAGAAGAGAAGGCTCGAGGGAGACCTGAGAGCAGCCTGTCAGTTTCTAAAGGGGAGCTGTAAGAAGGAAGGGGACAGACTCTTCAGCGGGATCTGTTGTGATGGGACAAGCAGAAATGGTTTCAAACTGAAGGAGGGGAGATTTGGATATAAGGAAGAAGTTTTTTACAGTCAGGGTGGTGAGGCTCTGGCAAAGGTTGCCCAGAAGGGTGGTGGATGCCCTATCCCTGGAGACATTCTAGGTCAGGCTGGACAAGGGTGAGGTAGATAAACGTAAACCTATCTTTTAATATATTTATTGCTATGGACTATTTTTATACCAAGGGATTAAAAAAAACAACTTAGCATAAGCATAGGAGTTTACCTTTGTGAAAGAACTTCCCAGTTTGACAAGAGGAACGGTTGGAAATTCACGCTTCTCGCTCATTGTTAGAGATCCAGCATTAAGACTATACAAATTAGACATCACAAGCAGGAGATCAGACGTGGTCTTAACGGGCAGAAAACGACTACGAGGTACATTTATTCCCAGAGAGTTCTCAAAACTCTTAATAGCAGCACCAACTGCAGTCTCCAACTGGATAACGTTCAAGCCTCCATCCAGAGTCTGGAAGAGAAAACTCATGTAAACACAGCCAGCAGGTGAAGGAAGTCAGCACTAACATAGCTTAATTCACAGTTCTGCATTTACCAGCAGACTAGCTCCTTTTTGAAGGCAGCAGTCCTTGTTTAGTTACACAGGAAAACGTACTTCTTTTGAGTCTGTTTGCTCTAAACTCTTCCTAGCTGATTACCTTTGGGTTAACAATGATCTCCATGTCAATAGCATTCTTCTCTTGCAGCCTTTTAATTGCAGACAGAGCGATCCACAGATTGTTCGTATTGAATATTTTGAATTTTGAGACAGACTTGAATTCATCGACGTGTGCTTTTGGGACCTGAGCTATCTCCACCAGTCTCAGTTTGTTTTCATATTGTGTGAGTGTCCCACCCTGCAGGGGTTAAAGAAGCAGCTTTAGGTCCTGTTCATGAGATGCCAACAGAGAAACCATCCCCCCACCCCAAACACATGCACTGCTTTGGTGCCATTTGAAGTCGAGCCTCAGTGAAAACTTGCGTTCAGCTACTGGGTTACTAATTATAGAGCAAGTTTAAATTACAGCTGTCAAATGATCACATTTCAGATCTCCAGAAAGAGTTACTTCTGTTAATGAAAGTCGTTGGGAATCTTTTGCAAGTGCTAGTTTTGTCGAAAACCACCTTCGGCACCAGTCTGCTAAATTATGGAGCAACATTTAAGTAACTCAGTTAGGTGTGCTCTCTTGGAATTTATTAAAGAGGTACTTCAGTAACCTGGACTCTCCCCGGATGAAGCTCTGTATTTTTATGTGACGTTTCTGTGGCTTTATAGGACTGTCAGGTCTTTTTTGATATCTAACAGAGAGAAAAATCACATTCCCCTCATCCTATTTAAGAGAACAGAGACAAAGTTCTGTTATGTGACAAATTACTATCTGCTAGGAATACCTGATACATACCCTAAACATTGGACAAGTTGTCAAATCTCCACACTTTGCAAAGTCAGGTGGCTGGGGCAGGAGTGGATCTGCAGCCACGACAAGCTGAGTTGTGTAATGCACGCATTTACAGCTGCATAAGGAGCTTATAGTTTTCAGTCAGTAGCAATACAAGTGCTGTATCCCAGTCCTCAGTGCTTTGTTTTTCCCATCCCCAAACTTCTGCCATGTGTAAGTGACAGTTTGGAGAAGGTATGGAGGTTATCACCCCTACCATGTGGAAACTGTCTTCAGTAACCAGCCAAGTTCAAGCTGCCCCTGTCTGCCGGTGCCCAGAAGCTAGATCTAATTTGTTCCTTTAGTTAACACTTTATAAACTTGCTGATTGTGTGCCACTCAAATTAGACCACAGCTGATGTGTTAAAAGGTGCCTGAAATAGCTATAAGAAGATTTAATGCACGTCTGAATTCACACATACGGAAGAGACAAGAGGCTTAGATCTGCAGCAGTGTGTGGGCATTCAGACACACTATGCAACTGCCTGCATTTACCTTCACATCTGCCCTGGTTTTGTTGGTGACTTCCATGACAAATTCACAGCGTTTTCCATTGGGTGGGTTCATAAGATGATTCAGAATATAAAGGTCCACGGTAGCACCCAAGTTATCTATGTTGGATACAAAAATATATTCCTTCCCCTCTGCAATAAGGTTATCCAGCAGACCGGAGTTATAGAAACTGCCATAGATGTCTCCGTGGCCCGGGGGATACCAGCACTCCGTATTCTCTCCTGAGTAAGACACATCCTTGGCTATTGGCAGCAGAGTTTCCTTGTTAATTCTAGGGTACCTGGGAAGACAACATTTTTGTTCAGTTCTCACCAATGCCAGAATAGCACAAAATAAAAATACAATAGTTAACGTTCAGCTGCATGGGCTTTTTCATACAGTTTTGACTCTACGCTTTCAACATTAGTGTAAGCACTCTGAATGGGAAAACTCGTCCAAATCCTGAGCTATCGCTAGGAAATTGCAGAATGCAATCTCTCATTCAAGGATTGAAAACCACAGCTCTCAGACCAAGCAGTAAAACAGCTTTTCTCTCAGATGCAGCTTTAGAGCACGCCAAATACACCTCCAACATCATCAGCCACTTTAGAGTTTGTTCCATCTCTCTCCAGACCCCAGGCAAAAAAGCAAGTTCAGGAATCAAGTGACCGACACCCAGTGCTCGGTTACACACATTTCTTGAAACTGTGGCCCACCCTGCAGTCCTCTCTAATTCTAATGCATTGCTTTTGACTCTACTTAACGCTGACGTTTCAGTCTTTCATGAAAATGACACTGAATATGGGTATGAAAGTCCCTCTTACTGCCTCGAACTAAAAACCATTTGGAATGTAACGTAATGCAAGCTAGTGTTCCCTTTCACTCAAGTAGAAAAGTTGTTTATACCTGCTTTGATTAAAGGTGTATATTTTCACTCGGCTGTGACTGTATTTCTGCAAGATTTTCTTGGTGTCTTCATCAGTGTTGAAGGAATTCATAAGAACAAGAGGAACGTCGGTGTTGTAGGTTTTGTTTAAGTGCTGAGATGGGAAAGAAATGGTAAATTCAGCATGTATTTAGCTTTAACTCCTGACACCTAAGGATTTGTGGAAAAAGGAAACGGGCTTATTAATTCCAGTCTGCTTCATCTAACTATCAGATAAAAGAGGAATACTCTTACACCAGTTGACTGTATTAACAAATCAAGTGAAGGAAAACAAAACTTTGTAAGTAGTAAAGTATCTAAGGTAATGGCCCTATTAATTAACGTATAATTAATCTTTGTTTTTAAATCTGCATGAAGATTCAAGATTTCAAGAGCTTTGCAAAATGACTTCTAAATTTCAGCCAACTGTTGATTACGAAAGGTGCGCTTCCCCAAAATTATTAAAGTCTGTGAAGATGCAAGAACTGTTCTGCACAATAAGCAGTTCTGAGCCCTTTTGGCAAGCTGTGAGATGGAAAATCAAGAGTACATGACGGATAAAATGTTACAGTGCTTAATTACTTGAACATCTACAAAACAGAACTGAAATACCCCCCCGTGGACAGCACAGCAAAAGGAATCATCAGAAAACAAACAGTGTTCCACCAAAAACCGCACAGAGGCACAAATGCCTGGGGATCTAAAAAAAATATGGAACATCTCATTTCCTACTCTGATGACCACCTTAAATATCTGCTGCAAGAGGAGCATTCACACTGAAAACGTAAGCCCAAGTCTCCTCTCTCAACACCAGCAGCCGTTCCTTTCTTTTGTTTCCCCAGAGGAAAATCCTAGCCATCAATTCCACCCTGAGTGTTTTCATCTGACAAAAAACTCTGCTGAACTGCTCTGAACTCTTCTGAGCTGCTCTGAAGAGCTTTGTTCCCGAGCACACGAAAAAAGCTGCCCTCAAACCTGCACCTGGAAGGGTCAGAAGTCAGCCCAGGAGTCAGCCAGGCCCGCTCCACAATCTGATGCCTTGTGTTGCAGGACACAACCACCACTGTTCAGGGCTGGTGCACACAGGCTGTGTTACACTTCCAGTAATGTGTGCGGAGAGGGCAGATGTAAATCCCTGACTGCTCAGTCTCTTTTGTCCACATGTGCTGCACAGCACTACTGCCCATTCTTTCCAGAGCAGTTCTCTGTTTCACCACTAGCCTGATGACCAAGCTCCCTTTCCCTCTCTTTTGGCTCACACAGAAGCTTCAGTACATCTTGCTTCCTCTGGTGTAGAAAGGGAATGCTTTACTCCAAAGTACAGCTCTAAAAGCCAGCATGCAAAACAAGAATTGGTTTCTAACTTCCTCTAACCTCAAAAAGGGAAAGCATGATCACTTATTGGGTCTTGTGTTCAACTGAGACCAGATTTCTCACAGGAGGGTTTCTGTACTGGCAAGAATTTCAGCTCTAGGTGGGTTTCAGAGTGGGTCTCAAGCGCACAAATCCCTTGAAGCATCCACAGCAACACTCAAAGCACATTAAAAATTACCTCAATCTGCTGAACGGTCAGATCCAAGAAGGTGTTCTCATTCCGCACCCCAATAAGACTTTTGGGGCCTTTACAACCCATGCTTGTGCCCAAGCCGCCATTTAATTTCACAACTACCAGCTTGTTCAAGACAGAAGCAATGTTATCAGGCAGTCCTCTGGCTTTTATCTTCTCATAGGGCTGGATCTGTAGAAAATAATTTATTTAAAGTCAGATGTTTGTAATGAAATTGCTCTCTCCTAGAAACTTCAAATCTTAAAATTTAGTAAGAATACCCTGGTTCACTTATATGATTTAGGGCACTGTAGAACATTTGCAAAACGAGTCTACAACAACCTGATTTGTTTCAATAAAACAACGTATTCTCTTGAGAATCTATAGGCTTTGTGAGACCAGCCACCACCAGCTTCACCCAGATGAGAAGCTGTCTCAGTCTCTTCTTTCACAGAGAGAACTGACACGGTGGTGAGATGGGGTGCAGAAGAAGTCAGGCCAGTTATGCTGCTTACCACAACCCCCTTCTTGTCCTACAGCAGAGAATGTCTCTTTGTGACCCATCTAACCCTTTCCCATTAAGATGTCCTCCTTCAGCCAGGATGCAGTTGAAGAGCACGGGCTTTGCATGCTGGACCCAACTTTTCATCATCGAGCAACACAATGTCACAGCAGTTTTTTTGACACATTGCATCAAGGTTTTCAGAGGCAACGTTCTTGGCAAAAGGCTGGTTCTTTGAGTCAGCCTAAACTGGTTGTTACTCCAGTTACTAGCCCAATAATCATTCATCTCTCCAAATGGAAGGCAGGAAGTTCCTAGTTCTTCTCATCCTGCTATTTTCAGGATGTGTTTACCAGCTCACATCAAACCTCACACAAAGTCTTCTACCTTGCTGATAAGCTATATCCTACAAGTTTCAAAATAGAGTATAGGCTGCTTTTGTGGTGAGGGATGGAGAGCAAGATCAGGCTCATAATGAAAGCCAGCATGCCTTTCATTAGACACTGCTTCTCTCCTAATCCAAACCAGCTAAGTCAAGGAAACACAGCTAATAATGCAACGGTAAGTACCATGCCAACACTGTTAAAGCAAAATCAATACAATTATTTTTAATCTGCCCTTCTAGAGATTTTCTTTGGAAGAAAAGCCTCTGTGCTTCAATGCTGTATGTATTCTAGCAGCAACAAATTGTTTCTGTTCTGATAAGGGATGTGTAAAATCCACAGCTGATTACCAAAAACAAACACGTGCTTAGCAGTTTTCAGAAGTCTGTGTTAGCTTTGGGCAAGTCGGGCTAGGGTTCCAATGGAAATTCACACTGCACTGGAGCGAGAATCACATTTCTTATTCAGATGTGGAGAGTAGAGAGGAGAGCTTGTGCAACTCCAGCAGGCCACAGGTGGCAGATCAGAGCACATCCCTCACATTAAGGAAATTCTGCCTTATGCAGTATCCGCAAAGTGTATGGTATATATTTAAAGACCGCTCCACAAGCTGAAGCGTAATGACTAATTAAAATTTCATTACTCAAACAGTGGAAACTGGCCCAGGAAGAAGATGGTGATGCCATTGCTTCAATCCATTCCACTTAGAAATGTTTCCCAGTGTTAAGATACATACTCCAAAAAAAAACCCAAGCAATTAACTGGACTTGAAAGCCCCAATACCTCATGAAAAAATTTTAACTAATAGGAAAACACATCATGTGTATGCAAGAACAGCATTAGATTCCTTACTGAAATGCTCTAGCTGTTGAACAGAAAGACATATGTCAGTGCTGTGACTTCTTTTTTGGCCCAGTGGGCAGCATTAGTGGAGAACATTAGTTTTGTGATGTATGTGTATCAAAACAAAGATATGCAACTGCAGTGATGAGGCTTGACAGATAAGCTTATTAATTATTTTCCTTTGATGCAGTTTTGAAGAACTACACTCTGCACAGTTTACAGGAACTTGGCTGCTCGTTTCTAGCGGGTGCGATCCTTTTTAATCATTTCCAACATGGAGAAGAAGCCAGGAATACAGGCAGCCCCAGACTGCATTCTTCCTAGGAGGAAAGGTAACATCCAGACTCGGTCATGACCCTATGCTAAAATTTAACCAACACATTAACGATAGAAATGTTTCAGTCTACGTGCTCTGTACCAAGTTCCTGTATCGCTACCGACCAGTAAATTTGGACTCCCCCTACTTCCTCGTGTTTCAAAGCAATAGGGGTTTCCTATGCTAAAAACCTCAAGACAACATCTTATGAGTAAGGTGAGGAGCCTTATGGGTAATGCACAAACTATCCTGTGTTTTCATGTTACCACTGCACTCAAAGTGAGGGTGATTTTGCTTGTAAGAGTTCAGAATGCAAAGGGAAATCATATGCATTTAAGCCCCCCCTTTCCAGTATGTCACAGTAGCAGACGTGGTGGTTACACAGTTTTTATTTCACTCTTTCAACAGGCTGGCCAGAAAGGAAACACGATGTTATCACGGCTCAGGCAGCAAGCAGTAACACTATCACTGCTGCAGCCATCTGCTGATGTTTAGTTCTCCTTAGAGAAAGGAATTAACTGATTAAACAAAGCAGGTGATGCTGGCGTGCTACTTTCCATTTCATCTGCAGATGATAGCAGTAGAAAAAATGCCATTTCAGACAGATTTGTCCGTAAGGTTTATGTGCATCAATAGAAGACAAGGGGAAATTTGTCAGCCAAATCATTAAGTTCAGTGCTGACCTTAAGACAACCAGAAGTTTGATCCCTACGAATTTACCCATGTCCCCACAATTTGATTCACATACCTAAGAGGGATGGTTTTCAAGCCATGTTTTCAGGGAGTCCCAGCAGTTTGACAGACAGTTTCTCAGTTTTGATGCTATATCATAAGATGACAAAATCACACAACACCTAAACGATAATGCACGTCTAAAGTGACCCACATAAAAAAGCATTCTAAATTGAAACGATTGCTCTGGATATCTGCTGCCTCAAATGAAGAGCAGATAATGGGCTCCTTCCTCGTTAACTAGCTTGTTTAAAACAGCGCTCCAAGATCCTTTACTTAAGAAGCCTGACAGTTTTAATTGTGTGGCTTCAAGTGAGAACTTCACAATTTGTTACCAATAATTTATGCAAGTTCCTATTATATATCCTCTAAGCAACTGAAAGGTATGTTAGTTTGACTGCTTCTCTAGGGAAGCAGTAGGGTAAGTCTTTCTAGCTTCCTCATGTGAGGCTGTGACTGAGGTCATTTTAGGCAAAAAAAAAAAAAAAAAAAAAAGATAATTATCTGGCAACATCAAGAAATTAAATAACTGTTCTAATCACAAACATATCTTCCCAGTCAGTCACACAGTGTCCACAGCTAACAAGATTGCACCAAGAGACACAGGCAGGTAAGAAAACTGTTAGCAGAAGGGAAATGTTCATCCCTGTTTGCCTTGCTTCCCTCTCCTCAGCCAGCAGCGCTGCCCATGCCCTCCCCTACATTTATTTGCTGGTTCTGACCTCTAGGTAACTGCAGCCTCTTTGCAACCTGAACCCTGGCACAGCCTTCTGCCTCCAGGTTATAAATTATGCTCAGTTGCATCATCTGAAGATGGCAGAAGGTTGAAATAAGTAAGGAAAGAGACAGCTGAGGCTGATAAGAGGGAGGAAGGTGGGAGATAAGGTGACAGCTCGAAATGAATGGAGTCCTAGGGCACAGGGGCAAAAGACCTGCAATAACAAGAAATAAAATGCCAGTACACCAGTGTAAGACCAGTAAGTCTTATCAAAACATTTCGCATTTTAAATTTCACAGCAGGATTTTGGAAGCACCTCCACAGTCCTACTTCAGCAAAGGCTTAAAAGATGGATAACCCAGGATGAGCAGAATTGGGAGCAGCCAAATGCGGCTCCAGAACAATTCAGCTGCGACTCCAAGCCCTGGGCTAAAAGCCCCGTGACAGGGCAGCCCCAGCACTTGGTCTCCCCACCAGGGGCTCCAGGAGGGCTGTGATGAGGAGGTGGGGATCATGCCCCCCAGCCCAGCCTGTCCCACTCCACAATACTGCGCCCTGGGGAGCAGGCACCGCTTGCTGACTGTGAGCTCCTCTGGCAGCATCTGCTTTTAGGTATCTTGAAGGCACGGCTTGTAAGAGACTTTTTTTTTTTTTTTAATTGGGGTTTGTGCCTGTCAAGTTAGGAGCTCGGCCATCCTGTGAGGCCTGCAGAACAAGTCTGTTGGTCTGGCTGCTTCGGAAGCGGCCTTTCCTAAAGGAAACTGCAAACTCCAGAGGCAAACATGGCCACAGTGCTCCCTCAGCACAGACGTCGAGCCACTGTCTTACCATTTCCTTGCTTAAAGTATGTTTGATAAGCAAATCCAGCAGGTAAACAAGCTGAAAAGAATTATGCTCTTTATGTTTTTCTTTTTTATTCAGAAACTCGATCAAAGCCTAAAAAAACCCACAAACTATTTCAAAGAATAGTCTACCTGTACTTTGAACTCCTGGTAAATGAACAACATCTGCACTTACGTGACATTGCAATATTACACAGGGAAAATGCCTTGAACTATGAAATTGCCTGTTTTTGCAGTAGCACGTTCCCTGCCTCTAAGATGCACAAGACACGAGCTCTGATGTCTCCTGCTTGCTGAAAGGGTAAAGAAGGAATGAAGCAGACCCGAAGCGGGGATGGCTGCACTGCTTTGACACAGCTTGTACTGCTTCTCTTCCCACACATCCAGAATGAAGGAGGACAACAGCAGTCGGACTGACCACAGCAGCTTACTACGGGAGGAGAGCTGCAAAGTGAGAAGCCGGACCTACCCGTCTGTGGCAGGAGTCTGCAGCTCTCCAGGCATTCTCAAATATTCTTCCTCCTCTGCAAGGGGCATTTGTTCTCCATAGCCCTGAGCTGCACCCATACAATCCAAGGGTTACTAAGCCACTGGTTCGCATCACTTGTATCTACCCTGCCCTGCCATAATTCTGCTAAGTGCACAAGCCACGACTGTCCAAAGAACACCAGGATGAGAAGCTTACTGAGTCGAGGCAGCCGTGGCAACCTGGAAAAACACCACATCAAAGCCACTTCCTAAATACCCACATCTAGCAGACTGAAATAGGACCATTTCAGATTGCCCGCACAGGCGCTTTATTTTACAGAACAACACTACAACCCTTCAGCAGGAAACTTATGACCAGCAATAGCGTTATTCAGTTAAATTAAGACAGAGAAAGCTTTCAAGTCTACAGAGTTGTTTTATTTATAACTTAGCTGAGAGGCTCATTTCTTCCGGAAAGTGAGATGCAGAGAATCAGGAGACCAGCGTTTAAAAGAAAACAAGCAGAACACACGCAGCTTATCATATACACGTGTGCACGTGCTCTGAAACAGACGAAGAGTCTCTTGAAAATATTAAGAGGAGACTAAATACTGAATAGAAAAGTAAGCTACTTAGGGTACGAGGAGGTGAGAAAACATTACGTGCCATACCTTTCCTATTTGGGCAGAAAGGCTGGATTATAAAGTCGACTGAACAAGAAGCTTGGATGGCAGCTTTCGTGACAAAAGTAAAAGTGTTCTCACACACGTAATCGTGCCTCAAGGGACTGCCAATCAGCTACAGCTGACCTGAGAATAATCACTAAACACTGCAGGTTTGTGGACCTTGCCATCAGCAAACCTAGAGAGCTTGCATGGCACGCCCTGCATACTTCTGAGGTAACTGACCCAAACAAAACCCTGCACAAAAACCCGCAGCAAGAACAGCTCCAGCAATTGGTTAGCAGCAAGCAGTTGTTCAGCCTAAAGGCACATGCTAGACTGATCTTGCTTCAGCAATGCCTTAGCATCTCCAGATGTCTCTGTTCATGCAACAGAGCACACGAGCACAACTGAAATAATCTGAGCCAAAGCTACAGCAGCAGCACTGGCTGTATCCTTCAGAAAGTGATCGTTTAAAACAGCATCCCCTGCACCTTCTGCATGATACGTTCCGCGCTCCCTGGCAGGACCGTGTTGCAAATGAGAAGACTTCACCTGCTCCCACAGGTGCCTCAGTTGGTTCAGAGCAGGATGCTCACTTGCTGCGCTGCACCCACACACGCTTACTGCCATGAATGTAGTCTGAGGCCATCAGGAATTCAGCAGGTGGGAGGGAGAGAATCTGAAGGCCACAAAGGCTGGTAATGCCTGGAGCAAAACCACAACTTCAAAACGAGCATAGCAATGAATCTGCATGTCGGGTCTGGTCATCTCCTCATTGCAGATCAAGAAGACAGAACAATTCAAAGGAACCTTCAACAGAATTGAACCTTTTCACTGCTAACAAGAGACTGGGGGAGGACAGAGAAAGAAAGGATACAAACAATGTACATTATTCCAGGTCCTACTGGAAACATCACCATTTTCATCAGTTGCGCCGTACCGTCACAGAAATCATTTAAAACTTAAGCCCTAATTTACAACCACTACGGCCACGCCAGACAAGAATAACACAGAGGAACATGCAATAAACTTGAGGAAAAATGATTTTCACACAGGAGAACGCAAAGCCCTTTGCATCTCACACACCCCTTTCCTTCCTTTTTCCCTTCCTTTCTGCTACAAGGAGAACTACATACTAGAGAATCCTTCAGCGATCTTCTGCACACTATGCAAGGATCTTTGATAGAAGCAGTTTTCCAGAATGTTGAAAAGCTTCAGTTTCGTTTGCATATTACCTAGCACCATGTCCCCTTCTTACTCCAAACACACATCCGTTCAGGAATACCATCTGTTCAGAGTCAGTTTGTTCTATCCACAGTCCATTTATTCTGCTGTACTTTCAAAAGGGAACGTGTAGAACAAATGAAAGAGGCAGGACACGGAGACAGCATTTCAGCGGTGTAGGATGTATCTGAACAAACTACAGAAGGTAAAAGATCCCAAAGGTCACAAGCATGGATTTGTCAGAAAGGCAGGGCCAGCTGATACGGCACAAGGGGTCATGAATGCAGGAACTGACAGCAGATAGCCAGTTCCGAGCGCACACTGTTGTTACACCTCCTGTGCACTCCAAGGTCAACACCACCCCTACCAGACTGGCAGAGAATTCCAAACATGTAGCTGGGTAGGACACAGGTCACACCCAGTGTTCAGGTGTTGGCTGAAAAGCAGGAAAAAAGGAAAAGATTTCGCCTTTAAAGTCTCACTATGTTCTTGCATCATGCACAACACACCTCTCCAAAAATAGAGTCTGCTGCTCAGTTTGCCTCGAAATCATTTGCTGGAGTGCCAACCACTCCTTTTAGGTCTTCACTATTGCATTTGAAATGAGCTTATGCAGAAAGCTCAGAGCAAAAATCTGATCCCAATGAGCTCAACAATTCCACCCAAACCCTCCTGTCAAGGATTTACTTCATTTGCTGTTGCTCCAACACAACATTTCTAACTCAGTCTTACTAAATATTTCAGTTCCTTTTGGCACAGGTGTTGGATATGACAACTTGGAAATGAAGCCCTGGATCTTGAAGGGTCTTTAATTCAGAGAACAAGAAATGTTAGGAATTCAAATTCAAGTAGGATCCTTTCAGCATCTGGACTGCTAGGTGCTGGTGCTATTACCTAGCAGTTGCAGGCATGTGTGGGCTCTAATATGCAAAGTAACTGCCTCATTACCTACTCCAAAAAAAAAAAAAAGCACTCCACAGTAATAAAAATCAGTCCTCAGTCTCAGAGTTTGGATCACTGGACTTGACAAGCAAATGCTGATGGGAAAACACTTCAGGAATAAAACTGGGCAGGAATGACAGGACTTACAGATGCATGATTACAGCGTTAGTCATTTCAAACACGTCTTGAAACTGCGGTCTGGGATTCTTCTGAGATGATATCTAGCTCCATTCAATTTTGCAGACAGTGTCACAGAAGAGATTTTTGGAACAGTTTGCATGAGGCAACACTGGGAATGTGACTAACAGATTTCAGAAGTACACTCCTACAGTAGGGACGTTTGGAAGAGTTTGCCAGAGACAAAATGAGCATCAGGCCATCATCATGGGTAGACAGGAAAAGAATACACCCATATTAGTCAATACGGTAGTTACAGAAAAACAAGGTAATGTTTACTCAGCATGAAAGTACAGATTTAGAAAGAGCAAAAATGAACCCTTCAAACCTGCTTTTAGAGTTCAGGATTAGGAAGACATTTTAGTTTTGATTAAAAGCATGCCATTTTTTCCTTCATGATCACAGACTCACCGAAGCGGGAAAAAAAGACCTCCACAATCCAACCATCCATCAATATTTCCCCACTAAACCACATCCCTCAGTACAACATCTACATGTTTCTGGAACGCCCCCAGGGATGGTGACCCCACCACCTCCCTGAACATTCTGTGCCAGTGCCTCACCGCTCTTTCGGAGAAGAAATGTTTCCTAATATCCAGTCTGAACCTCTCCTGGTGCATCTTGCTCACACTCAAATCGCTTCAGACATTCACTTTACATCATGGATGAGGCTTTGCATTGCTATTCTGAGGTTAACTTGATCACTGCAGTTTCCTCGGAGGCCCCCAGCAGAGCTTTGCTACTGCTTCCAAGTCAAACAAGCAGATCACTGCAATCTACATCAGTAAGATTCAATTACACTCGCCATCTTCACATTCTTTACTTTGTCTCCTAGTTAACCAGAATTTTAGGTGCACTTTCTTCTCTGAAGACTAACAGAAATGGGTCCTAACCGTGCCAGCTACCACTGTAAGCCTTTGGACATATAGAAGGAAAGCATCTGGAAGGAAAAAAAAACAAGTCAGAAGTTCACCGGTATAACATGGTGAACCCATACAAATGGGTTCATCTGAACGGGCTCATCATCTGAAGCCTACAACTTGCTTGCCCATTGTTGTTAGTTGTTACATTAAAAACATGAGGGAAAGGGATGAAATCTCCCACTGCAGAGAAAAACGGGGGGCAATATTAAAACACAGGCATTCCTACACTTCAATCTGCCATCAGGAATCTTTACTCGTCAATCAGTATTTCACAAAAGAACAGAAAATTACATTCAAAGAACGAGTACCACGGATAAAACATTAAGTGACCCATGAAGTGTCTGATCAGAAATACTTCTCCTGTATAGCATGGTCACAGCATTGGACAGAATTCTGGAACACCTTTCCTACTCAACCTGAATCTCAGAAATACTTCATGTAGAATAGAAAATTAGAAGACAAAGCCTAAATACGCAATAACCTAGTCATTAACTCTAAGATGTTAAAATCTTGGTCGCTTTTTTGGGTGCTTACATATACACACATATATCTGTATGTATTCACATGCAGCATGGAAAGCAGAATCTCAGCCAAGAACATGCATGCATCTCACCTGAACCAAAGCAACAGGATGGTGCAAGAGTCTTTATTATATATTTTCTTTTTTTTTTTTTTTTTTTTTTTTTATATTTTCACATTTCTCGTCAAAAGTCGCTTCCTAGCTGAGCAACAGAAATGAGCGTGAGCCAGTACAGGCCATAAGGAAGAGCACAGATACTATCTCTAATCCTGTCATCCTTCCAGGCCTCCGTGACCTTAGGCTAGACCTTCTTTAAACAGCTTGCCTCGCCTGGGAATCTCCAACAACCTATTTCGCTGTTTTCTCATCCCTCTTGTTTGACATTTGCTCCCCATATCCTACCTAGTAATTTTCAGTCCTTTATAGAACATGAATTTTTTTTTTTTTTCAGTGGAAGTGTACAAAATTTAAAAGTGGACAATAGCTCTCCCTCCACAAAGCAGTCCATTCATTAGCATCAAACTGCTGTCATTTAATCCCAGGCCTTATCTTGACACAGAGAGCAGTTTGTTTTGTTGTTGCAGCTACCTTTTTACATATTTAAAAGAGCTGTCATTTCCTTGAAGTCTCAGCCTTCTCTAGATTAAAAGCAACCCCCTTTTCTGCAGGCTTCCTTGTAAGACATGTTATCTAGAACTCCAGTTTCTCAGCTCGGCCTCTTTATTCAAGGTGGATTTTTTTTCCCCCAAAACAACACTTCATTCAGTTTTACAGTACGGAAGAGACAGACATCACGTGTTTCTGAAGTTAAAAGAAAACACTCAGCCTTGGAAAAAACCCTATACTTGCTCTAAAACAGCATCATTCATCAATGCTTTAGAAAGCAGTGCTGCATCTGTTCTGGAAGTAACTGGACAGCCTGTCTTTCAGTTGCAAACAGAGCCCTGACTGAATCACCACAGAGGCGAAGGGAGACCACAAATGCGTAAGGACACAGAAGTCTCACACCATGCCAAGATTACTACATTGGGAAAAGCAAGAATTTGTAACACAACGACACCCTTCGTTACGCAAGAGTCAAAGACAGCCTTGGGCCACAGATGAATCCATAAAACGAGGTTAGGTTTAATGGGAAGTGTTTATTTCAGTACTTAACGCTGCCAAAAAAACATTATTTGTGCTTTCTCAACAGCATCTCAAGTGGAAGGTTTTCCATTATAACAACATAGATGGCATTAGAAAATGATGCTCAAAAAACCTCACAGTCAACAGCTAGTTTCAGACTCCTCACTTCTACTGAGCTGCTCTAGATTACAGAAGTTGCTAAACGAGCTATATAACCCAGCCCACTTGCCATATGTCCCTTTCAAATTATTTAGCAGAACGGATTGTTGGAAACGGTCTGATCTGAGACATGCAACCTTCTTTCACAGGCAGGAGAAAAGGGCGACAACAAAGGTCCTTCCCACTAGCTCTTTAACAAACGTTCCCTTTCGCTCCAGAGAAGGTACCAAATGGTGAGGTGGCATCTGTCCCACTCGGTTCCCCTGCTCAAGAACAGTTAACAAAATAACACTGGAGACCTTGATACATATGTTAAGCAGGACCTGATGTTCAGGAACACACACAACATATGTCTGCAAATTATTATGTCTCAGCTAGAACCCCAGGTATCGTCCTACGCGATTTTACAGAACCATGGCAGTTGTATCTTCCACAGGCAACTACAGCATTTGTTGCAAGCAGCAATTATCAGTTTTATGTTCTTTACAGACTGTCACTTAATTGCAACTTACAGAATCTTCTGGTGGTCTCTGGATCTTCCCCCAGTCCACAGATGGTCCCTTTTCTTGTAGGAATCTATGAAATAGCTTCTTAAATCCTTCCAGGTCCTTTTTAGCATGCTACAAAGAAGAAATACGTTAGTAAATAAAGGTATTTATTGCATACCTATCAGATCATGGAAGGATTATTACAAACTTGATATAAGGCACGCTCACAAGAATAATTTCATCAGCATGTAAAGTACGGACACACTAAATTTTAAGTAAAAAGGTGCCACCAAAACTCAAGATAGAACGACAAAACCAAACAAAAAATACCCAACACATTTTGGACAGCTAAAAGGTCTTCAGTCGGAATTACAACCATAAGAATCTGACCCAATCTTTAGGAGAAGTTTTACCCTTCCTCTCTGTAATCCGTTGCAGATTATGTAGAACCTTTAATAACTAAAGATGATTAAACACTAAGTAATAACTCTGCCACGTGTTTTGCATGGAAATGAAAGTCTCCTACGGACACTATAGCCACTCTTCAGAGGATAAGAGAACATCCTATAAATAAGAATCGCACTGTTCTGTGATTTGTCCCCGTGTATAAAATTTGCTTCGATCTCCTGCCTCTAACGTACTTACCTCTAGCTCATTTGAGGGTGCAGTTGCGAGTATTTTATCAAGTTCTACTTTCATGGAATACTCCAGCTCTTGTCGAATGACTTCCTGAAACTGCGACGGGCCGGCCTGGGACATTGCTTTGCTGAAATCTTAAATGAAAATAAAATACACGAGTTAAAGGCAATAATTAGACAGATAAATAAAACTAGCTTATTTATACTACAGACAGCTTTCATATTTCCTTAAAGAATATATATATATATATATATATATGAGGGCTGCTCCGAAAGTAACGCCTCCTATTTTGTTATTTTGTCCCACAACATCAGAGGCAGATGTTGGTGGAATGGCAGCAGAGGTCAAACCTTCCCACCAAATATTACATCCCATGTTGTTGCCGTGTGACAGATGGCAGCAGAGGGGCACTCTGACTGAATGGCGTCCAACAAGGGAGTGCCTAGGAAAAAAAGGTGTGGAACTGAACTCCTCCATGAGAAAATAATTGTACCCACTGACATTCATCAATGCTTGCTGAGCATTTATGGAGGCCAAACAGTGTACGTGAGCACAGTGAGGTGGGTGGTGCATTTCAGCAGCGGCGACAGCGATGTGAAAGACAAGCCATGTTCTGGACAGTCACGAACAACTGTCACCAGGAAATGAAGAGTATCTCAATCAGCTCACCAGTGACCCACATATATATAATTAATTCACATAATCCAATCTCATTTTATTACTGTGCTAGCACTTCAGGAATCCAAAGCTTTCGTTCCTAGTAAGCTGAAGAACAGACCTCAACTTGGGAGCATTAAGCAACAGCCCTCCTCTCAAAACCCTAGGGAAATCCCCAAAGATCAATGACCCACCTCAAGAAACATCCAGAAATCCATAGCAGTACACTTCTTTGCTATACAGCTAAAGAATTCATGTCCTACCACATCAGCATACTTTAGCAAGTAAAAAAGTGAAAAAGCCATTCACTAAAAAATATATTTATATTTTACACAGAACACTGTGATCAAGGGTATCCTTCTGCTCACACAACCAAATAAAACTGTGGTTTAATTATTTAAACGGTGCACTTTCACACAATCCTCAGTTTGTTCCAGCAAACATTCCCTTACTTTATCATATGAGTATTTTCACACTACAGCACGCACTTCAAGTTACTAAGCAACCTGGAGAATTAGTCCGTCTATCACTTCAGCATTTGTTTTGCTTTTGAAAGTGATAAGCTCCATAAATGTGAAAAAGAATAAGTACACAAATGGTCTGTACGGTCAAGTCCACATTGTCAAAGCACCTCACAGAAAAAAATGCAAGATAACTCGACTTTATTTTCCAGAAGAAAGCATTTGAAGTGAGTGCCTTCTCAAAAGACATTCTGACTACATTCTCTAAAGACCTCAGTTAATTTAATTTCTGCCAAATCCCTTAAGCAATCACTTCTCTGTAACACGGAGAGGTGATGTATTGCCAAATATAGCTGGGATTTAGAAACACCGTGAATACCAGTGCAAAAAGGGACAGGAGGAAACTTTGCAAATGAACCGAGTGAAGGTGCCAGGAAATACTGTTAGCAGGGGCAGCCATGTTGAAAGTTTTCTTGTTTGGAACACACATTGAAGACTGTTGAATGCCTAAGAAAGCCAAAAGCAGTTCATTTTAATATGGTTTTGATTATGTTTTTTTTTTTAAAAAAAAAAAAGCAAAGTACTGCACAGCCTCAGGTTCAGTGAGGGTGGCTAACCCTTGCTCCGAAGGCCACGGAAGCCATTTTCCCAACTGCACTGTTTTGCGGGTAAGGAGAAGAAAAAGCAGGGAGGGAAAAAAAAGGAGAGAGGCAAGCGCTGCAGTGCTCTCTGTGCTGTGACAAGGGGGAAACAGGAGCTCAAGGGGAACAGTACAATCAACAATAGGTTCGTTTTTAAATCATGCGCTTTGTGTGGCACGAAGTACGAGCAGGCACCAGCCGAAAGCCTGGTAGGTTTCTCTTCCCAGGTGAAACACGGAGAAACACGAGAGCTCTCCGTTAAGGCTTACTTCCCCCCGCAGAAGGATAAGGAGATCTATGCCAGCTTAACGCCTCAGTGCAGAACCGCTGCACCTTCGCTCACAGGCCTGGGTCCCACACAAATTAAACACCGTTTAAACTTGGGGGGGGAACAGCAGCGACCAGACATTTCCAGGCATCCGGAACCCTCCCTACTGCGTGTTGCAATACATGGCTGCAGCCAGAGCAAGGGCGCCCATCTCCAGCAGCTCATCGGCCTGTAAAACGTGTGAACTTCCCAGTATGATGCAACACATGCAGCAGAAACTCGGCGATACCAGGTATTCGACAGGAACTGTCATTCACGCTGCTGATCGCATTTCGCTTAAGGAAGAGCCACGAGCGACTTCCCCAGGCTGCCACGTACATAGGAGAACCCTGTTAGGCCGCACTGGCCAGAAGACTTGTCTCTCCCAGATAGCGAGCATTTAGAGACTGAGTAATATCACAAACAAACCAAAATAAGGCATAGCAAAAGTAAACACGTGATAACGGCCTAGCTTGTTGCACGGGGCTTTTTTTAACGCGTTCACCAAGACTTACTGAGCGTGCCGGATTACCAAGGTCCTTGCAGAGCAGCAAAGCCAGGCTCCTGCGGGTCAGCCCGCCAAACAGCCGCTCCTCACCTCAGCCACTTTGGCTTTGTGGGGACGATTCCACAACCACTGCAGCCACTTGGCCTCACCCAACATGCCAGGACCCAGCTGCCCGTGGTTGCAAGCCAGAGGTTTTTAAGCATTTATCTTGAGGTGCACATCAGGATTTGGGCTGGAGGGGGATCTGCGGCCCTCTGTAAAGGTTCTGCAAAGCAATGCTAGCAGAGCGGCACCGGTCCACCTGCTCCAAACATCGACGAGCTCAGCATGTCACTCCTGTGCTGCTGTCCCCTGGGCACCTTGGGAAGAAGCTGGCATTTATGCACTCCAGCCTACCGACTGCAGGAGGACAGCTGCAGTCCTCCACCGTGAACTGCTGTTCAATTTAACAGCACAGGTTAAGGTTTATTTCCCTCTTCACCATGACAGCAAGGAGGACACAGAAAGGCCAGAGCAACCGCATTCCTAAAAGCAGTCATTTCCTAGCAGCAAGTGACATTTGCCGAAGCTGCGGTGAAAAGCAGTTACTGTGCCTCTGTAAGTCAGACGGGAGGCTGGGGTGCTGGAAGAGATTTCCAAGGGTACACGCTATCATAAGCTTCCAAATTATTTTAGAAAATGAATGCCTCTTCCAAGCAGTCCTGCAGCCATCGCCTCAGGTTTCGGCCATAGCTCACTTTTACAGGATCAGTACTTGTCACAGACACGTAGCTTTAACGCCTTCAGCAGGAAACGCTCCCTCAGTCAAGCCACCAGTAGAGTTTCATTCAAACCCTGCTGCCCACACCCTTAGGTTCTACTTTGCTTTGTGCCCTTATCTCACAGCTAACCTGCTGCTGCCCTCACACCACTGTAAATAGCAGGGCAATTTCACGTTCATCATGCATGGTTTTATAACTGACATTCGGGGAAAAAGAAGAAAGATCAAGCTGTTACAAAGGAAGTCTTCGTGACCGACCAGAAACAAAGTAAGGGACAGACTTCCTCAACTGCACGCGAATGGGACAGCAGCGTACTACCTCCCTGCCATCCCTCCCCCCATTAATCTTATATTAAAAAGGGGGAATGAACAAAGCTTAGTTTCGCTGCCCCAAGAGTCCACTGTCTCACTCAGAGGAGAACTTCAGCACCTTGGAACACGGCACACAGGAGAGAGGCAGGGGGCAAGTCAAGCGAGAATTCCTCTTAGGAAAATAAGAGGAGCTTTTTTGGGCTGAGGGTTATGCGTTTTAATTACATTTGCAATCCACATAAGCGCGTGGAAAGAGCTACAGCGGAAAATTATTTACATCTCCTTGGAGCCAGACCACTCGCACAAAGGTCCAGGAGGCTGACTCGTAGTTAAAACACGCAGCTGAACTTTAAGCACTCTGCTCGTGAACTCAGGGCTAGGGTACAGAGCAAATGCCTCAACTTCCACCAGCCCCGCTCCAAAGTTCACGGCAATTTTTATCCCTGACAGGGATAAAAACCTCACAAATACCCACGCCGTAGGACACAAAACTAACAAATAGCCCCTCGCTTCATTCTTGAGAACTGAGCGCACCCACTCAGCCTTTACAAACTTCTTCCTTCCTACTATGACAGGCCAAATTTGTCAACATAAGTTACAGCAAAGCATACACGAAGTGAAACTCACGGATTCTCTGCCCTTAACAAAGCACGTCAGCACGAGCGAGCCCACAGGCCTGCAACCCGGGACGCTCCTTGCCAGCTGCACACACCAAGAGCTGGGAGGTTACGCACAGACGCAGCGCAATTTTGAGCAGAGCTGCTCATGCTAAAAATACCACCTGACACCAGCAGCGTCCCTCAGGGTAACAGCAGAGCACCTCTGCCTTCTGGGGATAAAGCTAATTGAGAAAGCCTATCTGAGCAGAAATTCCCCCAACCATCTTCACGTGGGTTGGAATAACATCGCTTGCTGCAAGACGGGTACCTTCAGCAGGAGGCCAAGACAAGCCAATTCCCCTAAAAAGATGGGTTCAGAGCCTGTTTCTGTCCTGCGTTCACAGCAGGAAGGGGCTATCTCAGTGCTGCCAGGGCACGATCCCTGCCCGGCTGCGAACCGTCAGTGCGCTCACGCAGCACAGCACTGCCCAGCCCTGGGCATCCACTGGGAGAGAGGCAGCGGTTTCCCAAAGCACGCCAAGCTCTCGGCTCCCCGCAGGATCCAAGTTTCCCTAGCAGACCCACGGGTGCCCACTACAGGCAGCGTGACATCCCATAGGCCTGCGTGGGCTCGCACCGAGAAACCCTAGGGGCACAGAACACAGCAAACCACGCGCGCCCCGTTAGGAACAGCGGGAAGGAGGAAGGGAGGGAAAGCCTTCGAAGCGCCAACGTGATTTTTCTTCCTGAAACGACCTCCGTTTCGCAATACGGGAAGCCGAAACTCCGGCCACGTAGCGGGGCAGAGCCCGGGCAACCCGCGGAGAGCGGCGGCCCCGCACTGCCGCCGAGGTCGGGCAGGCAGCGCGGCGGGACGGGGCGGGACGGGCCCGCTTACCTTTGGCGTAGGACGACATGTTCGCTGGGGAGGCGAGCACCGTGCGACTGAAACCCGCGGAAGCCGCGCCCGGCCTGCTGCGAAGGGCAAGGCACCGGCCCCTCCGGGAGCAGCCTCCCGTCCCCGCGCAGCCCGCCGCGAGCCGGCAGCCCCGAGCAATTTAAATTTCATCCAGGGCAGAGGCGGGCCCGCGGCGCGCCGGCTTTCGCCACCCCTTCCCCTAACCCTCCCCCGGGTTGGGCCTCCCGCCTCCGCGGGGCTCCCGCTCGGGCTCCTCCCCGCTCCGGGACGGCCCGGCCGCCGCGCCGTGCCATGCCGGGCCGCCGCCTCCCGTCACGCGAGCGGCCCTTCGGCCCCGCGGCGGCCCCGCCCCTCCCTCGCGCCGCGCGAGCGGGCCGCGGCCCCGCCGTACCCACCTCGGCGTGCCGGCGCGGAAAGGGGCGGGGCCTCCGGGGAGGGGGCGGGGCCTGAGCGGGGGGCGCGTGCGCGCGCGGGCGAGGGAGCGCGCGCCGCCCGCACGCACGCGCGCTGCGGTGGCGGGAGGCCGCTAGGGGGCGCTTCGGGGCGGGAAGCGCCGTTTGGGGCGGTTTGTGAGAGGGGCCCCGGTTTGCGGTGATCTCTGCAGGGAGCCCCAGTGTTGGTGAACCCCCAGAGCGTGCAGCGGGGGAGGTCCCCTAAGTCAGCCGCCTCTCGTGGCTCCGCACCGCAGATCGCAAACTGCGGAGAACTCGGTGCAAGGCAACCGCTGTTCGTTCTGCTCCCTGTGGCTTTGTCGCTGCCATAATACCGTGTGGTGTTTCAATTCAGCAAGCTCTGAGACCCTCCCCCTGTACATACGTCTCCCTACGTATATCTGTGCGTGAATATAGGTATCTTATTGCTTTCAATTGTCGTTTGCAGCCAGCTGCTCAGTATTGTGCAGAGCCTGTTGTCTGCCCTCGACTGCTTGCTCAGCACGGTGTTAGCAGCACCTCCTGGCTTTTCCGAGGGGCTGGGAACCCCCCGTGCTGCTCCTGGGTCACGCGGGTGTAGGGGTAGCTTTACTCGCGGGCTCAACAAAAGCTCAGGGATCATTCAGTGCCTATCTTTGGCTCCATGACCTACAGTGAATGACAGACGAGCCCCCTCCTCACTGTCACCTGCTCCTTGCTCTTTCCCGTTCGCCCCCCCCAGTCCCATTCCCACCGCTGTCATTAAGGGCAAATGAGGTGTTGGCTCGCTCTGTTGGACATGGCCATAAAAATTCTTGGCACGCGGCTTCTCCTTTCAGGGCTCGAAGCCAGGCTGTGGAAGACGGAAAGGAGGAAAAGAAGAAAGCCGCTTGTCATGGGGTCAGAGCATTCCCCGTTTTACTGCTTGCATGAAACCAACTCCATTTCCCCAAACCAGCCCACATCCCCACTGCTCCCATGCCTTGGGATGTGGGCACTGCAGTGCCCGTTTACATCCGTGTGCCCTCCTGTACAACTTTGTGCCCACCTACACATCTGTGTGTCAAAGCTGAGCATGACTCCCATGAGGCAATACAACCACATCCAAAATGCATCAAACCCCATTATCAGAGTCTTGTCAGCCACACATAATGGTCCCTTCCAGCGAAGAGCCACTCGGCGCCATTTTGTTGAGGCCCTGACATGGCTGCCCGGGACCCCGTGGCCCTATAGCTGCGGCTGGCAGTGGGTTTGAGCCTCAGAGAAGACATTTGTGTTGATCAGTGGAATGCAGTGCTCAAGGGAGAGGCTGGAAAAGGGCTTGTTCTCCTTTGACAGGTGGCTAAGAAAGAACACAGCAAAGCAAAGCAAAGCAACACAAAAATCCCAAGTTGGTTGGAGCTCCCATTCCTGATGGATCTTCCAGCAAGCAGAAAGAGGCCCGATGGTGGGAGACACCTGCACTGTGGGGCTGGCTGAGGCCCCAAAAGGCCCCGAACCCTGCTACGAGGTGGTCTTATATTGATCCTACAGAGGCACATAGGTGTCGGTGGGAGACCTTTGTGTTGCTTCATGACAGACAGTCCTGCACTGACATGATCAAGCCATGGGTCTGTTTGGTGGCTGAGGCTCTAACCCCAGGTCATGGTGAAGGATCTCAGGAGGATTTTGGTGACTGACAGGGGAGGAGGGTGTTACTCTGTCCTCTCTTACTCCACCTGGCCAAGTGGAGCACAAGGAGCCATTTGACTGGCAAGTAATTGGTAATTAAATGTTGTACATGCGTGCACTGGAGCACGGTGAACCTGGCAGTGAAAAAGCAAGCAGACTGATCACGAGCAAGATAGAAGGAGCAGTTATGACCTCTCTGCTTTCTCTACCAGTAGGCCATGGATTCTCCTCGGTGAGCCACTCCTGTATCTGTCTCTTCTATCTGTTGCTGAGGGGTCTCGTGGGACTGCAGGGAGCAAGAGCAGGTTATGGTGCTGGGGAGGGGGGCCTGGTGTCTGCTGACCCACGGTGCGTGCCATGTGCCATGTCCTCACCTTGTCCTGCCCCACACCAGCCTTCCCTGCTCTGTCTCAGCTGGAGCAAGCTTGTTTCAGTAGAAAGTGCACGTAGTAAATCCTCTTAATTAATGCCATATTTGCTTCCCTTCCTTAGTTACAGAGCAACAAAAGAATTCAGCTGGAACCTTTGCTTTTAGTTTTCTTTGCAGTACTAAATGAAATGCCAGAGAACAGTTATTTCTCTTGCCCAGGCCACATGAAGCAAGAAGTGAAACTTCCCTTATATCTCCTTTTGGTGTCAAACGAGGAGCCTCGTGTTCCTTTCGATGGCATGTCACCATTGCTCAGGTTTTGCTGGCAACTCCATGGATTGTCTCAGAGCAGTTCCTTGGATTGTAAAGCTGTCTGTGCATTATAAATCACATTTAGTGCCTTTTAGCTGTTTCTCAAGGAGAGGCTTTGCTGAAGGGTAGTCCACACCTTTGGTGTAGCCCTGCAGGCTCCAGGGGCTGCGGTGGTTCCTCCTCTGGAGCCGGTGTAGGACACAGCATGAGGGGAGGAGTGGATGCAACAGGGCTGAGTGGCATCACATCCTGGGAGGAGGCTCGGAGGAGAGCAGTGGCATATTTTTCCCGTTACTCAATGTTTTCCTGTTCAGTAATGTTCTCTTCTGCAGGGGTGGATGGTCTTGGTGCACACATTTTGGTGTTTTGCAGCAGTCCCAAGTGATTTGCTGCCTAACGTAGCCTGTGAGTAAGAGATGCTAAAACCCAGCCAGGAACAAATGAGATCTGTGCTCTGCTCATTGGCCTCCGTGCTGGCGAGACTCTCCCAAGCAGATCCATCCCTGCCTCCTCTGCTGCTGCATACCCCGGGCAGCCAGAGCTGTCCGCATCCACGGGCCAATCGTGGGAATGGAAAATCACAAATTTAAATCAAGGCCTTTCAATCCGCAGTAAATTATTCCATCCTTGGTGTGTTATTCTTGTTATGGGAGCACATAAAATCCTCAGTCCAGGTTACACCACTGCTGGGGTAGGCACGCAACCAGCCCAGGAGATGTCTTCCTTACTCCCAGAGGCCCCTCGTCAAGGAAGGCACAGCGGTGGTTGCCTTCAAAAGCAGAGGGCAGGAAACCAGCTGGCTGTGCATGTGACTTCTGGGCAGCACGGGGCCAGCAGCTGCTTGAGGAACAGCCTCAGCAGCTGGCAGCGGGACAGCTAACCCTGATGAAGGAAAGGACATCTGGGGTCACTGCCAGGTTCCTTGCACTGAGCTGGCAGCTGGTATAGGTAATACAGTCTTTTCTGAGCTGTGCTGGGTCCCACCAACACCAACAGCACTTGTTACTCTGCAGCTGGGTCCTGACTATGTTGGAGCTGGTCTTTCAACACCATGCATCCCACTTGTCTGAAAGCACTTTCTTTCTATTTCTGTTGTTTCCTTAAGTTATGACATGAAACGTAACTGCTACATAACTTTGCTGTGGAGAAACCCAGAAGCAGCCAGGGATGTTTTACAGGCTTATCAAGGGTAATGCGAGGTGCTCTGCTTCAGCAAAGAAGCTTTGGCAGAAGTTACAGTTTACTGATGGAGGAGCTCAAAGCTTTCCCTGAATGCAGACTGCTTGCAGGAGCCAAATCCTTCAGCTTTCAGTGAAAACCTTGGAAACCAGCTCCTTAGGAGCAGCAAATGGCAGAGTTTGCCAGATGGAAGCCTCTGGGAAGGGAAGCAACAAGTTGATGTGCTGCTGTGGAGAATGTGCCGGCGAGGGGGACAGCACTGACGTGAGCTGGTGCCGGTCAGACTGTGCTGGGTGTGAGGGCTGTTCTGCTCTTCAACTGACTGAAAAAAATCAAGACCATAAAGCTGGCAGGACCATGCAAGAGGTTAGGCTGGCAGATGCTGAGTCCCCAGAGCACATGCTGCTTTGCCTCTACGTGCCACCACCAGGTCCTCGCTGGTGGCACCTCCTTGCAGCCCGGTGCCAGCTGGTCCTCCTCACCTTCTGCAAAGGTGGTTCAGCTGCAGCAGGTGTATGTCGTGGGCACAGCCTGTCCCGTCACCTGCTCTGTCGATGGCGAGGATCCGCAAGGATCCCACGCCTTGAGGACTTTGCTTTGCCTCTCCCAGCATCCCCTTCCCTACATGGTGGTTGCCGCTCTGTGGGACACAGTGGCTATGGGGGAGCACAAAAGTGTGGGAGCAGGAGCAGCAGAGCTTGCCAGGAAATAAACGTGAGGCTTCTTTGCTGGAGGCAGAAGCAGGCTGCAATTTTGGATGGGATTAACTCATGATCTTGGCATAAGGCAGAGAGTAAAGTTGGCCTTCTAGAAAGTAAGAAGATTGGAAGCTCCCTTAATCTTTTATGAGAGACCTCTGCAAAACCATCAGCAGAAGCAGTCAAAAAGCAAATTACAGCCATTTATGGGAACTGAAGGAGCTCCAGTGGCTGGTGAGACAGCCTTCCCTTCAAACTTCATGACCCTCTTCAAGAGCTTCCTCCTCTCCACTGCTCACCTTCTTTTTAGGCCAGACAGGTGGCACCCAAGACAGCTGTGCCACTCGGCAATTGGATCTTTTAAAGCTGATTTAGGAAGCCTTCTGTCTGGCTGATTATGGCTTTTGGACACATCGGATGGCTTAAAAAATAAATGAGATATGGTCAGCTCATCGCCCAGTGGAACCTGGGGAGAGAGTGAATTTCTGCATCGATTGGCTCTCGCCTAAAAAGAAAGGTGCAATATATCTTGGCCTCTCCCCAGTAATGGAGCAGCTCTAGCATGTTGCCCTTCACTTCAAGGTTTGTCAACAAGGCTGAGTCATTGCTGCAGCTAATTGGAGCCTTCAAGCTGATTATGAGGATTGCAATAAGTGGAGTTACAAAATCGCTGGATCTGATACTCGGTAATACAAAAGCCACTTTATGCTGACCTGGACTTAAAATACCCTGGGATAATGTAAAGTGCTCTGGGAGCAAATGGGATGGATTCTGCAGCTGGCAGGGGCAGCGTGCACATGTATCGACCACCCCACCTGCCCTGGAGTGAGCTGAAAGCATCATTATGGCCACGCAGCGCTTGGCCTTCCACCAAAATAAACAACTAACCAATTCAGGCAGCCATCTGAAGGGCTGGCTGCTATCGATTCCATAAAAGCAGAATAAAGCCTCGCAGAGGCCATTTGTGAATTCCTCTGGAGGTGTCTCAAGAGAAGACCTCACCCAGTCAGTAGAACTCCCCACTGGGTCTCTTCTGCCAGCATACCATGGCTGGGCTCTCCCTAAACTTCCAGGTGTACTTTAACTCAATGTAAACCTGAAAAGAAGAGCTCAACTTCTTTCTATCAGTGATACAGAGAAAGGAAAGGATCTGTGTTTAAAACAAATCAAAACAAGTGGGGACACTTGTCCACAGAGCAGCTTCTGATGTGAAAGCGCCGGGGAGGTGTGATGCTCGTGGCCTGGGGGTGACCACCAGTGCATGCCCTGAGCCGCCCTCCCCAAAATGGACAGGAGCCCAGCAGCATGGGAACTGCTGCATCCCACAGCCTGGGGAGTCCTGGCTCAGAGAGCAGGCATGCACGGCAATAAACCTGGAGGAGAAAGGGAGCTGCAAAGGGAAGCCTTATCCCTGGGTGAAGTATAGGTCCAAAAATACGACAATAGTCATGAGACCCGCCACTCCGGTCACTCTGTGTAAGGTTACCGCCACGGTGACATTTGGATGACAGCATCATCTGTCATGGCTTTGAGTCCACAAGTAGGTGTAACCAAGGGTTTAGGTTTCAATGTTGATAAAATCATGCAAGATTTAGCGGGGGGCTAGGTTGTTTTTCAGCCTGGCCAGTGCCCCAAACCATGCACCTCCAACCACCTTGGTACCACCGAGCCCTGAGTGCCACTGTCTGGTTCCAGATTGCCTCCCACTCACTTCTCAGGGCACAGAAACCCTGGAATGTGAGGAGGGAGTGCTACTTAACCCGCGGAACGTGGGATAGGGACAAGAAAGTGGAAAATCTGGCCAAACCAGTACGCCCAGCTGGCAGTATCAGGAAAACCGAATGACCTTGGCTGGAGGAAACCGGGACTCCTTCAGCCTAGGTACGCTGCCTTTCCCCACCAGCAGCACTTTCAGGATGCCAAAATCCTTTGTGGTCAGATTTGTGCCCTGGGGAAGGAGAGGTCTTAGAAAGGACCTTCCTCCTGAAATGAGGGGGTTTGCTGAGAGACCCATAGAAGCCATGGGACAACCATGTGGCAGTGGCACACCCAGCGTGTGGATGGGGACGAGACATCCCCATGGGATGGGATGGGACAAGACAGGATGGGGTGGGAGGGGATGGGATGGGATGAGATAGGATGAGTGTGAGTGCCTCCACCAACAAAGTAAAAAGAGCTTGAATTGCTGCCACGGCCCGTTTGGGAGAAACTGTGGGTCAGGTAGGATGACAAACAGAGAAACATTAGGTATCTGTGTGGGTAAGAGGTGCTTGTGTATTAATACACATATATATGTCTGAGTGTGCTTCTCCCATGCATGGGATGCTTAGATCCTGATTTGGAGTTTCTTATCAAATGAGGGTGCAGTGTGGATGCAACCTGCTCTTTGCCAGGTGGTCCCTAGTGCCGAACCAGCCAGGTTTTACACCAGCACTGCCAAGCAGAGCATAGGTGGCCAGGAATAATCCCAAACACCAGATCTCAGTCCCATCTATGGGTAAATGGCTAGCACAGCCCCAAAGGGAATTTTCACATGTTTGCATCTGCTCCCACAAACACACATAAATAACAGTAAACCAGCATGCAAAAAAACATCCAAGGTTGCTAGGCACATTGGAGCTCCAGCATAAACAGCAAAGAGAAATAAGCTCGGCACTCTCGATTTGCGAGGTCATTGGAAGCTTCGGAGCTAAATGCCAGAGCAGGCAGTAACACTTGGTGGGAAGGGAGGTGAGTGCCCTGCTGTGGCACTAACAGGGCCAGGCAGAAGGGATGCTGGGCAGGGAGGGGTTTGGCAGCGCATCCTTCCCATTAAATCACTCTTGTGTGTGTTCTGAGGGGAGCTCTGCCCATCTGAATGTCTCCCTACATTTTTTTTTCCAAGATAAGGCGATGGCTTGTGATTCCTTGCATCCTGCTTTCCATCTCTTCTTCAAAATACACCCTCAAATATTTTACCATGTCTCAGCAGCGTGCTGAGACATAAGTGGAATTCTTCCTGTGGCTGCAAGTCGTTGTCCCGTGGTTAACTAATAAACGCAGCAATAAAACCCTAGCACATTTTCCTAGTGAAGGAGACAGCATGCCCATTGTCATCACTTCTTAAGAACTGCTATTATTAGATCTGGTTTTAAACAGCTGCCTGTTCCCCTAGTGCTTTAGTCAGAGCGGTTGCTAAATATATGTTATTCATTCTTACCATAGACTGCTCTTTTGAAATTCTGATACACGTTAACTTCGTTAACAACATTTCATTTCCAGAGAAATGAAAAGGAAATGGCCAGTGCTACTCAGTTAGTGAGAGCTCATTTCCTAATCCTCACAGCAAGGGTATCCACAAGCAACTGAGCCGCATTAGCATCTACTGGGACCCAACCTGTGTCCTGCTGTAACGTTCCAGGAAAGTGAGTCATTCCTGCCCGTAAACACTGCCCATAGATTGCTGTCAGATGGAATAAAACAAGTACAAAAACTGAGAGCACCAACAGGAATTCTAGTTTTAACAGCGCTCAAGTGTTAAATCTGTTTATTGCCTCTCTGCGCTCTGCCTTCCTGCCCATGAGTCTGCCAGCGTTCCCTGCTAAGCACAGTGTACGATGCAGACTGCTTTGACATTTTTTCTCCAGATGTGCCTTTTAACTAATTTTACTGTTACTTGCGCAGCCTCCTGATAGCAATGTGATACCTAGGATCATCAACACGGGCTGCTCCAAAAGTAATGCCTCCTATGGTTTTTTGTTGTTGTTGTTTGCCCCATGAAGTCATAGGCGGATGTTGGTGGGATGGCAGCAGAGCCTAAATCTTCCCACCAATACCCCGTTCCATGCTGTGGACGTGGGACAGATGGCAGCAGAGGGGCAGTCTGACACAATGGCATCTGACATGGAAGTGTATGAAGCAAATGTGTGTCACTAAATAGCTCCATGTGGAAAAAATGGCCCCGCCTGGGCCAAGACCTCATTAACCTGTTTCAGCTGCTCAGATCTCCTCTGCACCCCATCAGGTACCCCAGCCAGCTCACAGGCTTCCTAGAGAAAGGAATGAGCTCAGGAAACATCTTCGCCTATCTGACAACACGTCTTCCACCTGCCACCCCTTCCTCGCCTTCTCAAGGCCAGGCAAAGTGAAGGCAGAGATTATTTAAAGCATTTTGCTGTGTGATAGCAGCTTGGAGAGTGAGTCAATTCATCTTATCAGGGAGACTTTAATATTCTACGGCATAAGGCTTCGTCCTTGGTGGGATAGCATGTAAACACTGTGAGCGGAGCCATGCACCGGGCCCGGACAGCTGGTGTTGCATGTGTCCACGTGCTGGCAAGCCCCACACCATTAAACATTAACCCTGCAAGGTACCTGCTCTGTTCTGCATCCAGCACAGGCTCCTGCTCCCGGGATTGCATCAGGCACACACAGCTGAGCAGTGTGGCAGATGGGTGAAGCTTTGGGTTGTTGCCCTACTTCTGTTTGGGATGGAGCTAATAGCATAATATATAAATAGCATGACAACTTCTAACCTACCATTGAGTGCCACCAAATTGATCTCCAGGCTCTTGTTTATTACACGTCTTCTGCCTGCCTGCTCTGTGACTGCTCGGGAATGGTTGTCACACCTTAGGGTGAAACTGTCCAGGCAGAGAGACCCAAACCACTCCTCTCACTGTTTTCAGTTATACACAAGCATACTTCAGTTATATACAAGCATACTATACCAATAATTCTGAGGGAATAAACAGGACTGTGCAAATTCACCCCCCATATCTTCTGCGGTTTGGTGAAGCCAGGGCATAGCGAGGCAGAGGTGGAGATGGGGAGGGTTAATGATTTACTTTTTTCCCCTCTCACACCATTCCTATAAATCTCTGAAGGACCGTGTTCATGTACAAAACACAAATATATGCACCCAAGGGAGCTGGGAAGGGAAAGCGTCGTTTGGCCAACCAGTCTGTCTTTATAATATCGATTCAGCCAAGTGACCTAAATGGAGGAGCAGCCTTTCAGTCTAAGCACCAAAGCGCTGTGTGCATTTGATGCGATGAGCACACGTTTTCAGGAAATGCATGGCAGAAAGCGAGTCAGGAGGAAATCTGAGGCTTTCTCTGAACAGCCCTCGGCTGCCCAGAGAGAGAGGGAGCACGGTGCAGAGACCAGAGGGCAGCCAGGTGCTGCTCTCTGCACCGTGGACCCCAGTCTCTGCCTGCCATGTCTTTTTGCTGTGGATGAATTTCTCAACAAGCCAGAGCTGGCTGTGGCAGGTCCTCTCTGGGTCCTGGCAATGGGATGTGGAGATGTGGACATGGACATGTCCTCTCCAATGTGGCCCTACAGCCCCTATATGCTCCTGCTGTAACCGAGCGGGCTCGGTGCTGGTGTGAGGAGCAGCCTCCTGCATGGGAATTCCACTGCATTTCGTAAGCCCTGCCCCAGCTCTTTGCTTGGAATATCTCCAAGCTCTGCCTCTCTCCTGCTGCTGATGCTTCTATCTTGACTTTTGATCCGCGTGATTTGCTCCTAAGCCTTTCCTGTAACCTCACCCGCTGCTTTTTGCCCTGACTCCTCACAGCAATGAAATCAGAGTATCCGGAGCAGCATTTTTCTCCTGTCCCTTCCTCTGCACTGTGACGCCAGCAGGGCGAGGTGACGCTCCTCATACACACCCCATCTGGGCTGGCTGCCTGCCACCCACACTCTGCTTTTTCCAGTCACACTCTTTGCCTCACCAGTGCCAAAGCACACACACAGAGGCACCTCGTGGCACAGAGCGCTTCAGGCCACGTGTGCTCTCAGCTGCCGGTCACAATGTTTGCTGGAGCCTGGTCCTCTGCCAGCTTCCTTCAGGGGTCAGGCATGCCAGTGCTGCATGGATCTCACATGGGTGACACGACAGACTCCATCCTCCCCCTGCCCCAGACACCCAGCTCTCCCCTGCACCAGCACTCTCTGCCCCGTCTCATTACTTTTTCCTTACCTCAGGGCTAATCCACCCTTCCTTCTCCATTGACCTGATTTCTCTCTGTTTCTGCCCATATTCCTTTCTCCCACACTCAGCAGCTTTTGCAATTCTCCATCAGATCAGCCTGGCTCCCCTCCCACTCCTTTTATCATTCCATGTCATCAGCTCCTCCTATCTTGAAGTAAACCCCACATCTTCCCAGCTAGGTTGCTTTTCTAAACAGCCATGCATTCAGTTTTTCTTCTCTTCTTGATGTTCAGCCACAGGTTTTGTGAGCCTCAGCCCACAGGTTCCCTTGGCTCCTCTCTGCATTTCCTCCTGTCTCCTTTCTTTTGAAATTCACGCTGTTAATCACCCTTCCTGACCAGTTTCCTTCAGCTCACTTCCAAAAAGGAGACTAGCCTGTGTGAGAGTCAGAAACTCACCTCCTGTTGAGAGAAGAGCTTAGAAAAGCTCTTTCTGTTATGCACACACGCACACACAACAATTATTCTCAACCCATTCTAAGTCAGAAAAAAAACCACTCCAAAACAAACATATCTTTCATCTAAAGTAATTGGAAGATGATGGCATCAAGCAAAAAGAGAAGGAAGGATATTAAAACTGGAAATGAGCCATCACATTACAGCTCTGCTAAGGAATAGTCATCCAGACCAATGTCTGCCTGCTGGACGGTCAAAAGGTATCTTAAGAGGAAGCTCATGAAGCGACCAGGGGAAGATAAAAACTTGTCATGAGGAAAAATACCCGGAGCTATCAATAGAATGTAATGGACTGAAAATAAGGGTGAGAAGCATTGATTTTTTTGCCTTGTTCTGCTTTTGTTGAAACCCATGGCCAAAACCCAGTCAAAATCGATAGCAAAATTCTTCAGGAAACCACAAGGCGGCTTTGATCAGGTTGCATCTCTGTGGCGCTGATTTTCATTTTGAGGTCACTTGACCATTTTCTGTATTTCTTAACTTTTTACAGCTGGTCTTCCTTAAAAACTATCCAAGAACTACTCTGTGTCATGTTATCCCTAGGGCGGGCTTTCTAGCTCAATAAAAAATGCTAAGGTAAACTTTGAGTAATCATTTATGGCCTTTTCTCACACTCTTCTGTTTGTTTAAGTGTATTCGAAGCTATGCATGAATGGATGGCTCTTCTGCAGTCGAGGCTGCACCACGTTAAGGGCTGAGGAGCCCCACGTAGGAGCACCATGAGTCAGATGCCAATTTATTTGCTCAGCTGTCACTCCTGTTGCCTTGGTAGAAATGTTGTCCCTAAGCAGGTGCCAACCTAGTCACCACCTCTGTAGATGTACCAGAAATGTGGATTCTTCATGTAATGAGCCATGTGTCTTTATGGGCAACACAGGTCCAGAACATGGCAGCCCTTCTTTCCCTGCTCAAGTACTTAGGGATAATTCCACACTCCAGGTCCAATAATCTAAGTAAGGACGGTGGGCAGCAAGGCAGCCCCGTGTCTTGTTTCACCTCTGTGTTCTCCTTCTCCTCTACCCACATCTTCTCTCACCAGCCACTTGGTCACCCAAGCAGTAGTGAACAGTGGTGAACTGGGTGAAGGAACTGAGTTCCTTTAAAACTAACCCCCCAAAAAGCCTGGCCAACGTTCAGCTTTCCTGCTCGCTACACAGATGTGCAAAATCCTGGGCTGGCACAAGGAGAGCTGAAGAGAACGGAGCAGTATTCCCTCTGTGGCAGGGCTGCCTTATACTGTCTTCAGCTATTTCTAGAACTGCCTTGTTGGTACAATGCATGGTGCTTAGGATGATAAAAAAAATGGGATTTTACTGCTGAAAACACTTCTCAAATGTATATCCGTTATAATCTTTCTATAACAAGAAAGGCCAAGTATTTATCTTCTCACAGCTTCTGAGCACTGTTCTCTGATTTTTCAGGGATGGCTTCTCCACAGCACGTGTTTTCTCAGAAGCTTAGTAAACGTTAGCTCAGAAATTAAATCAAGGGCTGTTGCTGCCACACAGTGTAGAACAATACCTTGTGAGCATTCGTCCTACCAAGAAGGTGACATTCTCTTTCTGAGTCTTCAGTAATCAAAACACAGTTATTTAAATGGTGTCTCCTAACTTTCCCTCAGAAGTCGTCATTAGGAAGAGCATTCTCAGTGCATGCAAACATTATCCAGATTTTTACTCTCCACAGCTAAGAATCTGGAGCATGGCTGTTACAGAAAACCCTTGAAGTGATGTTAGAACCATTGTTTCTACCTCCTTTTAAGAGACAAAATACAAATCAAATCTGAGATTTGGCCGTTAAATGAATTAATAAACAACTGAAAGGACATGACAACGGAAAAGGTTTATTATTCACACATCTTCTTTTGAGAACTATCCATCTATGAATTAGCCTTCCCAGGCTGGATGGGGGTGTGAGTGACTTGGTCTAGAGGGAGGTGTCCCTGCCTATAGCAGGGGGTTGGAACTAGGTGATCTTAAAGGTCCCTTCCAACCCAAACCATTCTATGAAGTAGAGCATGGGCAACATTGGAGTAACTAAAAAATGCAAAGGGAAAGATTCAGTTGCTGTGAAATTGGTACTGAAAGACAGCAAGATGCAGGAACTAAGCCTTTAATTGCTAAAGACAACAATGAGAATTAAAAAGTGTATTGGCCAGTTAAATACTAAGGCTTTAGGCTAGCTAAAACAAGGTATATTGCAAATATATTGAAATAAATAGACTCATCTTAACCTGATTTATTTATCTTTCTGTTCCATGCCTTCAAACTGGGATAAAGCCCAAATATATTCATCCACATTTCTTCTACTCAATAATGCTACCTCTAAAATACCTGCAAACAGCAAGAGAATTAAATTAAAGTCGGTCTATTGTCAAGGCTTATTGTATTAGAACTTCCATCTCTCCCACTAGAATATTGTGAGAGTGGGTTCATGTGTAGAGCAACTGAGGTTCCTTCTTATGAGCAACAAACACCTCTTCCTCTGCCAGAAGTGCAGGAAGCGGGGGAGAACTTTTGAAGTCACGTTGCATTTTGGTGAATCCATACAGACTAAGCTGACGAACAAAGCTTTTCGTACTTTCAGTCTCAGCAACTCTCAAAGGCCCTTTCTTTCCCAGCACTTCCACCTTCAATACTTTTTTCATTGATTGCAACACACTTTCCACCGTGATCCCACCAAATGGTCTTAAACTGGTCACTTCCAACCAGTACCCAGAGTTACCATGGAAAGCTGAGGGTTGAGAAGATACCTGAATATTTGCCCCCTGAATAGTTCCATTCCAGCAGAAGGGGCAGAAATCAGTTTCCCAAGCAACGTTAACAAAAGAAAACAGCATTCTCTTCCCAGTTTGTCGCCGTTTCTTGCAAACGTTCTGTAATTTCAATAGCAAAGCTTCTGCAAGGGAGTAGCTGATCTGTATGTAGGTACAACTAGAAAAATACACAGAGTGCATTTTGCTGATGACATGAAAGAGCCTTTGAACACCACTCTCAGCCATCGTGTTTGGACTTGGATAATGCCATGTGGAGCCAGGGGCTGGGGTCGACAATCCTTGTGGGTCCCTTCCATCCCAAGATATCCTATGATTCTAAGATTCTATTATTGTGATTCTCAGCCTTTGCTACCTCTGTCCTGCCTACAGCAAATGTGGGAAGGCAGTCACCCTGCAGACACCAGCCAGCTCTGCTTTCCCTCAGTGCATGGTCAGCGATTCCTAGCCAAAAGCCGAGATAAGAGTTTACTCTCAGCCATTCATCCCATGACTGAGGTTATTATACAGGCTAAGGACCTGGTTAAAAGACCAAGGACATTATTCAGGATGGGTTACTCAGAGCCATGTCTTAAAGCAGGTAGGCTGTAGCATTGGAGAGTCTTGCCCAGTTTGCTCAGGAACTGCAGTGCAAAATTTCTGCCCCCAAATGGTCTCTGTTTGCAAAGATAGTTTGGCCGAGAGTTGTCATTTCTTTAGACCACTTCTGCATCTGCCTGGCAGCCAGACTGAGACACCAGGGCACTGGGAGCAGGTGAGGACAAGGCAAGTGGCACTTCTGCTTTCTCCTGCTCTGGTTAGGAATCCAAAGGAGACTGGAATAGATCAGGTCTTTTTCTTTCCAAATGAAAAGAGAGCATCATTTCTACCATAAGCCAAAAAGTAAATGTTCATCCTTCAAAAAAAGTATAATATATATCAAGAGACAGACCTGTAAGTTCAACACTGTAGGGCTGACTCCTCTCCCGGAGCTTCCCTCTGCCCTCCCCAAGCCTGCGCAGCTGCCCTGTGGGGACACCTCGTGGCTCCAGTGGCTCCTTTGGTTTGGGTTTGGTTGGCTGGTTTCAGGGAAAGAGCACCTCTTCCGTGTCTCTACAGTCTGTGCAAAAATATGTTCTCTGCCAGTGTGCCGGCTGGGATGTAGAATGTGAAATCAGATGTGCAGGTGGTCTCTAAAGGTAAAAAATCTAATCTATAATTTCCATCAAATACCTACTCTTCTCCTAAGGATTCTTAGCAGCTAATGCCCATTTCAGGCAACACCCAGAATGCTGCATGAGAGATTTGGTCTTTCTGAGTGTTCATCCTTTTTTGGTCAAACCAACCTAAATCCTGATTGGGGGAAATAATGGCTCCCCTTTCCTCAGCACTCATTAGCCCACGTGCAGTGCTGCACTCAGTTTTTGGGCCCCTGAAACAATAGCAATGCTGACAAGATGGAGAGAGCATAGGGGAGACCACCAAGATGGTGTAGGAGAAGAGGCTGAGGGGTTGAGATTTGTTCAGCTTGGAGAAGAGGGGAACCTAAAAGTAGTCTACTAACAACTACAAGGAGTACGCTGAGAAGAAGAAGGCAGGCTCTTTCTTCTCACTGATGCACAGCAAGAGACAACAGACATGAATTGAAGCAGAGGAGGTTCTTGTTAGGTATTAGCAGGGAAAAAGTCCACCAGATTAATTAGGCAGGATGTTGTTAATTAGGCAGAGGGGCTGTCCAGTGATTTCAAGGCTCAGTAGGCTAAAGCTCTGAGAAACCTGCTCTGATCTTGCCACCAGCCCTGCTCTGAGCGTTGGACCAGGGACTTTCCACAGTCCCTTCCAATCTGAGTGACTTTACAGCTGTATGCCAAATTGACCCAGTGTTGGATAATAAGGGCATCAATCTGCTATTTTCAAATTCATGAGGTTTTAAGACATACCTCTTAGAGAAATTGGCAATTAAACCAAAGGGAATCAAAACCAGGACTTGGGCACTTCACTGACAGAAATTTTATTTAATTATTCCAACACACGTGTATTAGGCACTGAGGGAAAATTGCTGGTTTTTCTTCCTTTCTTCTCCTTTCCCCTTGCCATGTGTGTTTATGACTCCTGCCCATCTTGAAGCTCTACCATCTCTCACGTTGTTCTTTTGGAAGAACAAACCTCAGTATTCTTCCTGAAAAACATATTCCTTTTCTTCAAAGGTTTACAAGGGGCAATAGTCCCTCTGGAACCAGCGATGTGCGTGTGTCCACAGTCATTTTCCCTCTTCTGGAGCTGTGCCTGCCACATGTTTGTGATAAAGGCTGGCCTCTGCTTTGCCATGATGGCTGGCCATGGGCAGGGATGTGACAGAATCAGGGAGAAGGTCGGTGAAAGACTTGTTCTTGTCATACTGAGTATGAGAAAAGTCTGGGATGACCTACAGAAGAGAAAACCTGTTTATTTTTTTATACTGGAGAGAGGTGACATGCTCGTCATTTCTGGTGCATTTGTCATGATGGCCTCCTGGTGGGAAGCCCATCTGTCTGATCTCTTCTTGCAGCTTTCTTTAGCATGAGAGAGACAAATCGTCTGGGGCCACGTGCTGTTTTTATGAGATGCCTCCGCTCCCTGCACAAAACTTCATTAGCTGCAAAGTCTTCACAAGCACTTTGCTCTCAGGCACGACCAGCTCAGGCACAGTGTGGCTTACAGGAATCTTCCTGGCTTCACAGAGGAAAAACAGGCCCAGGGCAGGACCCAGGCTTGAGTGGATCTTGGCCTGAACCAAATAGAAGTGCAGTCTGTGATTATCCAAGGCCTCACGGCACCATCAGGCTCTTATAAATGAATCTTCTGATGATGTGGACCAGAGCAGTTCTCTCACATCTGCAGTTGATCTGTTGCATGCATCAAGCACACCACCATTAGCCCTGGTTGTCATCAGACATTGTCCCAAGCAGGAATGCCCCTCCCTCAGCCTGGTTCACCGCTGCAGCCTAAAGCAAACAAGGTTTGCTTTGCCATGCAGTGTTGCAATGTCACCATCACCCTGTGCGTCACTCAGCTCTGGAATGTGGCCAAGCCAAGTGATGTGTGCGAGCTCAGCCTGTTTTGGGAAGGTCCCACACCTTCTCTGGACATCTGGACATCCACATAGAAAATCAGTGAAGACAAAGAGCATGTCTGCCTTACACCGCCTCTGTTTTTTTGGCATTTTCTTTCACCACAGGCTCGTCAGGCCCAAGTTGCATTTTGCACAAAGGCTCCCTTGGTTGTTGGTACAAAGTGAGCTCAAAATGCTGGAGCAAAGACTCCAAGATGACCCAACTGCAGATATCAAGGAGTGACCCCACCAGACTGAGTGAATCAATGAGGATCTGGAGGGGAGTTGGGGGGAAATGCCTCTTTGTTGATTCAAATTCTTGGCTGAAGTATAATGCAGAAAGCCTGAGTGCTAGACCCACATGTGTGGTTAGCGACATGGAAACAGCATGCATGCATATATGGGACGACAGAAAGGCAAACAGATACGCAGCACCCTGCTATTAAAGCAAACAAAGCTCTGAGAGCCAGGCCTTGGGAACCTGATGGAGAGCAGAGATGGGAGACTGGTGAGGGAGGAGAAGAAAGCCGTGGAAAAGCCACCCTGGTGGGGTGCAGCACCCAAGGTGCTGCAAATCAAGGAGGATTTCTCCTGAGAGGAATAAGCTGAGCAGAAAGACAGGTTCTCGTAGCAAAATGAGTGAGAGTGATCCAGGAAAGCCTTTGCTTTCTAGAATGGGAAGCAAAGGCAACCTCAGAGTGACATATCATGAAAAACTCTGTTTTCCCAAGCAGATATGCTGAATGACACAAAACATGTGGACTTCTACCACTCACAAAGACATTTGGGTATGCTCAGCAGTGACTGTACACCCAGAGCTCTGACAGATTAGCCTTGGTAGCTGGAGAGGGACCATTGCCTCCAGCATATCCTTGAGGAAAAGGAACGTGTTCTGCAGGAAGAATACTGAGGTATGTTCTTCCAGAAGGACAACGTCAGTGTTAGGATAGCTTCAAGAAGGGCAGGAGCTCCAATACAAGCAGAAAGCAAACAAAAAGTGCTGGATAAAATCCAGAGCTGGTGCAGCTCAGTCCACCAGTCTGTCCTGGGCAGAAGCCCAGTGATGGCCTAGCTACATCTCTTTCAGATACCCTCCTTGGGTGTCTGGCCCATCTCAAGGCCAGATTACACAGGCTTACCTAAGCTCTGCTGCTGCCTTAGGTGGGAGCTGGAGTTCTGTGGCTGATTCATCTTTAGCAAAGGATATGTGTGCTTGGGAGATGATAGCATAGGTCTCCTTCCTCTGGGAGAAGGAGATATAAAGCTGTTGGGGAAGGGATGGTTTTCCCATGTTCCCTCACGTGTGTCTGATGCTGGAGCACAGTAGAAACCAGTGCTGGTTCTGTTGTTGCAGACATTCAGCATCCTCTTCCCTGCGTACCACCAAGCTCTTCTGAAATCCATATCTCTTTGTGCTCTGCTGGATATACATGAAGAGTCAGAGAAGGGAATGTGCCATTATTACCGAGTTCAGTGAAAAATTGGTTGCTGACAAAGTGACTAAGTCTTATTGGTCAGCATTATCTGTTTCCTTGTTTGCTTGTTCCTTAAGAGCTGGCTGAGAGTTTTTCTTGCTCCACGTCACTGTGTGTGTGGTACATGGCCACCCTGTCTTCTCCAAATTCAAATCTGTTAACAGCATCCTGCAGCTGAGGATTTCAGCTCATTTTGCAAATATCAGCTATTTTTTAGATAGTATTCACTCCTTCTTATCATCTTGGTCTGAGAAAAGGAAGTAGGGGCAGAGAGGGGTTACCTGGCTGCTGGACGAGACAATGTCTCCCACAGAGCCAGGAACAGAACTTGTTTCCTGGGTTTACAACATAATCTCAAGTAGTATTCCTGCTTGGGAATGGAAGAGAGAGAAGATGCCCTGCCACCAGCAAGGGGCAGGCATCAAGTTTCTGACACAAAGTGTGTACCAAGTTCATTCTTCTCACCCAAGGGAACCTGCCCCTCATGCAGACTTGTCCTGGAGGCAGGTGCCTGCCTGGCATGGCCTTGGCACAGAGTCACTTTGCAATGAAAGAGGGAAAAGAGGGGTCCAGTACCTCCCCTCTCCTGCCCAGGTGTTTCCTGGTCCCCCACCCCTGTAACTACGGAAGTGGAAGAATATTTGCCTTTTTTTTTTTTTTTCTGATAAGGTATTTGAATTCTCCAGCGTCACAGGTTGAGGGGGAAAAGCTCCTCCTGCTCTAACTCCCTCTCTGCTAGCTCCACCTGGAGGCCTCAAAAAACGCTCGCATTTTTAATTTATTTATCCAGTTATTTTTGTATTAGGATAAGATGTCACTAGGGGTTTCTCTCACTACCGAAGCAGTATTGGTGCTTTCACTTTGTGAATGATCCAGGTGAGATCTCCTGACTCTCCACGTGTAAAAGTTATGTTGGTGAGAAGACTATGTGCAGCCAAGAAGCTCTGCAAGAGACATGGAGACAGCAGCAGGTGGGTGCAGAAACCATCCTGGCATAAGTGCCAGCATTGAGTTAATTATGCCAAAAACTGAATGCAACAACCGAAGTAGCACCAGAGCAACACGTCACATTCCCAGCGTTTCTCCTCTGATAGCAAGTCCATGCTGGAAGCTCGTGTCCAGCCGGGCTGCTGCTCTTGAACTCTGAGTCTGCCAACAGCTCGGTGGTGAAACGTCTGTTGGTTTAGACTATTTTAGGAAACAACCTGCCCTTTTTCAGTCATTTTTCAATGGGAAAATTTTGGATGCAGCAAAATCATATCTTTAAATAGTCTAAACCGCTATTTCTTATCTTTTCCTGTTGTGTTGCAGTGAAGGCTATTCTTGTACTCTGCTGACCTCCTGCACACCCTCACGGTCCTTGGCTTCCAGCTTGGCTGCAAGGCTGATGATACTCGTGTCCTGCTGTGGCTCTCACTGCTTTAAAAAGCTGGTAAGTAGTGATGGATGTGTTCCCCTCTTTGAACCTTCACCTGATGTATACAAGTCTGTATCACTGAGAGGAGCACTTTTGATTTATAAAGTAGAAACTTTGAAGACTCTCACCTTTTACTTCCTACTTGCCCTGGCTTTTATCACTAGTAAACACGTGTTATTTTCATTCATCCAATGCATGCTGCCCTTCTCCATCCTCATCCTGGCTGGAGGTGGCAGACATCCCCATGTCCCCGTGGGGCCATAATTTGTCAAGATCTCTCAGCAAGGCCATTCTACCTTCAAGGGCATCAGCAGTTCCCCATGGAACTGCAGCAGTAACCAGCCACCAGCCCGATGTAACCTCATTTACTACAACCCTTGGAGCCCGACCCATCAGCCAATTATTCACCTATTGCACTCTAGCTGTATGCTGGGCATTTTGTCTTTTCTTCCTTTCTTACAAATCCACTTTTTGACCAGACTACTGAGCCCCGACCGATGGGCTAAAACTGCTCTTGAAGGAACTCCCACACTGGGTTAATAGAGGCATCCTCGAGCTTTGAAAGGATTTTGTTCCCACTGGCTTGGGAAAGAGTGCTGTGAATAGGGCTGCTGTTGCTGCTAGGGTCACAACAGCCAGGTAGGATGCTGATCCCATTTTAAAATGGCTCAGGTCCCCGGTGTTTGTTCGGAAAAACTTGTGAATCAAAAAGCAAAACAGAATATATAGATAGATACACATTGTGTACATTCGTGCTGTTGGCTAGAAAGTCTCAGTTCTGGGCTTTCTGGTTTTAGTCACAGTGGTGCACAATTAGAATGGCTGAGAAGCCCTTGCAGGCCACAGATTCGTTAATGTGATGTATTTCATCTGGGGTCCACAACCGTGAGTTGGTTTGAGTTCACGCAGCTTTTAACACATTCAAGTAAGAAATCACTCCCACGCATATGATGAATATGTGTTTTTGAGAAAAAGCAAGCAAAGGTCTCTGTGTAAAGCCTTTGATGTCATTTAGCTACAGAGCACTTGATGACAGTACTTAGCGGACTCAGAGAAGCCTCTGTGCATTCACATCCTTAGTAGTAAATATGCATAATAAAAGGTTCTCTAAAACCCAAACAATAGGGCTTAATTCTAAGCTGAAGATTGCAACTCCGCCTAAAATTCGTTTATTTACGGTTAGAGTATTTTATTCTACGCACCTCTCTGCTCCTCTTCTGTTCTGACACGATAGCTCTTACCGTGCTCCTCTGCAAAGCTGCCACTTTGAAGATGTCAGGACATTTTTTCAACACAATGTGGTATTTGAACACAAATCAGTTATTTCTATTTTCAGCTGCAATAGTGATAGTATAACACAGTTATATTTACATGAGTTGCTCAATTGTTTCCTCTGAGCCATAGTTATACTCTGAGATCTGCTGTTTGGAATGCAAAATGTGTTTATAAACCTACAAAAAATTCCCTAAAACGCGGAGAGAATAATGCCAATAAACTCTTCCAGTACAGCTATTCCTCATTTGTGTACAATCTGGTGCCTTGAGAGCACACTGCATCTGTTCCACTTGCCAGAGTTCTCTTGCCTCCCCTTGCACAAATCAAGTTTCAAATCCTATTGATTTACTATGGCATGATGCCTTATAAATAAGCCCAGAGTGTGAATCTCCCCAGTTAGCATCAACATAACATTGATTTTGATTCATCTGTAAGAGCTGGAGTTTCTAGCTTCCCCTGCAGTCACTGTAAAAAGATAACAAGAGGAGTATCTGCAGCAGGAGAGCAACAAGGCAAAAAAAGTTTGAAATCAGTATTTGTGTTCATGGAGAAAAGCTTTATTTCTTCTCTCTTCTTGAGGTAAATAAGATGACAAGAGTCTATCAAGCACTGAGCTTAATTATGCACTTGTTTGGATATACCGAGTGATATAAGCACCACTTTAGCTGGAGTGAGTTTTCTCCTGGAGAAGGATGCTTTCAAACAAACATCAAAAAATCCTGACGAGCCAGATCTTCCACTGAATTTTAACCCCCAAACCCCTTCCGTTAGCCTGTGGCCATGCCAAACCAAGTAACAGAGAGAACTGTAGCTGCCCCTATAACACTCATATAAGATGCATTGCCTTCTAACAAGATGCAGCATGCTACTTAATGGACCGAAAGCCTTTGGTCCTTGGGCTCGTGGTGAAATGAAATTGACTTTGCATGGAGCACCAGAAGGCACTCATGGCATCAGAACTGTTCCTCACCTCCCGAATTTCCATATAAGTTCCCGAATGATCATGAAAATCCAAACGTATGACATTCACTTCTCATCTTTGCTCCACAGCTGAACTTCAAAGGGTGCTGAGGAAGGAGAAAAACCGTGCACTCACCATAGCAAAAATGCAGTGTGCATACTGCTTGTCAGTTCCCAAATTGTGCCGCAGCATTCTCCATTTTCTGAAATGTTTGCTTTTCCCTTTCAAGGATTTATGTTTAGCAGCTCTTCGGTGCATTACCATCATTTCATTTAACAGCTACAATAGTGTTACGAGAACAACTTAATTAAGCACCAGCTTACTGATGTCTGCTGACATTTTATACCCTAGGTAGTAAATCCTCACAGAAGTCCTTCCTTTTGCTTAGAATTCAGTTAGAGCTTTTAAGCCTTCTCTCGTTTTTTGTTTGTTTGTTTATTTGAAGGATATTTATTTTTTGGTCAAAATGCTTTCATTTCCCCAATCCTCTTTTGATTTGGAACAGGACAGACAAAAACTTAGCGCTGACATGGTGTATAAGAAAACTCCATTATCATGGGAGTTCGCACTCCGCAACCATGGTGCTTGAAAACAAACAGAACATGCAGCATACCTAAGAAATTCCCAGGACAAACCAAGTCCAATTCCTGTAGGACAATATGAAGTGGGTTACTATACTACACTAGACACATACAAACCAGGAGTCTGGTTGAAGAGTTACAGCAATACGCACCTGTGTTGGCAAAGGAATAGTTACAGTATAATATGTTTGAAACAGCTTCTTGCAGCTAAGTGTTTGTAGGCTGCAGCAAGAATCCTCAAGCACATACATTAATCTCACATGCTCTTAACCAAGCAAGTCCTTGTCTCCCGGGACAAAAGGCTCCGATTGCCTTTGAAGCCACAGCCAAATTAGTATTGATCTTCAGTACCAACACCGCTTTTGAGCTGTAATGCTGAAGTAGAAATCCGCCTATTGGCTTTCCTGTCAATGTTGACATATAGAGATTTTGCCCAGAAGAGACGAATGGAAGTGTTAGTTATCAATAAAGATTCTCAAAGCTAGCTTCCTTACTGCTTTAAACCACGCAAATAAAGTGCAACAGACTACTCTCAGCCATTTTGTGATCAAGCATCTTTTAATATTTCTATTGATAAACATTGTAAGCATGACCAGAGTGAACAGTATATATCTGGAGTCTATCCATTGACAGACTTGAGTCACAGAACAACTATTTCAAGGAGAACTACTGGCATTTTAATTTCCTTCTCAGCTGAACCATTGGATGTTGAAGTGATGACAGATCAGGGCGTGTTCCAACAGTGCCAAATTCTAATCAAAACTGAAATTGTGCGTTAGTAGCCAAGGCAAAGGCAAACAATTATGCAATTATTCTGTATCATACACAGAAAGCAACTAGTATTGAACAGATAAAGTTTGGTCAACAAACTAATTTTACTTATTTAATAATTTTTTTGCTAATAACTCAGTAGGCCCAGTAGTACCAGTAAGCATATGAACTTGAAAATGCACAATTGCCACAAACAGTTGACTTGAATACAGTAATAGTGGTTGGTTGCACACTTAGAGACGACTTTTTGATTCCTCCATTCTCAAATGGCTTTCCATTTCTGGATCACATAGTCATGCACTGGAGAGGAATTCCACAGCTGTCTCCTTCTCTTCAGTTAACTCCTTAGCTGTCAGATCCATCTTCTCACGAGAAAAATCATTAATAGGAAGCCCCTCAACAAACTTCCAGGTCTTGTCCTGTTTGAAAACAAAACAAAAACACTCTCAGGTGAGAGCAAGCTTCATTCAGTTTGCACAAAGGAAACGTTGCAGTGAAAGCACTACAGAGAACTAAATGTCACCTTCATTTAAAACTTTGCTCGCTTATACTGATGTACATCAAGTTAGTACCTAAGATTGTAAGTTATTCACAGCTACATGAAAAATCTTGTTTTCCTGCTGTTTTATGATGTGATCTGAACTTGTAAAAAAGCAGTCTTGCTCTTGATTCCACCAAAACTTTGCTTCTGACCACATAGGTTGTGTTTGACCTTTAAAACCAGATCAAATAGAAGGGAATTTTGCTTTCAGATACAGAATACAACCAGCAATAGCTAGTCATATCAGACTACTTTTCTATCAGTATTTCCATGACAGCTACTTCCAAAATAGTGACTAACAGTCCCTTCTGTGAAAGACTGCTAAAACTACCAGCCACTGCAGTTTCATACTGAAAGCAATGCTGTTTTATAGGACAGTTTAGCAAGGTCTTGCAGAACAGGCTTAGATTTAAATACAGGCTAGTTACCTTGATCACAACAGGGAATGAATATAGCAAGTCTTCAGGAACACCGTAAGAATTGCCATCAGAAATGACTCCCATGGAAACAAATTCCCCCTGAAAACAGAAGATGTGGGGACAAACAAATTTTTCACTGGTAGAAGAAAGCAAATTTTCACCTTCCAATGTACTGCATCATGGATGACATGCACTATACGAGAAAAGAGTGATTCTTCTCCCTCTCAACACACACACTCAAGGTCAAAGACACTGACACGTAATCAAACCATCAAGCAAACAAGCACAAGAGCTACATCTTACCGCTGGAGTGCCAAACCAGATGTCCCTCACATGATCACAGATAGCTTTGGCAGCTGACATCGCGCTGGACAGCTTCCTAGCCTTAATAACAGCTGCTCCACGTTGCTGAACAGTCTGCAATTAAAAAATACTAAATCATGAAGCAGCAAAAAAAAAAAAAAAATCACAATTTGGCCTAAATGTTGCTAGTAAATTCCATAAGGAAAGTCCAGCTTACAAACATTAATTTCATCGGTCAAGATACAATTCTATCAGTAAATAAACATGGCATACAAAGCAGAAATACAATCAGAGTTTTGCCAAGACAAGAACACGATGACATATTTCAAAGGCTTGTTCATTTCTTTACATGTAGGTTGCTCTGAAAGCAATGTCACCCATTTATTTCCATGGAAACTACAACCAATACAAAAAGCACAATTATACTGTTTGGTAGAGCAAATTCTCAGTTTCAAACCACTATTTTTCAACACAGTCTCCAGCATCAGCTGTGCATTTTTGCCAGTAATGAACAAGAGCCTGCATGCTGTGCTTGTAAAACTTTGCACCAGCAGAGCTGACCCACTGACACACAGCTGCTATGACTGCATTGTTGGAAGGAAAATGCTGCCCATGACAGCCCATCTTCCATTGGACTGAATAGATGGAAGTCAGAAGGCAGCAATTCCAGACTATACCATAGGTGAGCCAGGACAGACCAGTCAAGATGGGCAGTGTGCTCCATGGTCTTCAAACTGGTACTGGGCCTGGTGTTACTGTGTTGCAAGAGAAAGGCTGTCTTCTTCTCTGGCCTGACTGGAAGTTTGAGCCTACAGATTAGTCAGAATTGCAATGTAGTGGTTAGAGTCAACGGTTTGTCCAGGTTCCAGGAAATCCAGAAGGATCACCCCTTTCCTACCCCAAAAGACAGTGCACATTACTTTACGCACTACGGACTGCTTTTTCAACTCTTTTTTTCAATAGGGAACTCCACAGACTGCCATTTTGACATTTTGATGTTGTAGTGGTGACACGTCTCATCACCAGTAACGATGCATGCAGTCCTGGTAACTGCCACTTTCAGACTCATATTGATTCAATGCATCCTGACAAACTTGCACGCAGTATTTTTTCTCTTCTTGTGGGAGCATTCATGGGACTCATCTGGCACAAACTTTGCGATATTCCAACACTGCCACCGTCTCCAACACACTGAAGCTGATACTCAGCTCCATGTACAGTTCCCTGGTCATAATCTGCCAATTCGTGCAGATGAGCTGATTGAGACGCTCTTCATTTCATGGGGTGACAGCTGTGCATGGCTACACGTAACATGGCTTGTCTTTCACGTCATTGTCACCGCTGCTGAGATGCACCACCCACCACCTCACTGTGCTCACATCCACTGTTTGCTCTCCATAAGCGTTCAGCAAGCATCAGTGAACGTCACCGGGTGACACTGTTTCCAAACAGGAATTCAGTTCCACCCTTTTGAATCATATGCACTCCCATGTCAAGACTCCATTCTGTCAGACTGGCCCTCTGCTGCCATCTGTCACACGGCAACAACATGTAACAGAATATTGGCTGGAGGGTTCAACTCCTACTGCCATACCACCAACATCCACCTCTGACATTGTGGGCCAACATCATAATGTAGGAGGCACTACTTTCAGAGCAGTCCTGGTACCTGCTATACTTACCAGCCTCCTCTTTTAATAACCAGATCTTTCAATGCTTTAACCTCAAGAGACTTCAAGTATGTCAATAGTAACAGATTTCTTGGAGCTTCACTGGAATTTAGATCTTTATAGTTGAATACCAACATGAACTATTTGATAATCTCAATCCTACAGTATTTGATGTGTAAAATTAATTTAATTTCTAAATAATCATTTAGCCCCCTTTTCTATTCAGCAGACCACTCTAGTGTAGATCAGCATTACGGTGTACCCGGAATGCAAAACCAGTATCCTGCTTTGGCCATGCAAGACACAGCAGGATACAGGACATGGCAATGAGAAACTCCTGTAACAGCTTTCTGCTCACTGTTGGTTGCCAGCACACAGTCATTTTTTTCTCTAGCAACAAGTGTGGATTGGAATAAGCTATATCTAAAAACAAGATAGGTAGCATGTAGACATATGACAAAAGATATAGTCAGTCCCAAACTAAATGTATCTTGGCTAAGAAGCAGAATTTGACTGCAAGCATACCAGTAACACGGCAATACCAACCAGCATGTACCTTCTTGGAGTCAAGTTCAAAGGCTTTAATAATCCTCTTTCACTTTATACTGCAGTTAGGTAGACTGTGTTCTCAGTTTTGTTTTACTACCTACATTTATTACTACCCTACATTAAAACATTTGTAGTTTTATAGAGTTTTCAGGTTGCTTTTGAGAAATGCTGCCTATGAGGCCATAGATTGAGATCTGGGGAGGGTGAAGAGGTTGTTCATACACGGTGGTGAAGGTTGCTAAGCTTTTTTTCGTGGCTGGGTGGTGAGCAGCACAGGGAAGATCATTCTACTTCATCTATGAAACCACCAGCCAACTGGTGCTTGTGTGGCAGATGAGCTGCAGCGAAGCTATTACCAAGATTTTGTGTTGAATCGTTTGAATATTCCAAGTGGATTTTTCTAGTAGTGTTTACAGAAGTATCATAATGCCTTACATTTTTCAAGAACAAATAACTGACTGAGAACAACTATCTGAAGATGATTTATTCTAGCTAAATGGATACATTCTGAGATAGGAATAGCTGCTCCAGGCAGTCAGTTACATAGTTTACAGTCTCATGTGAAGTTGGGAGAAATTATAAGCACAGAATGATCATTAAAAGTCCAGATCTTACCAGGATAAAGTCTCCCTTCAGCCAGCTGTCATCTTTTATAGCTTCGTAAACTCCAACTTCCTTTCCTTTCACATTCACCTTTGCATGGTTAACATCTGGATATTGAGTGGAGGAGTGGTTGCCCCAGATGATGACATTCTTGACATCATTAGAAGTCACACCAAGCTTCAGAGCAATCTAATTGGAAATTAAACATGTCCTTTGAACTAGCTTCAGCTTCTCAATTTACAAACTTCATTGAATGCACAGCTCTCGCTGTATTTAGCAGAGACCACAGAAAGCATTCTACATAAATGGGTTCTTTTTACCTGAGATTTAGCTCTGTTGTGATCCAAGCGAGTTAAGCAGCTGAAGTTTTCCTTTGGTATTGATGGGGCTGACTTTGATGCAATCAGACAGTTAGTATTTGCTGGATTCCCAACTACCACCACCTGAAAAGAAAAAAGCAGAAGAGGAATTATGGAATGATGAAACAGCAAAAATGCTATTTCTCTTCCCAATGTAATACAGAAAACACTATAAATGGAATGGCTTTGCCTGTGACAAAACAATCTCTTGGTTGTCTCCAAGAATACTAAGCCACCATCACCTTAAAAACTATTCTAAGACTGGCTGTCACTGCTTTATGTAATTGCTTTATAATTAAGAAAGCCAGAGGAGCTGCTTATCTCAATACTCATAGGCAGTTAGAAGTGAAATATTGATGAAACTCAGATCAATTTATTACTATGGGAAAACTGTTCTTTTATTCATCTTTCATCTACTAATATGCCTCAAATGATTAACGTCTAGCTCTATATAATCTCAATCACACGAGCTAATCTACAAACCTTCTTTTATATTTCCCTTTCTGAAAACGAGTTCAGTAAATTTTCCATTACTCTGCAACAGTTATATTGATAGTTTTTATTCCAACTGTATAAAGAAGCAAACAAGTCTTTAGAAGCAGTAGGAAGTTCATCAGCAGAGGAAGGAGACATTAAAAAGTCAGTTACAAAGCACAGTTGGAGTCTGGGTCTAAGATTAAGAGCCGTAGGAGAGCAGCCACATGATCCCATTAACTGTGCTGAAGCAATCTGAGGGAGAACAATTAAAAGCTTCCAACGCTCCAAAGACCAAGATGCAAACAACTGAAATAAAGCTGATCTTTTGTGCAACTGTAATTCCATATTGATGTTGAAGTTAAGGGTCATTATGTTAAAGTCACCAATGGATATGAAGTAGACAGCTGTAGGCAGATAATAGAGCTCTCCAACAGAAGAGAGATAACAGAAGACCTTTTTTAAAATATTTTTTTATTTTAAGTATTGCTGGTGTATATGGAATATTGCAATACCATGTAAGACTTACCTTTTTCACTTAATGAATTAAGGACTAAAATCATCTACCTATTTAACATGCCATACCTCATCCAACCCTCACTGTGTTATAGTCTCCAGGACTTAAGAAACAAAATGCTTGCACTGAATAGGCTCCTACTTGCACAGAATCATACCACAGTGTATTTAGACCTCTAAATGACTCAGAGTTGAATTTTTAAAATTCAGTTTCAGTATTCACCTTGACAGTCTTTTTGGCATATTTGTCCAAAGCTGCACCCTGAGACTTGAAAATTTTCACATTTGCTTTGAGTAAATCCTTCCTCTCCATGCCTTCTCTCCTCGGCATGGAGCCAACCAGAATTGCTATGTCAAGGTCTTTGAATGCAACTTCCTCCTTGTCTGTTGGAATGACCTCTAAAAAAGGAAAGGAGAAAAGAAAAAATCTAAGTTTTATAGCAAAATGTTCATGGGATTATTCTTGGGTTCATAAACTATATATATATAATCTGATCTGAAAACAGCAGCACCTTCCTGTTCCAAAAAATGCAAGCGAAGCCATTTAGCATTAAATCCAAAGATTAAATACTTGCTGATCAACAGTTTCAATATGCAAATATTTATTTAAAACTTTACCTATAAATTCTGAGCACAGGAGAAAGATGTGTCAGAAGATACCTTTTGTTTATATATATATATTCATACATAAATACACACACATACATGCACATATAGGCACAAGTTGCTCTTCACTTTTACAAAAAAAATCATTAATTTACAGTGCCAAGTACAAATGAGCATTTCCTCTGCCTCTAAAAATTCAAACTGAAGAAGGGTTGATCTGTACAAGAGCTAGAAGCTACATGCTTTTCCCATAAGTAATGTAATAATCACAGTAGCTTCTACTGGCTCCCTTTCTTGTGCCTGTTTAGAATAGAGGAACTTAAATATTACATGACCTGAGGAATATTTTCCCAGTTTATGTCTTTATGAAGGAGATACTTCTCAAGAGTTCTTCTTTTTCTTGGTAAAAATATGTAGGCATGTCTAAAGATTCGAAGTTATTTTACCTTTAGGCCAGAATACAATAGATAAATGTACAAGTATCTGACAATTTGTTGTATGTGCTAGCTATCTGGGTTTAGATAATATAAACTAGGAACTTAGTGAATTCCTTATACTAAACTCACTTGATGACATTCCTCCTAGTATGAAGTCTAAGTCAAATTCAGTTAACATCCACAGAATATAAAAACAAGGAAGCATCATCTAATACATTCCTTTGCTTAATACCAGCTACTGAAATTTCTAAACCCAGTAGCTGTGGTAGAACATCATATAGGTAGAAGAAAAATGCTTTTTGGCCACCTCTCAGCAGCGGTAGGGCACAGTCTTGCAGCTCCATCACTACACCTTCCAAAACAGTCATCATAGGGGTGATATCCAGCAGCACAAGTACAAGAGGCTGTAAAGAAAGAAACAGTTTACTCCGAGTTGGTCACAGACTTATCTGCTTTGAAAATTTTTCTTTTCATCTACTAGAAATTTATCTTGTGTAAGGAATATCAACTTAAAACTCACTGACAAAGAGCTGAAAAACTTCAGCACAACCGAGTACTGAAAGCTTGCATAACAGAGCAGGACTCTCAAAGAATAAATCACTTGCATATTGGTCAAACATTAATTCTGGCGTTAGCTTATCCATTTCTGCACAGCAGAGACAAGCAACAATTCAGTTAACACTCACCTGCTCTTTGCCAAAGACATCTCCCTTGGCGATGCTGTAGAGCAGGGAGTAAGCAATCTGCCCGGCAGCTCCGGTCACCAGGACTCTGATCGGCTCACCCTGCAAGAAAGTTGGGGAGACTGAGCCACAGCCACACAGCGCAGGTTCACAGCACCTCAGAGCAGTAAAAAATAATGGTTACTAAAGAAATGAGGTTAAGATTATTTAACCTGGATGAAATCACATGCCTAAATATGGATCCAGGCCGGCTCCTGGGATCATACTGGAACCTCCGGCAACTTCTCTGCCTACGCTTACAGAAACAGACCATACTTGCAAAGATATCCCCAAGAATAAATGCTCCCAGAAGAGCTACCAAAATGCCAGGAATTACAATAAGAAAAACACGATATGTATTTTAACAGGGCTACCTTTTTGGTATGAGGCGTTACAATACGCACCCAACTCATTAGACTACTCACACTTTCAGACTCACCACAGAATTTTCAGGAGCTGTTGTGCATTGCCAGTTTTCAGATTCTGAAACTACAGACTTTTTTAGCTATGAACTATTTGGAATGCTTACTTGAATCTAAAGACTTGCTGAATGCCATAAGCCAAAGAACCTTAAAACTAATGTCTCGCTAAACAGTTACGCAGCAAATCCACTGACAAAAGCTACATTATGGGCAAATACAGACACTAATATCCAAACTGACCAAAAAACCCCCAAAGACTGGGAGGACAGGATGCCAACATGCTGTTATACTGGAACTAACAAAAAAACGCAAACAACACAAGGCTTACTCTGAAGTCCGTTCTGTTAATCAGAACCAGGACACGGGGAGCTCCAGAGGCACGTTAATACTGAAAAGGCAAAACATGCCAAAGGCTATTCATAATCCAATATTCTTTAAGTCTGCTTTTTGTATCACTCTTTTTCCCCCAAGGCAAGAGGGGGAAAACTGTGCTAGGACAGGAACAAGTAGCCTTGGACCAGTCTGCTGAAATTCCACGCTCACTTTTACAATTAATTAAAAGATTATCATTTCAGTTATGGACAAAACACAACCAACATTCAATTATGTCAGAAGTAATTTAATTGCTTACAGAGCTCCATTACAAAGCGGAGCTTGCAGACCAAAGGCAGTTGTTTTGCTCAGCACTGAAGAGGTTGCAGCTGAAATACAGATCCAGCTTTGGGACCCTGAGTTTAAAGAGTGATGCTGAAAGCTAGACAGGATCTAGGCAAGCATGATGCGGGTGGCTGGAGCCCTGTGCTCACATCTTCTAAGATGAGGCTGAGGAAGCCGGGCATAGTCTGGAAAGGCAGAGCAACAGAGCAACTGCTAGTGCTTCAAGGAGGGCTACAAAAATATCGTGGCCGAACACCTAACAGATGGTAGAATGGGAGGCCTCAAATCACAGCTTGGGAGGTTGAGCATGGACGTTAGAAGAATTCTCAACTCCAGTTGTACTGCTTCACTGCAACAACGTACCAGAGAGTTTGTTCACCTTTATCCTTTGGTGGTTTTTCAGATCCAGATCAAAAAAAAACCAAACATGCATGACCTCACTTTGCAGCAACAGAAGACTTTCTACTGGGCTGGAGCAGATAACCTCCAGACTCAAGAGTAAGGCAGAGGTCAGACCAGATGGCCCTTCCAACCAACATTCCTGCCATCAGTATTTATGGGCAAATAATTTGGGGATTTGAGTGTATACTCTCTGCCATAGTCCTCACAAAGCACAGCTGCATTAAGCTAATACGAGATGATCATAAAAATTAGGCTACCTGGGAGCTGTCCCATTCTACACTGTATTAGATAAAATGAGAGCACAAGTGATGAAGTTAACCTACTGAATACATGAATTTAGAATTCAACGTGATTTTGCCTTTATTATGCATAATATTCTTTACATGTTTGGTTAATTAGCTGCCAGTTATGGTGTTGAGCTGCATTGCTTATTTGAGCCTGTCCTACTGTGAGTTTCATCCCACAAACCTCATGAAAGCTAATGAGGAATGAGAAGGAGAGGAGACAATCAATTCTTCCCATTTTAAATCTCAGAACAAGTTTCAGTCCATTGTTCTGGAAGTTATACACTACAAATGTATGGTGGTGATGGGCAGCACAGATTCAGAAGTGTATCAGGTTTAAGAACCAACTTTGGTGTGTTCTGAAGGACAATCTGCTTTTTATTTAGGAAATGGAACAATGACTGCTGTTTTAAGGCAGCTAATCTTATCAGTTTGGAAAGTACTGGAAAACTACTGTACTGCAGAATCTTGGCCTGGTAAAATCCCATATCAGTAGCATACAAAAACCAATCCTGTGCTAAGCATGCCTAAGTGAACTGTTAGCTCACGGCCTGAACTGGTAACTGAGCACCTGGTGAAGGGGTACGGCTGGCCCAGGAAGCACAGGTGCAACCAATTTCCCTGTGCTTCCCACGTGACTGGAAGGTCCACAACTGGGCTCATTTAAGGGCTAGCCTCAGAAGGGAGAAGGCCTCCTGGATGAAGGCTGCTTTGTGAGGAGTGTTCCACAACCAGAGCCCCTTGTAGCCAGCTGGGTGAGTCAACTTTCTTTTTTCTTGTATATGACCATTGATATTCCCAATAATAATTTGCTGGGTGTTGCAATTAACTTGTCAGAAGCAGTTTCGCTTCTTCCGGGGATAAGCGGCATGCTACTCCAGAACTCAGAGATATAATAACAGCTTCATGGTAGCTTGAATCAACTATGAATTTGGTGTTGTGGAGTTTTTGCTGTAATAGAGGATTTTAAGAAATTTTAAGAAATTTGGCTCAAAAGTTGCTAAGGAGAAAGATGTTATGTACAGTCATGTCACAAAAGGGGAATGAACTCAGCAAGCTTTTTCTACTACGTCCTTTCCACTTCATATGCTAATGTGATCTAAACAAAAAATTCCAGTATATTCACTAATAGAGAGTATTTAGCACAGCAACAGGATAGGAAAGGAACAGAAAACAAAAAAAAGCAAAAAGTAGGTCTCTTCTATTTTTTGGTACTAAAATAGACTTAACACTTACCCTTGCTAAAAAAAAAAAGCCCTCAGTCTGACTCACCTCCACCCTCTCAAAACCAAAAAGGCTTGTTTACTGCCATCCCTCTGTTCCCCTCTCTCCATTTTGGCCTGGAAGAAACACAGCAGCTAACCCAAAGTAAGGAGCACTGCCTACTTAGTTTTCTCTCTAAGCCGTAACTACATTATATTCAACCCAAAGCTTCCTACCTACCATCAGCAACTGTGAGCAGTAAGTGGATTCTCTTCTCTTTGATTCTACAGCCTTGGGATCAATATTCTCATCTTGATTCCAGAAGCTGGATTAACAAGCTGAAAATATTTTGCGTCTTACAAAACCAAAAGGTGGCTAACTAACTCTCCCTAGAAAACTGCTTACGTCATTTATAAGAATTGTTATCCTAGAGCAACTGAGGAAGGGAGTTTAGAGAACTGTGAGCTTTGGAGCTACACAGGCTCCCTGCAGTGAGGGAGTTGCAGGTGCCACACATTCATGGCCAGGCACTTGAATTCATGACTTGGCTCCTGCACAGGGCTTCAACAAGAACACTGTCATGCTTTGCTAACTGCAGAGGTGACCTTTATTTACTCTCAGGTATATAAGAACTAGGGGAAAAAAATAAAAATGGAACAAGTAATTGAGCTACTTAATTCCAAAGCCTTTTTCACTCCACGTACATCAGGTATGTGGTTAAAAAGTGTTAAGAAACAAAGAGCAGTAAAGATGATGAAGAAAGCAAAAAAGAGTGAACACTGTGACTCCTATGTTTGTCCTCTTTCAACAAACATGTTGGATTCCCACCCCCTCAGATTATCACTGAGTAAGAGTAAATATTCTGCTATCAAATGAGGAAATTATGGGTTTAATGCCTCCTGTCCCCATCTGGGGCTCAAAAACTTGCTGTCTAAATTACTTTTGTATTACTGCTGGTATAAGCAGACCTAAAATATCAGTGCTGTGAGCGATAATAGCACTATATGGCAGAACAGATCAGGATGTTACAAAGTTTGCTTAAAAAGCAATGTTAACCCACCATCTTCCAGATGTAGGAATGAGAAAAATCTGTTGCCTGCTTACACAAGTGATGAACTCTGTGTTACTAATTACAGTTATAAAAGACCTGAATAAGCATTATTGCAGCTAAACTTGCTGTCTGCCAGGTTGCCATCAATGTTATTCCTAACCAACAAAACCAACCAAGCTATTGCACTGTGCCTGACAATGCTTGAAGTGTACCAGTGAGTCTAACTGGTTGCAGTGCCTTCAGAAGCTTGGAGTCTAACAAACCCTCCCTTTGTTCCTCCAAAGGAGCAGGGGGCACTGACAGCAGATGTATCTGGAACTGTGGCAGATGGCATCAGCAGGGGAGGGGTGGAACTCCGAGGGAATTCTTTCCTTCAGCAGTGACCTTCAGGCAGGTGTCCCTGCTGACTATTTCCATGTCATTCAGCTAACAGCAGTTTGTCAACAGACACAAGATTTTGTTTCAGAAGTTCGAAGCCTTTGCCTGATAGCAAAAACATAGTTAGAATATTGGGAGGGAAGGATGAAAGCAATGATGTTCCAATGAGTCTGAGTATCAAAGCAGCGCTTTAAACAAATGGTTCCTGTGGGACC